>NW_020654748.1:19459566-19477152 GCF_003589595.1 Hyposmocoma kahamanoa
CTCAAGTCCTGACTTGAGCATTGAGTAGAGTTCTGGAATACGACCCTTAGTCCGAAAGTATAAGAGATGGACGAGGTTAAAAAGGATTCTAAACACAGACCACATCTTTATTTTGTGATTCTAAATATCACGCGGCAATTTGAGAAAGAGCGAGGCGGTACGTCTTCACTGTCCAAACAACTCACACAAAAAGCCCCGTCTCTCCGACCGTACCCACTTTGAGCTGTCAAACTGATGTGACATTTGTAATCAAAGAAACCATGATCGCGTAGGTAGCCTAGTAAATCGTTTATCTAATAACTTATTATTATATATTAATTTGAAGTGATAGCTGGTGCCGATATGTACATATATATACGTTCAATTTTGTAAATGAGTGCTCTTTTGATAAGGTTAAAACGTAATGTTCGTTATAGTCCAGAAAGATATGAAACCATTATACATGTATATTATAGTTGGTCGATAAATTTATTTATTTTGTGATAATTTTTGGATAGTTCTGTCACGCGCTGCTGGCACCGCTCAAGCATGTCCTGTAGGCTGTAGTGTAGCCTGAAGAGTCCTGTTGGTGTCCTTGTGGAGGTTTGCCATTTCTTGACTTATCAGGTGTTTATTATGAACTTTTTCACAAATATGTGTGTGATGTATGTGTATAAACACGTTACGTCATTAAACGTATATAAGAAACTATTGTATTTGTAATTTAGTGTGGTGAGAAATAGCACGTCTGCTCGCTTCGGGAGTTTCGTAGAGAGTGACGATGGAAAGAAGAAAAGTAGACGAAGAAGGAAAGGAATTTAAGAACGATTCAAAATTTCAAATTAAGGTGGCCAGGAACCAGAGAAAAGAATGATAAAAAGTTGGGATGACAACGAAAGAGGTCGCATCGTCACAATTGATTCCATTCAATTAATATCTCATACCCTTGGTATGATAATGCCACATGTGATCGATTGATCATACATTAAAATAAGTGCTTTTATCAAATGAAAATCATAAAGGTAATTTGGACTACGTGAAATAAATTATGTACCTATACCTAAGTGAAATTTTATAACTCTACTAATTAAGCATAAAAAGGTTATCGGCCAATTTCGTTCATAGAATCTTAAAACTTCTCTCTTGTAGTTGTAATATTGCAGATGTGGCCTTATTTGTGTATTATATTTATATAATGTGCCAGATTTTGTAAAATGAATCAATTACAGAGTACTAAAAACCGATTTCGACAGTTCATGTAATTAAATCTATTGGCGAAGGTCGGTTACATGTATTTAAGAATCGGTTACCGGAAAGTGTGCGTAAACTGTAAACTAGGGGGCAAACTAGGGGATGAATATTCCCTAGTTTGCTATCCTTAGAGGTGAAATATTTTGTAAAAATTTAAATGGGATTGAGGTACCCTATCCAACAAAAAGATTCATCCAAATCGGTTCACAAGCCGGAGTTATCGCGTAACATACATTAAAAAAAACTCTCAGATGAATTGAGAACTTCCTCCTTTTTAGAAGTCGGTTAAAAAAGCACTTTCATCACGCCGATATGGAATGGGGTATACTGTATGTAAAAGTTTTAAATAAGCGTAGTTTAATTTCTGAATATTATCTAAAATATCGACTACCTAAAGAAAAAACCCATTTGATTTTAAAATCGAAAATTGAAAACCCAGTCCATACTGGTTGCTAAAAGGAAACTTTTCTAAGTTTATTGTACCTCTCGTTTATAATCTCTCTACTATACGTGTGTGACTATTTCGGGCCGTCTCACGAATGTGATAAGTATGAAATTAAAATCGTAAATGGAATGCAATCGTAATAAATAGTATGAAAGTAAATTACTGCTAATAACAGGGTGAGATATTGGCACCGGAATATTACATTAACTGAATACCACTTATCTAAGGTCCGCCTCTTCGAATACTAATTACAACTGATGAGACGGCAATTTTCAATATAACTAGATTGAAAGTAAATTTTCGAA
Organism: Hyposmocoma kahamanoa; assembly: GCF_003589595.1. NCBI lineage: Eukaryota > Metazoa > Arthropoda > Insecta > Lepidoptera > Cosmopterigidae > Hyposmocoma > Hyposmocoma kahamanoa. Next base: position 19,461,547 of record NW_020654748.1, read on the forward strand.
AGTAGGCACAATGAAATGCAATCTTGAATTTTCAAACCTGTTTTAGCCCCGTGGGGAAATAAGGCCACATATGTTAATGCCTATTTTTCAGGGGATATGTTTAAAATCGATTATTTATTTATATTTAAATAAGAGAGTTGTAATATTTCACGTATACATAATTTGTTTTATGTATTTCGTATTATTTTTAAATTTTCATGGCATAAAAGCATTTTTGATGTCTAATCACATGTGGCTTTATTATACGCAGGGTAGGTACGTATTGAATTATGCTTTCAAAAGGCACTACAAGTGGAAATAAAGCATTAATAGGTATAAAGGTTTTATAAGACTTTTTCCCTATTAAAGCGTCATAATCATAAGGTAGTTAAGATTAAGCATACGTAGTATTATTTTAAAACTTTTTTAATTATAATATTAAGTGAGAATATTTATAATATCAAGTCACGGTACGAACAAGTTGTGCACCTGGTGGTAAGCTACACGCCTGTCTATAATAGTTGCAATGTCACTCAGAGCTTTAAATCGCAAAGATTTGCGGGGCATTGCCCCTGCGCCCGTCACCATGAGACATAAGTTGACAAGTCCCACGTTAATTTCACCAGCACCTTTACCCTTCATAATCGTAACACAGTAATGCTTACATTACTGCTTGGCGGCAGAAACAGGTAAGGCGGCAGTACTTCCCTGGATGAACTGTTTTATAAGGAGCTCTATTGCTACTAAATTGCCAAACTGCTACTATAAACAGACGAACCGAAAGATCGTATAATAATCACAATGGACAGCCAATCGCGTGCATTATTACTTTTACCGAATAATGGGTAAAAATTTATAGGTCTCTTTGGTGGCCTGTAAAAAGGAACGTTCGTTTGAATTGTGAATGAAATGCAATTTAAATTTCTTAAAACTTTATTATATTATGATTTCAAAAAGTACATTTTACAATACAACTAGACATTTGTACGCTGTTTAATATATTATGCGAAACGTGATCGTGCTTGCATTATAATTTGTTACATCTGTTCTATCACGACATAAAGGAAATAAACGAATCATCGAAACTTTTTAATAATCTTATGAGTTGTGGCCTGAAATAAATGATTTTGTTATTATAATTCATACATCAAAATTGTCTTGGGATCTAGTAAGTCAATGAAAATCAGGTTTTAACTTTTTTTAATGCCAATGGATTTTTGGACAATTTAATTTTCAAATTCAAATTATAAAATTGGCCAGAAAACAAAATCCATCGGTGTTAAAAAAAATAATTCAAAAATCAGATTTTCAGTTATTGTCAAAAACCTGCTTGATCCTTAAAAACACTTTTGGTGTCTGTATAATGTGACTACAAAATTACTTCTTTATTAAAGCGTGATAAGATTAATTAAACAAGTATATCACAGACGTGCAAAAGGTGCTATAAGTTTTACATGTGTGTATTATTGCATAATAAATCGCTACTTGTGTGCTTAGTTAGTTTTACTTAGCAAAGTGTAAAAACTGTAGGTCCCTTTGATGATCTGTAACAAAAAAGATTTATTTGAAATTTATAGTATAAATAGTTGAATATTCAAAAAAAACAAGTAGTGGTACTTACCGAAACAAACGTGCTTAAAGTCATTTCATAGTAAGGCCCGGCCTTGAAGATTAACCTTTTAGAAGTCAATACACATATCAGGGCTACTTCCTTTTGGACTTTATGATCTGCTGCCGTCCAGTCACTTTCGAAAACACCGTAGCTTACATTTAAACTCTAAAACAAAATATTTGGACACGTGTATGTATGATCTAAAGCTACACACACACACACACACATATATATACATATATATATGTGTAGCTTTAGATTAATTATATATATATACAATATGAATTAATTACATTGAATTTATGCATTATTCTTTGCAGTTGTCATGGGTCTCAAGTCCTCTAATTTTTAACCGACTTCAAAAAAAGGAGGAGGTTTACTTTATGTTTTCTTTGTACATATGTTACGCGATACCTCAGCCATTTGTGAACAGATTTTAATGATTCCTTTTGTTACAAAGTGGGTACCTTCATTGTCGTCCCATTTAATTTTGAAGAAAATCATCCACCTCTAAGGGTGGCTGTTCACGCATGAAGATTCATTTTTATAAATAGCGCCTGTATGGTTCTCTGAACGTCTAAGATTGGAGTATTATTAAGTAGAATAGGATATAGAGTTGATGTAAACCACAATTTCTGTAATAAGTTGATGTATTAAGTAAAAAGTGTACAGTATAGTTTTGAATGCTTATCTGTGGCCGATCGCTAGTGAAGCGAGTTGTCAACTGTCTTTTATGAGCATTTACACGTGCAATATGTAGGTTGTTAACTTAGCAAAGTATTGTACGGTGCAAAAACCGTACAGCGCCTAAATTTTATTATAATAAGGAGCAATTATTTTAATTTTCAAATTCAAGGCGTTTTTCTCTCTCAATATACTTTCAGTAGTGGGAACCGATTTTATTATCTCCTGTGTCAAGTTCTGTATAGTGGCGAACTAGGGGATGAATCCGGGTTTGCGCACTTTCCGGTAACCGATTTCAATAAAACTTGGCAAATAGATATAATTCCACGTACTTTTGGAGTGGGTTTTTTATTACTATTCTGTACTGAGATTATATTGAAACCACTGGTCATTGTAATACCATTGAGACCCCACAGAGCCTTTATTGCAATTATGATAATGTTTGTTATACTGCTAAAATCTAGTTGCAGTCACAGTTGAGTCTCAATGTAGCCTAAAGAATGGGAAAAAAAACAATGTAGTGTCCAGTTATATAACCAGAAAAATGCATAAAGGATGGAGAAATAGAGATGAAAAGTAATTTAATTTGTTTGAAAACTATTCTGCCAAATCATTACGACGTGACGTCAATTCTTTCATCGACCAGTTTAACCAGTTGAAGCATTGACTTACAATTATATGGACGTCGGGTCCGCGCTAAAAAATGTCCGAACTTATAGGCCGTTAAAATCGTATACAGAGCGTCATTCACGCTCTAGTCTTCGATTGTTCGACTGACAGCGAAGCAAGCAAAATTAGACAGTACTGCGATGACATTACAATTTAAATTCAACGTTTTAGCTTTTTCATATTCCTTGACATGTCACTACGTTTAAATAGGTTGACTTGGGACATTTTTTTCGTGGTTTTTGTATTAGACCCGTCGTCCATTTATTTGTAAGTCAATGAGTTGAAGTGTGGAATGTGATTCCGTTTGTTTTGTAATTAGATGTTTTGCTGTTTTTCCCACAACACCGAATGGAACAACCCCCATTGTTAGAGATATTATCTTTATTGCAATAAATACAGAATATTTTTGGAATACGCTGTGCTGCGCTGTTCAGCGCAGACGAGAGTTAATATTTAAAAGTGATATAAGGCCCATTTGCTTGATGAGTTGCCAGGGATGGATGGCCCTTATTTCGCCTCTATTTCTGGTTATATACTCGATGAATAGCATATTAGCAGTAGAGCTCCTTTTAAAAGAGTTCGTCCAGGGAAGTACTGCCATGTTACCTATTTCTGCCGCCAAGCACTAATGTCAGCATTACTGTGTTCCGGTTTCGAAGGGTAAGGGTGCTGGTGAAATTACAGGCACATGGGACTTGTCAACGTGTCTTATGACTTGTTCGTCCCGTCACTAGATATTATATAAAAAAAATCATTCAGTCAATCACTAACGATCGTTGTTGCCGTACTAAAGCTATCATGGAAACTCTGCTTAAATCTTAATTTTTATCTCGTTTAATCAGCAATTAGTCTTCAAATTGAATGTGCTTTTCTATGTCACAGTACGTCACCGACGTGCCATCGACTCGCCATTGCAGAACAGAATACCAAAAAAAATTCAATGGTGGTTGAATAGAAGATCGATGGCTGACAAGCTACTAAGTACTCTTAACTTTTAGCAGAAGATCAAACGTACAAAATCCTGCCGTTGGCACTTTTTCAGTGTCCATCACTCAACTGAGATGATTTACTATTTGCAGAATTGAGGTCCTGTCTATAGAATTAAGAGATGATTTTTTTTTAACGTTAAATACGAGGCAGATGAGCAGAAGAGCCACTTGTTGGGTGGTGGTCATCGTCGCCCATAGACGTCTAGAATATGCGCTGTGCGTTGCCAGCCTTTAAGAGCTCCGCTCAGTCGCTTTTTGAAGAACCCTATGTCCACTTCATCAGGAGACTAATCCACATCTAGCAGGTTTGAGGAAGAAACGAACGCACCCACGTGCCCACGTGATCTTAGAATGCCAGGCATCGAGGATGTGGGAATGGGCTCTACTACTTTGGCGGTAGGCGTCATCGTGGAAACGTGACGATAGCACCCGTGCGTAAAGAAATTTAAATTAGAGGTCGATTTTTTCCGTTGTTTATTGTCTCCGGTGCTGACTTGCCAGTATTGTTTCTTTATCAATTCTGGGGGTCTACTCTTGTGTTCTGTTTGACATCCGTCGACTTAATTGCCAGTAATTGTTTAGAACGAAAGCCGGACGGAGAACGAGAGTACAGTGACTGGACACCGAAAGCCTAGAATCTAGCAAACGTTCAGCCTGTAGCAGAGAATAAAAAAGTAAAGAGAATGGATACTCACCGCCCCTACCTAGCTTAAGATACCACACCACGCCCAGCGCATTGACGGTCACATTGACTGAACGATAACAAGGCTGTCGGCGAGCCGTTTTCGCGCTAAGACGTTTTCGATATTTGAATATAGTTTTCATTTATTCATTACGGAACTTGTACGTTAATATATACCTAACATCATTGTACGTTATTATTTATAATGGTCGTGAATTGTGCTGTGTACGGCTGTTTATCGTCATCTAAACAGGATAAAGAGAGGAGTTTCTTTCGATTTCTGAAAAAAGAAACGAAGCAAGTAAAAAAAATATATCTAAGACTCATTCAGTTATTGTTTTCTACATTTTTTTAGTGCAGAGTAATATATAATACAGATTTATTATATCAATTTAATGAGAGTCATAACTTCGTGAGCTAATAGACAAGGATTCTTGAATTTTCAATTTCTATTGCAGATAAATATTACGTAGTGAATATACCTAATTGTTAACTAGGTAACGATTTGGACACGCAATTTCAAGTACCTTGGTTACCTTATTTAAAAGTTCCTGTCCAAAATAGAACATTTTAAGTGTTTTTAATATATTATTCTAGTTAGTGAATTAATGAATAATATAATATTACCTAATGAATATGTGTAATTATTAGGATTCTATTAATAGAGTTATAGATAACAGATTAGCGCTAGAATTTTCGCTATGTTTCCGCTCTGACCACGTGATGTAATAGTACGAGAAGTGATGGATCACCCTGCCACTTCACGCACTCATTTGCGCGTGTGCAGATAGCGCTTGTTGTATGTAGTAGTAGGTAAATAACTTTCGACCGTTGTATGGAGTATCCGGGGTGTACCTGTAGCTTAGAAAGGTAGTCGTGCCGAGTCATCCATTATCGAACTATCGCAAATCTCAATCACCTCCGTACTCTGAACGACTATGGAACTTGTATTGAACAGTCGATTCCTTGGATACTTCGAAGCTAACGATCTTCTCAGTGATAGATAGGTTGGTTTTCGCCGTGGTCTATCTACTGGAGACGATAGATATTCCACACATTTATGAGCCGAGGGTATTTAATTAGCGCCTATTATAAAAAAAATATTTTGAATTTCTTATTCTACTAATTGTTGACATTCTCTATACTGTTCATGTATAGTATAGTAATTTATGATACAATAATCATAAACTACTATATATCTCTACAAGCTACACCTAATAACTACACTATAAAAATAAAATTTCTAAAACATAATTTTAAAACATAAAAATAATTATTAATACAAAGATCGAATACTCAGAAAAAAATTCCTTCGATCCGGTCGGATTCGAACCGACGTCTTCTTGCATACCGTCCCAGACGCTGTACCAGCTAAGTCACGGAACGAACCAACGGACCTCACGAATTTTTCTATGTGCTTGCGTCGTGTCTTTGTATTTGGTTTTTCAACGACTTTTTAGTCGTAGCGCCATCTACGAGAAATCTATGAAAGATTTATCACCCAGTTAATACCTTTACAGCTACCAGTCCTGGCGAGAGATATCGCTATTCACTGTATTAATTAAATTTTTATTGAATTGATATTCAATTTTTTTTTTGTGAAATTACTCCACTAGTTTATTATAATCATTAATACAAAGATCGAATACTCAGAAAAAATTCCTTCGATCCGGTCGGATTTAAACCGACGTCTTCTTGCATACCGTGCCAGACGCTATACCAACTAAGCCACGTAACGAACCAACGGACCACACGAATTTTTTTATGTGCTTACGTCGTGTCTTTGTATTTGGTTGTTCAACGACTTTTTAGTCGTAGCGCCATCTATGAGAAATCTATGAAAGATTTATCACCAAGTTAGTACCTTTACATCTACCAATCCTGGCGAGAGATGTGTTCTGTTATGTTCTGTAGACTTAGTGTTCTGTTATCATATTTTTGAAAATACTCAATGATTTCGCTTGTTGAATAGACAAAGGTAAAGCGTTCGACAAACGATAGCCTGAACAGTAAAGGACCTGTCGTAGTACTGGGAGGTATGTAAGGGTATCTTAAGTTGGACAGTTGAAGATGAGCGCAGAAGTCGGGGGTTGAGGGATTATTCCTAATCAACTATATTATATTTACAAAATATCTATGAAAAACGAGCCAAGTTCTAAAGTAAGCTAAATCGTGGTAGCCGTAGAAAAAATAATTATAATTATATATTATATATAGGAAATGAAACTATTTTTCCGGATTTAAATCACATATATTTGTTTTTTCAAACAAACCGACGTTTCGGGCCCTTTACAGGTCCCATGCCATGGTCACGGTTGAATGAGGTGGTACAGTCTTCAACCAGTTATACAATTATACAACACAAATATACGCGATTTAAATCCGGAAAAATAGTTTCATTTCCTATGTGTATAATAATAATATATATGTATTCGTGTCGGAGTTACAGATATTGTCGCGCCATCTACCGTCGTGCACACAATATTTGAGTATGTTTCAAGGGAAAAAAATTACTATTTATATTTCATAGAGGAATTATGTCATATTTTTTTATAATACTAATTGACGGGACGACCGAGTCGTGTGCCTGGTGGTAAGTTAGCTATCCACAACAGTTGCAGTGCCGCAAAGAGCTTTAAATCGCAAAGATCTGCGGGGCTCTGCCACTGCGCCCGTCATCCTGAGACATAAGTTGACAAGTCCCATGTGCCTATAATTTTACCAGCACCCTTCAAAACCGGAAAACATTAATATTGACATTACTGCTTGGCGGCAGAAATAGGTAAGGCAGCAGTACTTCTCTGGACAAACTCTTTCACAAGGAACTCTACTACTACATATATAATGTAAATTACTTCCAGGCTATTGATTGGCGCCATTTAAACATAAGACGGAATTTTGACCTTTTTCAGAGCTACGATGTGAGATTACGAATTGAGTACGGAGATTTGCAGTCCGATTGAGTAACGGCCATTGTCACCGTATCCATGGCTACAGTAATTAGACTAATTACCGTTTCCATAACATATTTGTTTCTTAATAACTCGAAAACTACTTCGTCTATTTTAATGCCATTTAGACATATTGATATTTAAGGTTAAAGTTGTTCATATTTTAATGTTATTGGGTATATTAAACGAGAAAAAACAATGGCTACGCTAATTAGGCTGTCGTCACGTGTGATAATGGTCGGTTATTGCGCCATGATGACACGTAACTCAACTCATGACGTCGCGGCATAAACCTTCTCCTTATAAACAGTTACAAAGCAGTACATACCTGAACCGTGACTTCATTTGTGTGCCAATAGAAAAACAGCAATTGAATAAAGCACGCTATTAAATACATAAAGTTGAGAATGACTTTATCTTTATCCTGAAATAAAATTGATTTGAAATAAGATATGGAAATAAGAGTGCTAAAGAAAATAGTACCCTAGAAAGTGAAATACAAATATAAAGATAATTATGATAAACCATTCCAATACTGTAAAGTATTAAATATTTATGATAAAGTAAATTTAGCAATTGAATCTGACTACCAAGAAAAAAGTTCAATTTTTGGAGAAGGAAAAAGACTATCAAGACCAAGACTAAGAATATTGCCTAGCAATCGTACATTTAGGGTCGTATTCTAGAACTCTACTCAATGCGCAAGTCAGGACGTGAGTATTGCAGTGAGCACTGAAAATCAAACTCAAGTCCTTGCCATTAGGGTCGTATTTTCAGTGCTTGAAATCATACTCAGGTCTGCTCAAATCCTGACTTGAGCATTGAGTAGAGTTCTGGAATACGACCCTTAAACTTCCAAATTATAACAATGTATATGGTAGGAGAATATTATGGTCTTTGTACTTCCAGATGTATGAAACAGGGTGCCAAAGGAGTTAGTACAAAGATTAGAATAAACAAATAAAAGATCTGTATCAGATTGGTTAGACGACACTTGGCTAGGGAGTAATATATTATTTAGGAGCTCTTTAAGTAAATACAAAATTATGGAATAAGTAATAATGTTAAGATGTCGCTGTGGTTGAGATTTCCTAAGGTGCATAATTTTTGAGTACTAAAACTTTAGCTTTCGTAATGTGAAATGACTTTTGTAATCTTTCGAACTAAACAGTTTATTTAAAAAAAATTTAAGATAGAAGAGAAGAGATAGGATAGATGAATCGCATACAGTGAACAAATAAAGAAGAATATGATAAAAGCGAGTAGCTATAAAGAGGTCAAAGCTGTCTTTGAACCGAGAGCAACGGAGACTGTTGACATGCAAATTCCCATATTACCTGAAAAATTTCTATAATACTAAATCCAAGATTCACAGATACGTTGACAAGATATGTAAACATTATTGGCGATATGAGAGCATTAAATATTTTTTGATACCTGAAACAGAAAACTGAATTTTAAAGGAGGTAAAAAAAATATCGATGCTGGAAAGGTAAAAGATCTAACGTGCATTTGGAAAATATTCCTGGAGAACGATTTAAAGTTTTTTTTTTAACCAGAACTCATAACTTTAATTTTATTTAAATTTGTATTGAATACAAGTTTTTTATTCAATACAAATTTAATTACAGTTAATAGCGACATCTCTAGCCAGGTGCTGGTAGCTATAAAGTTACCTAACTGGGTGACGCAATGTTCACTTATACTTGTATACCTATGCGTTTTGTGGATAAATAAATGTCTTTTTATTTATTTAATTATTTCATTTTCCATGTAATAAAAAATATTGTATTTTTGTTTTTAAAAAATACTTTAAATCCAAAATTTATAGGAGTGTGTAACATTTTCCAAATGCACGTTAGACTTGTTACCTTTCCAGTGTCGATATGTAACACAATATCATCATTATGTAGTTTCGTTATTTAAAATACTTACTTGATTAGCGTGATATAATGTTGATGAAAATCGGCAATATTTTTATGACTAACTTCGCTGTTTTTACCATCAATTAGATTGGTGCTGTAGTGTTTTGCAATTTTCAGCTGACCGTTGAAAAATATAATTACAGCCACGACGAGTGTATCCCATCCTACTATATAACAACCTGTTAAGTAAGCCATCAGGTTTTGAAGAGCTCCATAAGCGTAAAGTTGCTCGCTAAAAGGTGCGTAGACATCGAACATAACAAATTTGTCTACGTTTGGCTCCTTTTCTGAGTCCCGATAAAATTCAGATATTAACCAATTGCACATGACTAATGACATAGTCCAGAAAAGGTATGTTACATAGCGGTTATAATTTATATAATTATTGACGAGTTTATTTACTACGGGGTCCTTTCCAGACAATTGTTTTTGCTCAAGAGTACCAATGTAAGTGATGAAATCTTCCCAAAGATTGTAGTTTTTGAGGAAGTGAGCTGCCTTTATTACACCGATGTGAAACGGGGCATAGCGTAGGAGGATGTTTAACGAGTAATTATCAAATTTAATAATAATTCTGACATATTGGCTGAATAAAAGAGCAACTGTGATGTAAAAAAGGGCTCGCTTAATAATTGCGCCAATAGATCGAATCGGATGCCATAAGCCTGTCAGAGTCATTAAGTAAAGATGCGGTGCAATTGACGGGTACTTAGGATCCTCTAAGATTTTCAGAATTTTTCTTAGTATATTAGCATCTATGTCAGACATATTGTACTTCTCGGTATAATTTCTCTACGATACGTGATCCTGTATTCCGAGCCGTACCACGAATGTGACAAGTAACAAATATCCTAAATGGAATGTAGTCGTAATAAATAGTATGAACGTAAATTACTGATAATGACAGGGTGAGATATTGGCACCGGAATATTAATTGAATGCCACTTAAGGTCCGCCTGTTCGAATACTAATTATTACAACTCATGTGACGGTCATTTTCTGTGTAACTAAAATCATGGACATAACATATTTTATCTACACATATCATAAACCCTCTATGATGTGTTCAAAAATTGCAAATTACGACCACCATAAATATAAACAGTTTTGTTAGAACAAACTTCTTATCTGTGAAAATGTTATTATTGCATGTTATTGCATAATAAGATCGAATTAGATTTTATTATTACATTCAAAATCAGAACATCTCAAAAAAACAAGACGATTTCAATCGACCTCCATTCTAATATCAGTCGAGATGAAAATTTATTCGAAATGAAATGTTAATAGCAAACAATTTTGATAAATTTCACACGTTACTTGATATCGAACGATATGATAGTTGGGAGCCGACTCAAGTTTGTCTATGAATTATATAAACTACGGTTGTGTGACATCCGTCAGAAAAGTTTTTATTTGCCGCCATTTCGCCAGTCGTAACATGCGGTTCCTGAACAAATCTTAGAGAGTTTATAATATGTGTGTAGATAAAGCAGCGTATGTAACTGTACATAATTAGGCATTAAAACACTCGCCTGTCGGCTCGTTTCATAAACTCACACTCGAATTGTAATGTTTGACTTTCATCATGTAACAGTCACATAACCTACTATAGAGGAAAATTAAAAAAGGTTTACTTGATAATAATGTACAACTTAACCACTGGCCACGTAATATAATATTTTTTAATACAGTTGCTCAAAACGTGTAATTTTTCGCACTACAAATCGTGCCGAAAGTTGGAATTTTCCCACTAGTGCTTTTTACTTTTCCATGTTTTTTTAAATTTACTGTTGTTTCAAATCTTAAGCACAGAACTAAAGAAGTTGTATATTTGTTTAATATTTATGTGCTTTGTGACGTAAGTCATTCGTCACTAAAACTTATATTTATTTACAAATACTATATAATGAACGTATCGAGTGGAGGTCTCTGCCTACCCCTGAATGGGTGACAGGCGAGATTTTTATGTATATATTTGTTTTATGCATTACAGATAAATTGTATCTCACTACCGTGCACGGGTTCCTAAAGAAGTTTAAACAAAAGTACCAGGACTTCATAATAAGAAAAGTGGTTACAGACCGATATTACAGAAAATAAACAAAAACAGCACGTTAGAACTATATTTCCATAGACTTTTAAATAATGGTTGCAGTGGTTGTATTTCATTATTTTAATTTACTAGCAGAAAATGAGTTTTTTTTAATACTGTTTTATTTTACTTTCAATGTAGTTTTTTCGCAAATCTATTAAAAACGTCGTTTGATACACTTGCGGATTTGTCATTTTCACTAGTCTCGCGTCTTGACCGTCGCCTCTGGCTCGGGCCAAGAAGCCTCGAGCCTCGTGAATAATGACTAACTTTCCGCACTTATATCAAAAATAACTATTTTAATACAGGTGCTCAAAACATAGTATTTTTCGTACTACAAATCGTGCCGAAAGTTAAATTTTTCGCACATGTGCTTTTACTTTTCCATTTTTTTTAATTTACTGTCTTTTCAATTCTTAAAGATAGAACTAAAGAGGTTGTATATTTATTTCATATTCATGTGCTTTGTGACGTAAGTCATTCGTCATTAAAGCTTATATTTACTATTTTTTCCATCCTCTTAGGTGTTGAACATAGACGTATCTTCTTCGACTATGAACTATAGTCGTTTGAATTTGACACTCAACCTTATTTTTTCCATCCTCTAAGCCTTAGAGGATGGAAAAATAGTTTCCATAGTCTAAGCTCTAAGCCCAGGCAGTCTCCACAGACTTTATTTTTTTCCATCATCTAAGCCACAGATATATTATATCTAGATAGACGCCGCAAGTACAGCAATTTGTATGAAAACCAAGCGTGTCACATTTTTTGTACCCACCATTCGAAATAGCGGTTCTTAGTAGTTACATGTTTTACACGAATTAATTTTTAGTTTATTTAAATTATGTTGTGAGTTTCTTGATTATTTGTTACCATTTAGTTGACGGCTCTGAAGCCAATGCTTTATAAGTAAATTTTAAAAAATAGTACCCCCTATATAGTACCCACAGACATATCTAGATATATGTTTGTGATCTAGCTAGATAAATGTCTGTGTGAGTGATGGAAACCTCCTTCCGCTTGCTGCAAATCGATTGATTGAACGGAATACGCGTAAACACGCGTATTCCATAAAATAAAAAAAAAGTCTAAGTCGATTAGGGCGATCCTACCTTGTCAAAATTAACGCGACCAAAACGCAGGCGTGTCTATTCTCCATAAAACGGAGACCCTTTCATCTGACTCCGACTTTTCGTGATATATCCATACCGATAGCCGACCGTCTCCAGCTGCTTAGAATGGACCTGTCGTCCAATCTCAACTTCGGCAGATACATTGAATCCATGGCCAAAAATGCATCCAGGAAGCTTGACATCCTTTCCAAAAAAAGACATTACTTCACACCGGGACAGTTGCTTCAGCTATACCAAGCACAAGTCCAGTCGTGTATGGAGTACTGCTGTCACTTATGGGATGGCTCTTTTAAATACCAACTGGCCGCGTTGGACTCAATCGATAAACGTGCTTAGAGGCTTATAGGTGACTTGGAATTAGTAGAGGCGAAGCTGCAGAACCTTGAACACCATGGTAAAGTTGCCTGCATAACGGTATTCTACAGGATATATCACGGAGAGTGTGCAATGGAATTGCATAATTTGACTCCGCCTTCCCCTTTCCATCATCGGGGGACTAGGCGCAGGCTGGGATTCCACCTCTATGTTGTGGATTTTCCAAGGATTCGCATGAAGCGTTTCGCTTCCACATTTATATAGCGAACGGCTATGGAGTGGAATTCTCTGCCCGCTGTTCCCTGAAAGTTATAACTTGGACCTTTTTAAGGCGAAAGTGAATAGGCATTGTTTAGGTGTGCATGCTACATCGCCGACCTCATCGTCACTTTCCACCAGGTGAAATGAAGGTCAAATGCGCACTTACTTTTTATTAAAAAAAAAAATCATCTTAAATAACCTTGGATACCTATTTTTTTTTATCCAATACACGAGACCCCTTGCTTAGCTTGAAGCTTGGCGTAGATACACATGAGACAAAGAATGTCATAAAGCAGTTACACTTACACGTGGGGCGCACTATAAGTTTCCGGAATTAATAAGAAAAAAATACTATAAATGGTCACAAATTAATTTAATGTTTCTCAAAATATTTTCAGCTAAACATTTTTCAGCTTTTTCACACCCAAATATTTGTGTAGTATTCATTGTATTTAACTCATGCCTATGCCTAAAGATGCCCAAATCTCATGGTATGTCACATGCCTGTCTGTTTTGATCATCACAGCACAGCATCCATATTTTTGTTTTCACAGCCGTGGATGGGCGACCATCACGAAATTCGTCACTGAGATTCACACGACCGCGTTTGAATTCTGCAAACCAGCTATAAATAGTCGTCTTGCATGGTGCTTCATCACCAAAAGCAGTTTGAAGCCGAGCGAAGCTCGGATGTGCTGTTAAATTACGCGTAAAGTCGTAGAAAATCATACTACGAAAATTTTCACGAGTGCAAAAATTTCCATGGTGATGTAGACAATCAATTTCTAAAATGACGCCACAATTTAAAAGCAAGTGACAGTCGGATGAAACAAACTGTATTTTACAGCCAAAGAGTTCCATTTTTAAATGTTGTAATTACTTTTTAAATATTGTTTATGTAAGTGGCCAGTTCCGGAAACTTATAGTGCGCCCTATGTACACCGTTCTACCATGCTGGACTGCCACGCAGAGGTCCCGGGTTCGTTTCTCGGGCCGAGAGAAATATTTGTATGACCTACATTTATTTCTCTCGTGAATTTTGGTGTAATTCGTTATCTATGTAAGTAGGTACGTGTCCATGGTACCCGGGATACAAATTTTGCCAAGTGCGGAGCTATAGGTATATGCGCCTTATGGTATTTTGTGTAAGCTCTGGGATAATTTATTTTGTTATATTAACAAGCAGTGTGTAATTTTTATTATGATTGGTGTTGAGGTAGCGTTTTCATTGTCTTTTTTAATCAATTGACAGTTCTGTTAATGTCATGGGACATTGGGTGGTGATGGTGATTTCAACTGTAATACCCCTAGCCATTCTCTATCTCTTATACACTACCTTCTACTCAAATAGAGGGTAGTGTTTATGAGATATCGTTGAGTAAAAGGGTATTCTGTCAGACGGAAATTATAGTGATCATGAGATTATTTGCTTTGCAAAGTTATACGCAAGTTGGCTTGAATAGCAAAACAAAAGTGACCTTGAAAAAACCGGCACACGAAAAAAGCCAAAAAATTGTGACACACTGTCGCATTCCATAACGTACCTATGTGTTTTTCTTTCTTGCGTGAGTAAAGATATGGCGGCGTCTATAAGTTTCTCTGTCTATGGTTTTGGATAGCGGTTATTATGCTTGTTTCAAATTAGTTCTAAACACAGACCATATAAATTCTTCCGTGGTTCTAAATAAGAATCAACATTATTTTACGGTTAGATTTTAAGTCCTCCATTGTTATATTATTATACGGTTCTATACCAAATGAAAATCAATGCGATTACGCGTTTTATCTTGGTATATAAAGTTAGAGAGAAATAACTATTTTGCTACATAGTGCGAAGGGAACCAAGCTTATGAGAGGGTTTATTGTTACTTTGCTGTATAAGAAACAAATACAATTTCCCCTTAATTTCCGCCACGATGTTATCTGGACATAACGACAGGCTTAGCATTCTAACGGGGCGCCTGCTAAAACTTCGGGACAAACGCATTTCACCACTCCTTTTGACGATACCTACAAATAGTATATATGCTATATATTTACCAGTTATATAACCATAATTTCATTCCATTTCACAATAAGTTACAAAGCTGCGTCGAGAGTGTAGCCGATGTTAACGCCTAACGTAATTGTACTAGCAATATATTATATATATTTATCTTATATTATATATAGCAATATATTATATGTATTTAACAAAATGATTGTGGGATTATTTTTTTTAGTATTAATAGCTATGCCTTCGGATTGTAGGATTTGTAAGCCACTTAAAATTTTGACTTTCCACATAAATATCTGTAGAGTACCTTTGTAT
>NW_020654748.1:19477552-19541966 GCF_003589595.1 Hyposmocoma kahamanoa
GATTTTCAGTACAAATCGGCAATTTCATACTTTAACCCCTATTATTTCAAAAATTTTCACTCCACAGCATTGACACCGTAAACCTGTCTTAACTTCTTTCTTAATTTGAAATTATTGCTACAATGAATTTGTAAAAATCTAATGTTAGAAAGGTGCTATTTTCTTCCGTGGGTGCTATGGCACATTTAAATTAACGCGCACAGCTTTATTCAATATATATTATGTATATCTAAATAGTTCACATCTGTTAAACAAGACCTACTTGTGAAATATAATAAAATAAAATAAAATAAAATATGCAACAATTAAGCTCCCAGGTTTATGTTTTTCAGATAAAACTGACCTATGTAAAAATTATATGGGGCGGTTATGTTAATCACCAATCAGTCCTTAATGCCCTTTCATCTTTACGAATAAGTAATGCAAAGATATCAATTTATACACTACGTTAAATAAAGCCAAAAAAACATTACGTAATGGCGCTTATTTACTTCTACAAAATTGAAGGTGGCGGGTTTAGATTACAGTTTTTACACTAATTAATTCTTAGTGAATTGGAGTTTCACTTGGCTGTATTGGTAACCTCATCCCACGGAAGAGAGAACCATCTTCCTTTACAAACTGGCGACTAACGGTGGGCCTTCAAGATCGAGATACGTTATTAAATCCGGCCGAGTGACTACCACAGTTCCGTCAAAGAAGTTGAAAAAACCAAACATGTCTGTCAATCGATTCGACGCCAGCAGCCATGCTGTAGGGGCTGTTAACGTCTCTGTTAACGTCTAGGGGGAGAAAGAGAAAGAGCATCCCATGGAATATGCAAGTGGACTAGCGAGGTGGCCGATATGCGAAGTGATAGTTGAAGTATCTACGAGAAGCCCAAGGAAGCAGTTCATCGTAAAGACTGTACATCCTAAACCCACGAGTGGAGGAAGACGACCCAAGAAAATCTAGAAGAGTTCAGTCCCTCTCGCCGAGGCGTCTTCGGGGCCAGAGCGGGAGACTATAACAAACCCACTTTATGTATTAGACGCCCTTAAGCCAGATTGTTCACTATTAGTTCCCTAAGAAACCGCTAGATGTCATTGGCCCAAGTCCCTTCTTGGGAACAACTGCTCACAAGGTGAAAAATAAATCTTCTGAACAACAATTTGGAGTTTCACATGGCTCTATTGGTAACCTCATCCCACGGTAAAGAGGGAACCTCTCTCTTTTACATTAGTAGGATACTTGGTTTTGCGTTTTCTAACTATTTGTAATTTCTAGTTAATAAATAAATTAATAGTAAATTCTTACTGATGTGTCTTGATGATTCTATAGACAATGCTCAATATAAAAAAAAACTGCAAGAGTGCCTTATCACAAGACATACCTCTAATTTGGACATCTGTTTCCCACACCCAAGCTCTATGTTCTATCAATTTCCTTATATATTTTGTATATATTGAGAAATAATAAATTACCACATTACTGAAAAACTTTTGATATTTGTGACAAAAATGTCTTAATAGGCTCTATTTGGTTCATTATATTACCTTTCGCCTTAAAGGTCCTGAAGACACTTTGCTCGGTGTAGAAATTGAAGAATTTGGTCTGGTACATTTACCTATTGAATCAAAATAATCTTGCAATACTGAAATTGCTTGGTACATTCTACATAATCCAATCTTCGCGACTGGCAATTTTTAAAACCAATGGAATCACTTCTCAACCATTAAGTTAATAAGCAAACATATTAAATACTCCACCTGTACACAATGTAATATTTACGAGTATGTCATATAAACTTAAAACGTCATTCACTAATGATGCAATCAGGAAGTCATATCAAAATTAATTTTAGGTTTGTTAAACATCTTTCTTCACAAAACCAAATAGCCTGTTAAGAGATCAGGTAGCTTAGGGCATCAACTGTACGCAGTCTAAGAGTCGTATTCTAAAACTCTACTCAATGCTCAAGTCAGGATTTGAGTATGGTTTAAAGCACTCGAAATCATACTCAAGTCCCTGCCATTAGGGTCGTATTTCCAGTGCTTGTGTTTCCAGTGCAATCCTGACTTGAGCATTGAGTAGAGTTCTAGAATAAAACCTTAAGAGAGAATACACAGGGCGACTTATAGCAGCGATGCAAACGTGATGCAGTAGCGATGCAGTCGCTAATCGTCTACCTTTACACATGCGCGCGTCGCGTGTTTGCATATACGCAATCGCCTATAAATAGCAAGTGTAGCGATGCAATCGCGCGTTTCATGAACGCGCGTTTGCTGCTATAAGTCGCCGTGTTAACCACTCTAATAGCTATGGTAATAGACAGGTGTCGAAAACAAACGCTCCTGTATCAAGGTAAAACGATGAAATAACTGTTATTCATGTAAAACGTTACAAAAACAAATAAAATAAACAAGGTTACGTCCTCCTACGTTCTTAAAAAAATTCATACCATAAAAGGTATTAATTTTTTACTTTCTCGCAGTCGGTAAAAACGGAGCCAAGTTTATTATATGTTTTTCAGCAATGCTGTTGCGGTGTAAGAAACCAGATCAATTTCTGTTCTAAATCAATTTTGATTTACTTCCATAAAAAGTAAAACATCACTATTAGTTGGAAAAATAGTACTGCAGTGCAATGTTTTGTAATATCACAATAATTACGGTCAAACTAGGGAATTCTTTGTACTAGGAATACACTCTCGTGTTTCACAAAATTTACTACGAGGCATTAGCCATAACATGCCAAAAGAGTCCGAAGTCGATTCTGTAATGTTCGGTTTTCTAGATTTAAACCGTGAAAAATCAAAGGATCAAATGTACAGTACTAACTACTGGGATACAAAATGGTTTTAGTAATAAATTAATAATCCCGGAACACCAAAACATAACATTTGGGGTTTAGGAGATACAGAAAATAACTTTGATTAAAGAAAAAAATTTGGGAACAGAATGCTTTAGCAGAACTTAAATTCTCCGTAAAAATTACCCTTATTCAAAAGAATTTTAAATAAACCATTTCAAATTAGAACGAAAATTTACTTCACACCACTGATTCCAACTCCTTTTTTGAGCTAAAGATGTTTGACTTCGTGTTTTAATTACCTCGTCAAAATTATCAGATGACTAAAGATATAACTTGCCTGTTAGCTCGCCCGTACACACGAGAGAAACAATTTGTTTATCCTTTTTCACCGTATCAATTTCATAGTAAAGTCAATTATTATTATGTGATATGTAAACTTGGCTAACTTGATAACACCTCCCGTGCCCCCAAAAAGGGTATCAAAACTTGCCCTGTTATTATCCATATGCTATGTGTTGATTAAATTCTTTACAATTCCATTTTACTTCAATAATTTATCGTCCACCCCTTATAAAAAATCTTCAAAATTTGATGATATTCATACCACCACGCACCCTGCTCAGAAACGATCCTGTCCAAGATGTCTGATAAAAATTCTAATAGACTGAGAAAAATTCTAAAAATCTTAGAAGATCCTAAATACCCGTCAATTGCACCGCATCTTTACTTAATGTCTCTAACCGGCTTGTGGCATCCGATTCGATCTATTGGCGCAATTATTAAACGAGCTCTTTTTTACATCACAGTTGCTCTTTTGTTCAGCCAATATGTCAGAATTATTATTAAATTTGACAATTATTCGTTAAACATCCTCCTTCGCTACGCCCCATTTCACATCGGCGTAATAAAGGCAGCTCACTTCCTCAAAAACTATAATCTTTGGGAAGATTTCATCACTTACATTGGTAGTCTTGAACAAAAGCAATTGTCTGGAAAGGATCGCGTCGTAAATAATCTCGTCAATAATTATATAAATTATAACCGCTATGTAACATACCTTTTCTGGACTATGTCATTAGTCATGTGCAATTGGTTAATATCTGAATTTTATCAGAACCCAGAAAAGGAGTCAAACGTAGAAAAATTTGTCATGTTCGATGTCTATGCACCTTTTAGCGAACAACCTTATGCCTATGGAGCTCTTCAAAACATGATGGCTTATTTAATAGGTTGTTATATAGTGGGATGGGATACACTTGTCGTGGCTGTAATCATATTTTTCAACGGTCAGCTGAAAATTGCAAAACACTACTGCACAAATCTAATTGATGGCAATAACAGCGAAATTAGTCACAAAAACATTGCCGATTTTCATCAACATTATATCATGCTAATCAAGTAAGTAGTAGAGTTAGCTCTAAAGAAAATATTGTGTTTTCGTCGCACGTCTGGTGTAAAGCGATAGCAGTTGCATTGTCTCAGAGCTTTAAATCGCAAAGATCTGAGGAGCACTGCAACAGCGCACGTTACCCTGAGACATAATTAAGGTGACAAGTCCCGTGTCCCTGTAATTTCAACAGCACCGTCAGGCAGCAAATTCGAAACGGTGTGGTGCGTTCAGCGAGCGGGGCATACAAGGTTTGCATGTACATTGTGTCTTGTGTTGGATACACCACTGTGAATTTGTGTTGCCCGTATCTACCGACCCGAGAGATAGGATTTTCCGGAGAGACTACGGGCTTAAGGGCAAGACCAGGGTATAGCGGGTGTCCGGGCCAAGCCCTCCGCCAGTGATACGCCTTTGCCCGAAAGACGCCCGTCTCTGAAGGATCCGGACTTGGGTATGTATGTACTCGCTGGGGTTTGTGGTTAGCTGCAGAGATGGACATGTTTGTCTGCCCCCGTGGTGTGTGGCCGGGGCGTTCATCTCATGGGCAGCTAGCGCGTCTTAGCAGCGGTTTAGTTGAGTGCCTGAAGCGAGGAGACGCGCGGGGCACGTGTGTTGCCCTTTAAGTTGGAAGCTATGTCCGGACATTATCGCAGAACACTGCAACTGTCATCTCCGGTCCCTCCAGCCGCCTAGGTTTTTGGGAACTAGAGAGACGTCGTTTTTCGGCGTCGGGAAGTGAGCGTGCCTTACAGCTCCGCCACCAATGAGGAGATTTGGTAGTGGACTCAGAGTCGACGGCTTAGCGGTGGCAACCGCTAGTTGTGCAATGCGCAACGGGAAGTGAGCGTGCCTACAGCTCCGGTACCTATCTGGAAAATAGGGAGGGTACTGTACGTGCGCCCTGGGCGACTCACCCGAGGCACTAGCCTCTCAAAGAACCGGATGAAGTCAAGTGACAGAGGTCTGTGACAACCCTGTTGTAAAGGGCACAATACCTTCTCGTATACCCTAAGGTCAGTAAGGAGGGTGACTATAATGAAAACTAATGTAGAAAGATACGGGGCAGTGAATTTGTGGCCTTTCCCTTCAAAACCGGAACGCAGTAATGCTCACTATGTCATTTGTTATGTTTGTCTGAATTATATATGACTTATCGTGTTATAAAATTATCTTTACTTATATAACGACACTACTTAGGATGACGATATTGTGTTACGTATTAGGTCTACCAGAATATGATTTCGGCTCTTATATAGTCTAGTGTTCTGTTTCAGGTACCAAAAAACATTCAATGCTCTCATATCGCCAATAATGTTCACATATCTTGTTAATGTGTCTGTGAATCTTGGATTTAGTATTATCGAAATATTTCAGGTATTATGGGAATTTATATGTCAGTAGCCTCCTCCATTCCCGTCCCGTCCGTAGATAGCCCTGTTTGATCTGTTTAGACTGCTCACTTTGATGTTCTTCTTTATTCGTTCACTGAATTATTGTTCTTATGTGCATTATGCAGCTTCTTCGTATCGTATCGATGGCATGCACTATAATGCTCTATTAATTAAGTTACCTCGGTGGACGTACTACATACAGAAAAGAAATGGTGTGTGCAACAAAATGGTACGTCGTGCGGAGTAGGATCCCTTGGTGTACCTTTAAAATTACACAAAAAATGATTATGCTATTTTAATTTTTAAAATTTCATTGCCTATCGCTTTAGGAACTCAATATTGCAATTTTTGGCATATAAGTGAATGTTATTTGTAACGTATAACTTAATTTGTTACAGTAAATTAATAAACAATTGTCTTAATTTTTATACTCATGTCGTAGCATGTTCACCTACATTTGGTTAAGCATTTTAATTGTAATACACTGTCGAATGTGTGTAAACTGTTGTAGTAACCGAATGTATCAACTGTTGGTGAATTTCAATAAATAAAAATTAAGTAAGTTTAAAACCAATTTTCTTTCAGGATAAAGATAAGGCCGTACTCAACTTTATGTATTTAATAGCGTGTTTTATTCAATTGCTGTTTTACTATTGGCACACTAATGAAGTCACAGTTCAGGTATGTACTGTATTATATTAATTCATATACATCTCACAGCCGGGCACCGTAAAAGAGTGGGTTTAGGTTTAATGCATTACTAAAGAGTTTTATGAGCTTTCATCCTTATATGTATTTCAATATAATACACGAATAGTTATTTCTACAGTTTGCACGGTCTAGCTTACCTACCTACTTTAGAAGTTGGCTCGCTTTTTCGTGACAATAGAGTTCCTTTTAAAAGAGTTCGTTCAGAGTAGTAGGTACTGCCACTTATGTTTTTTTTGTAATGTCAAGTGATGGCGCGAATACGTCGTGCGCCTGATAGTAAACTACACGCATGTCCAAAACAGTTGCAGTGCCAATCAGAGCTTTAAATCGCAAAGATCTGAGGGGCACTATCACTGCGCCCGTCACCCTGAGACATAAGTTGTCAAGTCCCATGTGCCTATAATTTAACCACCACCCTTACCCTTCAAAACAGGAACGCAGTGATGTTAACATTACTGCTTGGCAGCAGAAATAGCTGGCAGTACTTCCCTGGACGAACTCTTCCACAAGGAGCTCTACTGCTACTAATCGTTTGTTCAGGGAAATAGGTACTGACTTATCTGTTTCTGTATTACGGTAGTATATAAATATATACTGTAGTACTGTATTCCGGTTTTGAAGGGTAAGGGTGCTGGAGAAATTACAGGCACATGGACTTGTTGATCTGTAGTTTAGATTGACGCAGTGTCAGTACCGCTCAGACCACTGGGGTTTAAAGCTCCAAGTTGCACTGCAACTTCTGTGAACAGAACAACTTATCACCAGGTGCACAACTTGTTTGTCCCATCACTTACTATCATAAAATAATAATAATAAGTATATTTTATAAATATAAATTGCTTATTAACAAAAATTATGAGCTAGAGAAATTCCCAAAGAACGTCAATAACTGGTACACAAAGTCCAAATTAATACACCGCACACGAAGCTAAATACTGTCCTAACTCAAAATTGTGGCATTGAGAAAACACGATTTGAAAATTTAAAAAAAAAGTTAATGGATCTTTTGCGATTAATGTGATTATTTTTATTTACACATAATATTTAGTTATCCATTCATAAACGAGAATATTATAATTTATTGATTCCATTCTGTATTTTTTAAAATTGTATCTTCACAATTTTATTTTTTTTATGATACTAAGAGACGGGACGAACAAAACGTGCGCCTGATGGTAAGCGACAACAGTTGCAGTGCCACTCGTAGCTTTAAATCTCAAAGATGCTCACTGCGCCCGTCACCCTGAGACATAAGGTGAAAAGTTCCATGTGCCTGTAATTTCACCAGCACTCTTAGTTTCCGCTTAATTCCACAATTTTCAGTTACAACAGTATTTGATTTCAAATGCCACATATAAATAATTGAAAAAAGTCCCCGTAAATAATCACGTAATTTGCAATTTAAATTAGTTTACTTTTAACAGTTCTCTTAATTCTCGGTGTAGGCTAAATAAAAGCAAATAACAATGCACATATTCAATACAGTTTAGTCGCGTAAATATACGTGTCATATGGCGGCATAAAAAGTAGATTTATTAACCATCATCTTTACTGCACATATGAGGTACACAAATCCAACTACTTGTTTTAGAGTTTGAATGTAAGCTACGGGATTTTCGAAAGTGATTGGACGGCAGCAGATCTTAGAGTTCAAAAAGAGGCAGCCCTGCTGTGTGTATTGACTACTAAAAGATTAATATTCAAAGCTGGGCCTTACAATGAAATGACTTTAAGTACTTTTATTGGGGTAAGTACTGGTTTTGTAATAAATATTCAAATTGCAAAATTTCAAACGGACGTTCTCGATCTTTACAGGTCATCAAAGGGACTTACAGTTTTTACACGCTGTTAAGTAAAACTAATAAACCGCACGAATAGCTGTCCGTTCTGAAATTATGTGATCATTTGATTCGACTGTGTAACAATAGTTTTAAATTGACTTACCTAACGTCGCCTAGCAAGACACCGTTCAACTCATGTTCAAGTTAAAAATGGTCGGTTTTTATTTTTCATCTGTACTCAAGTCAAAATCAAGCGTGAATATCAATAAAAATTATATAACCAACACAATAGTTGTTAGTTATGCAAGGCTGCTAAGTTCTTGTTTGACCTGCTAAGTGTTGTATTGTAACCTGAGCAAGCGAAGGTCACTAAGATTGATTCAAAAACAGAATCCTTAGCGTAGCGAGGGTTTCAAGTCACGAACTTAGAATAATAACGCATAGAAACCTAGCCCGCACACGCTAAGTGAGGCAAGTTAGAGGGTTCCAAACGCGTCCCAGGAGCGCGAAGGGCTGTTAGTGCTCAAGGTCATATTGCACCGCGAACAGCTCCAAAATTTTTTGCTAAAAATGACGAAATGTGCGGTAAATGGGTGTAAAAATACAACAGACAAACAAAATAGACACTAACATCGCATTCCACAAGTAAGTAATGCGTTTCAACTCATACTTTTATGTAAATATTCACTAAAACAGAAAAATAATTTCGCGGCAACAAGATACGAAAGTGTTGCAAAGTAACGAATTTTTTTCTCCCCATTTTGCTATTCTGTATCAAAATAATTATATTACGTAAATTTTAGTGGTGCCTGTAATTTCGATTTATTTGCGCATTTTGAACTAATATTTACTCGAATAAACATTAAATGTTTTCGTTAACTCCTGTAAGTGATTGGGACACTTAATTATTTTATAATACTTTTAACGGCTCTGCGTTCATGCTTTATTGAATAATTATATTTATATTAATTTTATTTGAATTGGAGCACATATTGCAACAAATTTACAGTATATATTTGTTTCTACTATAGTGTTGGCACCACCAGTACAACTTTGATAGCTTAATATATGTCTTTCTTTTCGTAACTCAAGCGAAATATTTTATATTAAAATATTTTATTTTCTTAAAAGGGGAGCATTCTTAAGCGATTTTTTAATCTATTTTAACAGTTATTTTCTTTTATGTTTGCTTATGGCATTTTCGGTTTTAGGTTTCGAATATGGCACTTATTTCTAAATCCAAGATGGCGGGCGCGATTTTTCGAATAATGGCAAGTTGGGTATCGTTTTCGAGATGTTTGGGAATGTTCAATACAAATATGAGACTCATTTCTAAATCCAAGATGGCAAACACGACAGTTCAAATAAAAGCAATATTCGTAATGAGCACCCCCAAATACCTCGAAAACGATACCCAACTTGCCATTATTTGAAAAATCGTGCCCGCCATCTTGGATTTACAAATGAGTGCCATATTCGTAATGAGCACCCCCAAGTACCTCGAAAATGATACCCATATTGCATTTATTTGAAAACTCGTGTCCGCCATCTTGGATTTAGAAATGAGTGCCATATTCGTAATGAGCATCCCCAAATACCTCGAAAAGGATACCCATATAGCATATTTTGAAAAATCGTGTCCGCCATCTTGGATTTACAAATAAGTGCTATATTCGTTTTTCATCGACAAAACCGAGCATATCTGTAGGCACCTGATCGACAATGTCGGGCAAATCTGTAGGCACCTTTAACTTAATGATGAGTTAAGCAAGATACAATTTCCCCACTTTTGAGGGAAATGTTATTCCATGGCATCATTATTTGTATATTTGTGTGCGTGCCGACGAGCGTAGTTACAAGTTGCTTACGCCTACATGAATTTGGTTTTTGCCTCACTTGTGACAGTTCGTTTGATATGAAACTATCATTGTATGCGTTATTATTCTAAGGTCACGAAACGCAAAACAACTTTCCTGCCGAGCGAAACACACAACTTTTCACCTCACTATGGCGAGGAAAATAGTAGACGAAAGAAAACAGTTGATCTTTAACAAATCAGTTTTATTCCTTCATAAATCAAAAATAATTTAATAAACAAAATTAGTTATCGTTGTCAATTTAATGTCAACAATAACAAGAATAAAATATACCAACGGATTTATGTTACTTACATAAATAATGTACGACATATCGCGTAGTTGAATGTGTCACAATGTTTTTTTTTCATCCACAGTCCATCGTCAAGTTCGAATTTCAAAAACTTTATCCACTCCAGCATGGAAAAAAACACTTCTGAGCCCAGATTTCTTGAAATAATAATAAAGCCTTTCCGAGCTAGTGAGATAAAAAAACAATTATTTTTAAATTTTTATTGAATTGATATTCAATTATTTTTTGTGAAATTACTCCACTAGTTTGTTATAATTATTAATACAAAGATCGAACACTCAGAAAAAATTCCTTCGATCCGGCCGGATTCGAACCGACGTCTTCTAGCTTACCATGCTAGAAGATGTCGGTCCATAGGTACCTACTAAGAATAGCTTAACTCTTCTAAATCTTGTACACAATTTATTATCTATTTATTGAGCATTGGCTATAGAGCCATCAGCTTAAGCAGGTAATAATATAAACAATTAAGGAACTCAAAACGTATACGAAAAATTTATTTGTGTAGAAACTGTAACTATAAAAATCTGCCATTTTTTTCTTTCCATCTATTACAAAGTTTCTTGTACACTAAAATATATGCAGTTTTAGTCCCTTTTCCTGGAGTAATTTAAAAAAATACTCCAAAATACGTAAGCGGTGTTATTTGGTAAGCGCACATTTAAACATATATCTTATCACGCTTTATTAGGGAAATAATCTTATGAATAGGAAATGAAACTATTTTTCCGGATTTAAATCGCGTATATTTGTTTTTTCAAACATACCGATGTTAAGGGCCCTTTACAGATCCCATGGTCACGGTTGACTGTTTGAAAAAACAAATATACGCGATTTAAATCCGGAAAAATAGTTTCATTTCCTAAGTGTAACAATCGCGAAAACCTAAGAACTCGATAATCTTATTAAATTAACAAACAACATACCTATTAACGTTTTATTTTCACTTGTTGTACATTTTGAAATTATAACAAAATAAAATTTAGGAAACTCAAAATTGCATTTCATTGTACCTACTCTCGAAAATTTATTTATTAATAATCTGTAGTCATGGGCATATTTAGAGGAAAGATAAAAGAAGGTTGAATTTATGTACTGTAAACAAACAACGTTAATAGAGCGCGTTCAATTTAGCCGCTGTTAGCCGCGCTGCAGTCGCGCGGCCACCGCGCCCGTACGAGGCACATGTACAGAAAACGATCAAATCATTCATTTTTCAAAGTACGTTCTGTGCCTCTACCACGAGTTTACAGTGACAATTGTCGCTAGCGACACCGCAAATATTTCACAATTTTGTATGGCAAATTATACAGCGCCTTTAGCGGTCACAAGAAGAAACAACATTTTGTACATAAAAGTTTTACGCAGTCGCTAGCAATAACTGTCACTGTAATCTCATGGTAGAGACACATGTTGTATAATATAAATCTTATTATTGCTTCTTATTAACCTCGAATTAGATGTTATTATTACATTAAAATTTCGAACATCTCTGAAAAACGAAACGATTTGATTTGACCTCAATATTAGAAATATCAGTCGCCATGACGTTTTATTCGAAATGAAATTTTAATGCCAATAGCATTGATTTACAAAGTCAACAGCAAACAATTTTGATAAATCTTATCTATGATATCCATAAAGCATGGAGAAAAAATGAGTATAAGATGATGTCATAGAAGATGAGGTCCAACCTTAGGGTCCAACACTCAAAATTAATATACTTTTTTTAATTTTAAAGAGTGTCTATCTGCTTGTTATTATCGTATAGCGCTAAAAACGGGATCTTCAAATACAATTGACGCGGGCGGCGTTCGCGTCGTTCTGTCAATTTTAAATTTGACGGTTACGGAATTATTCAAAAGTTGTCGTTCGTTAGTCGAAGTTAGACGCTTTAAAAGTTATATTTTTATTATTTTAACATGGTTAACGACCAATTGATACAATAAATGACGGAAAAGTGCTGTCAGACCATTCATTAGTTTTGCAGTTGAAGACTGTCGTGACTTTACGTTCGATGACAAACGTTTTGAAAAGTGAAGAAGATGGTTAAAGTGGAAAAAGTGCCTGGTAGTGCCAGTGAGCAGGGTACCACTGGTGGTATAGCGCCTTCAAGATGTGGATCGACACAGAACATGGCTGCGAACGTGAAGGTTGTAGTAAGAGTGCGGCCAATGAACGAAAAAGAATTAGACAGACATTGTCGCATCGTAGTGGATGTTGTTGATGATAAATTTTTGGTATTCGATCCTAAAGAAAAGGTTCAGCCGTTTTTCTATCAAGGTGTCCAGCAATCGAGTAAGGGTTACTTGAATCGTGGGAATAAGGAGTTAAAATTCGTGTTTGATCATGTTTGTGGCCAGGAAGCGTGCAATAATGATTTATTTGAGATTGCTACGAAGGATATGCTTGGCTCTCTGATGGAGGGTTACAACTGTTCAGTGTTCGCGTATGGAGCGACAGGCGCTGGGAAGACATTCACCATGATTGGTAACAGTGAAAGTCCGGGTATAACTTACTTAACCATGGAACACTTGTTTTACACTATCAACTCTTTTGAGAAAGACAGAGAGTTTGATATTGGTGTTTCTTATCTTGAGGTGAGTTATAGCAAGTAGAATTCATCTATAGGTCAGAGGTAAAGAACCTCAACTGCTAAATCTTGGGTCGGCGGACGAAAGCGCATCAAGTTAAAATCCAGCATCATTCATTTAGTTTAATGCATCTACTGGCTAAAGCACATATGTCAAATTAATTTGTTACTTCATACATTTGTAACTTTATTCTAGAGGTATCTTTTCACATTTATCATTCTCTTCACATCTTCCAACACTATAAACAAAATCAAAAAGTGTATTAACAAATTAACAAATGAAGCACTTTTTAAACTTAGGTGCAGCGGACTAAACACTGACCCTAGAAATAGTAATTTTTACTACAGAGCGTTTTAAAGAGAATGAGGTTAATTAGGCATTTAAGATTGATTATCACAAAAAGTCAAGTAATAATAATAATAATAATAGCCTTTATTGCTGATACAATTCAAATGTTACAATGTAATTAATTAGTAGAAAATACAATTCATTATTAAAAAATATAAAAATATTTTAAACCTAGATTAATATTAAAAATAACAGATATAAATTTCGAATTAAAATTAATACTTAAATAATGTCAAGATTAATAATTCATTATAAATAAATCTGTGTGCAACATTTTCCTATAATTAAATTACGTCCATATCATCAGTTTGTCTTTCGACATAGACTCCAGAGACTTCCAGTTTTCCCTGTCCCGTGCCTGTCATTGCCAAAATTGGCCTGCCACCGATTTAAAACCATCTTCCCATCTTTTTCTCAACATGCCTGTTAAAAAGGCAAACAAAATGTTAAATAAAAAACAAATGATGATAATACTATGATGATAATAATTTGTCTTTTACCATTACATGATGTAAAAACAATTAAAAAGGCCTGATTACCTTACCTATCGATAATATGGCCCGGGGTACATGTAGGTGTAATAGAACTTTAGGAGCATTATTTACTATTCTATCTATTTCACTTCATGAATAGAATAATTTGAGGGGTCTGAGGCAATATCCAATATGCCTGGTTTTTCATGAAATGAGTAATCTAAGTTTATGGTGTACTTTTTATGCACTTTTGAATAGTATTTTATACTGAATTTGTAATAAAATTGCTTCTATGTCGTAGTGTAATTAGCGAGAGGTCAGAATTGTATGTGTACTTGTTTGTTTACAAAAGAATTTGTGGTTTTTATGTGAATGACACACTACTAAATTATGCAATTCTGAGCTCCCGCTAATATCACTATAGATTCATCAAATCTTTATTTGTCATCATGGGTGTATAATAAAGATCTTAACAGACGTACATTTAACTGCCTCCGTGGCCGATCGGTTACCATGCCGGCCTGCTACGCAGAGGTCCCAGGTTCGATTCCCAGGCCGGGAGAAATATTTGTTTGGCCTACATTTATTTCTCTCGTGAGTTTGGGTGTAATTTGTGGTTGTCTATGTGTGTGTCCATGGCACCCGCGACACAGGGTTTCCCTAGTGCGGGGCTATGTTCTGTGTGAGCGTTATTATTATTATTATTATTATTATTATTATAGCATAATAGGTTTGCTAGAAGACGTCGGTTCAAATCCGGCCATTCCAAAGGAATTTTTTCTAAGTGTTCTATCTTTGTATTCAATAATTATAACAAACTAGTGGAGTAATTTCACAAAAAAGTAATAATAATAATAATAACGCGCACACACTCATAGCCCCGCGCTAGGGAAACCCCTGCTAAAGTTGCTGTTATATTTTGAATTAGTGACTAAACCTGTGTAACTAAAATTTCTTTGAAGGTATACAATGAAAATGTATATGATCTAATTAAACCATCTAAAACACCTCTGCAACTACGTGAAGATGCAAAGTATGGAGTAAGAGTAGCAGGGCTTACAATACACAATATTAAAACGGCACGGGAGCTTCTAAACATGTTGGAGAATGGTAACAAGAACCGGACACAGCACCCTACTGATGCTAATGCCGAGAGTTCGAGAAGTCATGCAGTTTTCCAGGTATCAAATAAAATAAAAATATGACTTTGTAACTAAGTGTAAATGACATGATGCGCAATTTGTAGCTTATAGGCCACCATTTTAGTAGCAGTAGAGCTCCTTGTGAAAGAGTTCATCCAGGGTAGTACTGTCATCTTACCTATTTCTGCTGCCAAGCAGTAATGTCGTCATTACTGTGTTCTGGTTTTGAAGGGTAATGGTGCTGGTGAAATTATAGGCACGGGACTTTTCAAGTTATGTCTCAGGGTGACGGGCGCACTGACAGTTCTCTACGATTTAAACCTCTGAGTGGCACTGCAACTGTTATGGATAGGCGTGTAGCTTACCACAAGGAACACAACTTTGTTGTCCCGTCACTTTATATTATAAAGAAAAATCATGATCCATCTACAATCATTATTATTTTGGATATCTGTTTTAAGACTCGCCTCTACCATGGCCTAAAAGGTTCATTTTAATTTTTTTAATTAGAGAGGCGGCATTTCTGGGCAATGTTTTATTATTACAAGGCTGACTTCATTCAGGACCTGTGCAGCCCTTTGTTACAGGGATCATTAATTGATCTATTGTGATTACCACTAAATATAATTTGGAGCCAAGGCCGATAGTGTTAAAGAACTGAAGGATTCTTTTGGCTTCGCCTACTTTGATGTCCTCTGGTTGTGGTCTGTGCGTTCCTACCATCATCATTATATAATAAAATACAAGATTATTTTTACCTTCTAGGTGTACATAAAAATGAGTTACAAAACAAGCAGTCAAGTTCAAATAGTGAAACTATCGATGATAGACTTGGCAGGCAGCGAGCGCGCCTCCGCCACAGGGTGCGTCGGGGAGCGTTTCAAGGAAGGTGCTAATATCAACAAAAGTCTTTTATCTCTGGCCAATTGCATTAACAAACTTTCAGATGGAAGCAGTTATATACCTTACAGGTAAGAGTTTACGACTGTTTTTATCCAAAATCTCAACTCCATTTTTTTTTAAATGTAAGTGCGCATTTGACCTCCATCTCACCTGATGTATAGTGACGATGAGGTCGACGATGGAGCATGCACACCTAAATAATGCCTGTTCACTCTCGTCTTGAAAAGGCCCAAGTTATAACGTTCAGGCAACAAGTCTGCAGGCAGGGAATTCTGCTCTTAGCCGTTCGCCATATAAATGTGAAAGCGTAACGCTTCGTGCGAATCTTTGGAATATCCGCAACATAGGGGTGGAACCCAAGCCTACGCCTAGTCCCCCGGTGATGGAAAGGGGAAGACGTAATTAAATCGTGTAATTCCATCGCACACTCTCTGTGATATATCCTGTAAAATACCGATAAGCAGGCATCTTTACGGCGGTGTTCAAGGCTCTGCAACTTCGCCTCGATTAATTATTAGTCACCGGTAAACCTGTTGGCACGTTATTCAACAATTGCGAAAGAGATTATTAACAATAAATATTATTTGTTTGAAAGAATATAATACAAATGAATAAAATAAATGATGGCAAAAAAAGTTCAATTCATTTTTAGTTATAAAAAAACACTTGATTTACTTTGTTTTTGATTGTTAACTTCCTTATTATTAAGGAGTATTATATATTACTTATTATTAAATTATAAATAGGGCAATAGTTTTACAAACAAAATAAAACAGTATAGTACATGTACATGGTGAAGTTCGCGTTTTCAAATCGTAAATTTTTGTCATCAGCGCCTCTACGATGAGATTACACCGCGTAAACTGTTTGTATACAAAATGTTGTTTCTTCTTGTGACCGCTAGGTGCGCTGCATAATTTACCACACATAATTGTGAAGTAAAGTAAGCGACTTTTAGCAGCGATGCAAACGCGATACAAACGCGATTCACGTTTTCAATTAATTAACTAATTTATTTATTTTATGTATTTATTAATTTAATTTTTAAATTTACAATTAACAAAACAAAACAATGTGCATAAATGTATACAGATTTTCGTACATAATGATTCAACATAATCACAGTATCGATGCAATCGCGCGTTTGTATTGATGCAGTCGCGCGTTTACGTCGATGCAATCGCCGCCTATAAATCGCAAGTGTAGCGATGCGATCAATTGATAATAATGGGAAATCATCCTAGACGAACGTCCAGGATACCGCTGAGGTCATTAATTTAATTTATTATTATAAACATCACATTTTCATGTAGGTATTTGAACTCATTTCTAGAGCATTTTCATATAATTGTTGCAGAGATTCAAAACTAACGCGCCTTTTAAAAGACAGTCTGGGAGGAAATTGCAAAACGGTGATGATTGCCAATGTATCCCCTGCCAGCAGCAGCTACGAAGACACATACAACACTTTGAAGTATGCAGCAAGAGCTAATAAAATTCAGTTGTCAATTAAAAAGAATATTGTTGATGCGGACGTGAGGGCCTCACAGTACGTTAAGATTAATGAGGAGTTAAAGAAGAAAGTGAAGGAGTTGGAGGCCAAATTGGCACAAAAAGGTTTGTCCATTTTGTTGTTGTCAAAATGAAAAAGAGCTTTAAGGCCATAGTTCAAGACACGAGACGCAAATCAACTTTGCTGCCGACCGAGGAAAATGGTAGATGAAAGAAAAACTGTTGAACTATAAAACATCCGTTTTTTAAACAAAAGAAAAAGTTTATCTTCAGATGCGTTCTGAATTTGCACCTCAAAATTTTTGTTCTTGCTTGTGCTTATAATTTTGTGTGATTATTGAAATTATTTTAGTTCTTCGATGAATTTAAATAATTTATTAAACAAAATTTGTTATCGTTGTCAATTTAATGTCAACAATAGTAAGAATAAAATATACCAACGGATTTTCTATTTACATAATTAATAAGTAATGTACGACAAATCGCGTAGTTGATTGTTTTTTTTTCATCGAAAGAAAAAGTTAGATAACCCACAGTCAAGTTCGAATTGAAAAAACCTTTTCCACACTAGTGTGGAAAAAACGCTTTTGCGCGCAGATTTCTGATGAAAAATGAAGCTTTTCCGAGCTAGTGAGATGACAAAAGTAATTATATTAAATGTAAGGATTTTATTACACAGATTACACTTCAATTGAGGAGTTGAAGAGAAAGATCAAGGACTTGGAGGCCAAATTAAGTTTGATGACAACACAAAAGAGCGAAAAAGGTGAGAAAATTTGTTTAGGTAAAAAAAATATTCCATTAATTTTGAGTCGCTGTTACAACTTACAACGGACGTGAATTTGAGTTGACAATGCTGATTGTTTAAATATAAAAATTAAGAATGTATTTAAACAAATTATGTAACCAGTTACTAGTATAGATAGACTGAGCGTACTACATATACACATGGCACCTTTGGTAGGTCAATGCATGGCACACACTAAGATAATCCTGTTCTAGGCGTATTCAATATTGAAGTCGCTAGTTAATGTTATTTTTTATAGAAATGAAGGTGGAAGAATTGAAGAAGAAGGTGAAGGAACTACAGGCTAAGCTTTGTCTGTCGAGCATCAAAGTTGATCCCGCTAAAGACGAATGTAAGCGATTCACATTCCATATTAAATCATTAGTAGTAGAGTTCGTCCAGGGAAGTACTGCCACCATACCTATTTCTTCCGCCAATCGGTAATGTGAGAATTAGCGCGTTCCGATTTTGAAGGGTACGGTTGGTGATGAAATTACAGGCACATGAGACATGTGAACACCAGGATGACAAGCGCAGTGGCCAGTGGACCTCACATCTTTGCGATTTAAAGCTCCGAGTGGCACTGCAACTGCTATGGACAGGCCTGTCGCTTACCACCAGGGGCACGACTTGTTCGTCCTGTCTCTTGGCAAAAAATAACTATTTAAAAGTGATACAAACTATCGAATATGACGCTACTCAAACGTTCTACTGCCGCCTGATTGGTTAAAATATAAGCGTACTTGGCCAATCACGGACACTTCTTTTTTCTTTTTTTTCTTTTTGTAGTGTTTGTTTGGCTTTCGTTTGAGTTTGTTGCCATGAATTGTTAACAATAATCTTTAGACATTGGTTGAATTTCATTATTTTAATTTAATCGTCTTTAAGAACCCTCATTATGCGACGATTGCATAATAGTACAGTCATATACACAAGATACCTGACCTCCCAAGCCGACATTGTCCTTTGTGACCTTTTGGTTCTGAGCACAAAAATGTGGAGAAAATTATTTAACAAACTTAATCTTTAACCTGCGAGCTGTAAAATTTATTTTGGTATGACTCCCTGGTCGTCTCATTAGTGAATGACATTTTAAGTTTTTAAGCCAATTTGATCTTTAACATATGTTTGTTACTTAAATACAGAACACAAATTTCAACCGGTTTTAATAAGACCGTCGTGGCCAAGTGGTATAAGGATTGCTTTGCAAATTGAGGCAAGCATAGTTCGAGTCACATTAAAAATAAATTGCTATTTAGCTATAACTATATAATATTTATTTATACTTATTATTACTATATAGTATTTATTATAATATTTTTTTTTGTTTTTAACGTTTGAATAGGTGTAAGGAATGTCTAAGTCTTGTTCATACAGAACAATAATTTCTAATTTTAATAATTCCGTCAAGTGCAGGCATATTAAAACAAGAAAGAAAACTTTGAAAGTCGCTAAAACCTTGAAAGTAATTAAAACTGAATAGACAAATAGGAACGAAACGTGGAACATTGCGTAATCACAGAAGATACGATTGTACGCAAACTGCAGAACGATTTCGTGATTTGTTAATCTATTCATACCCACCCTAAGCTTTATTAATAATATCTACCTACCCACCTTGGCAATTTCTAGTGAGCAAATATTGTGATTTGTCAACGTTAACATTAAAAAGTGAAACAATGCTGTTAAAAATATAACGTTAAAACAAAACAGTGCTCGTGGAAACGAACCACGGGTATTGTAACTGGCAGTCGATGCAACAAGCCGCTCGACCAATTTACTTGGAAGCTAAATGACGAAATTTAGTATTGGTTTTAAAGATATTTTCATCATCTTCAAGCAACCCGGGGGGGTTTTAGTGGGGTAGTCCCTCAGTTTGGAGGGAGAGTCCCCACATAACCCCTGAGTCTCCCTGGGCTCAGGGGTATCCATAAAGATTTCCCCCCCGTCAAAAAAAAAAAAAAAAAAAAAAAAAAGGTATCTCATGTATATGACTGTACATTGTGTATTAAAAGACGGTAAATAAGAAATTATTAACGAGAGTCTATTAGAAACCCGAAGCCGAAGGCTGAGGGCTTTAATAACTCGAGTTTTGTATTTTTTAATCGTCCGTGATACATACAATGTTTCTCATCACATTTGCGAGGAAATAAATATAATGTTCATTTTTTGAATGTTAAATATGGTTTTTGCAAGAATTGTGGACACAAGAATTATGGATTTTGCAAATGTCGGGATTTTTGGTTTTTTTTTATCAACTGCTGGCTAGCTAGCAATTCTACCATAGATAATACAATCCCAAGTAAAATGTTGTAAAAAGCAAAGACGCATACAGCCGTGATGAATTGTAAAAAAAAATACTAAATTTAAAACAATTTTTGTATTAGTATGTAGCAGGATTGTTAAATTCCTTTTAGATTATATTTTAAGTGAATGTTTTAATTTCGAACATACTTGAAAGGGAGTATGCCGTGCTACAAATAAAAAAAACCCTTACCGACACGGTTGTAAAGGGACGAAAAAAGGTCCGTGGGTTTTATTTGGGGTATTACAGTCAAGTTAGCCACCATACAGTTATACTATTTAAGAGCAAGTGTGATGAAAAATACTATTATTATATGGACTCTAATGACGCGTATCGCCTGCAGTGCGACAAGAGTGGCGCCAGCGCCTGGCGGAGGTGGACGCAGCAGTGTCCGCCCTGGAGACGAGCCTGCTGGGCCTGATGACGCGCAAGCGCGTGCTGGCGCTGCGCCACCGCCTGCGCACGCGCGCCTTCTCGCACGTGGCCGACCTCGCGCACCGCTCTTCCACCGAGGCCGTTGAACAGGTGAAGCTTCAGGGTCCTAGCTGCAGAGAAAAATCAATATCCAATGAATACTACGCCGACATAATTTTTTGATCATTTTCTTTTAATAAACACCCATATGTATTTATTAATACTCCTCGAATTTTGTGGAAAAAAAGAAACAAAAAGGAATATTCGAAAAAAACCCGAAAAAACTTAGTAAAAAAAAAAAAATATAAAGACAAAAACAAAATAAAAACAGGAAAGGTCAAAAAATTTGTCCAGCAGAGGGCGAAGCCCGAAGCCTCCGCACGCCACCGTACGTACGTAGTACACAGAGGCTCTATTATGAGTACAAGATCTTATAATTGTTCAAAATGTAAGGCATATTTCCTGATGTAGTGGAAATGAGATGCTTACGCGTTGTTGTATCTCGACCGTCTTTCTGTTAGTTTTCTTTTTCATGAAAGCTATGCCAAAGCCAAGTATTTAGGAAAAAAATACCAGATAATCAGCTTTTGGTCTCCAATTAGGGAATTTCTTGTATTATGACTACCACAATAACTATAACTCTGAGGGCAATACCCAGGGTACCCAGACCAAAACCAACTTAGAAATGTTTGTTTCGTAAATTAGCCCAAATCGGGAATCGTATGCGGAATCTCTTCATCAAGCGCCCAAAGTAGTTACTAAAGGCTGTGCCACCGAAGTGCATAAGCACATCGTAGTCCAAACCCGGCCACGCGCCGCAGTACAATATATTGTCGTTACTGTTATTAAGAAAAATATATAATATAAACTCTAAATTTCTTTTCTCAGATGTGCGTAGAAGACATACCACGACAAGAGAGAGCTGTAGAGAGCTATACCAAACAAGCATTGCTATTAGACGCCAAAATAATGTCAGTCAGGTCCAAGTGGGAGAACAGCCGCCAAGAATTCAATGATATCATAAACCAAGCACTGAAAGAGTGCCCAGAAATACAGGACTTCGTTGATAAACTACAAGTGCAGAGGGAACTTCGATATGTGCAAGCCAGCAACGAGTTAAGGCACAAACTTTTGCTAATAGAGAATGAAGAAATCAACGCGTTTACTGAGTACATGAGTGGAATGCCAAATATGTTGAAGAAACTGTATTTGACTTTGAAAGGCTACGAAAGAGTGACGCCGGCACTTACACAAGAATATTTAGATATTATGAAAAAAGCAAAGTCTGCTAAAGGAATCTCGTGGTCCGACGAAAAGTTCAATGCGGATTCTGATTTCAAAGGCATTTGTAGTCTCGACTTAGAAAGGCCAGTTATGCTCGACTATGGCGCATTAAAATGTGACACGACCATTGACATCGCTACGGACAGCGAAGACTTGACAGATGTTGAAAATCGCGACCCAATCAGATTATCGGGCAAGAAGCGCAAAGGCACACCTATAAAACTACTAAACAATGAAACAATAATAATCAATGACACTTTAGAAAATCTGGATACGACAAAAACGATGAGCGCATCAAAGAAAGTAAAGAGAGAGATTGATACATTATGTGATGTTGAGAACTGTGGACTTATACAACCAAAGGACTTGAATTCAACGTTCGATATGGCCGGAAACATGGAGGCGTTGAAACGATCATTTAAAGCTGATGTGAAAGCACCGAGTCAACCAGCAAAGAAAGAGCTTTCCGATAAAAGCAACACTATGACACGAAGTATCAACTTTAATGATAAAAGTAAGTCCCTCTTTGTTAGCACCATGAACATGTCATACAACATAATTAGAAATTCCTTACAATTGCTTGTATAGTCGTAAAGATTCTCAGAGTTCAAATCGGTATACCTACCGATTTGAACTTAACTTTATGCTACTTATGAGAAGAAAGTTCAAAGTGTAGAGCTAATTCTACTATAGACAGGTCATACACGTTTGGCTCTCGAGGTTAAAGTCAACAACACGTAGAAATGTTTTACATTTTTATTAATACATATTTTTCATTATATTACAAATATTTTTGACATTTTTTTAAAAACTATGTGTACGAAATGGGCTACTGTTAACAATATTGGGGCTCGACACTAAAAATTTCCAAATATTGTTTTTTGGTTGCTCTGAAAATTTACAGTGCTATTCAATTAAATGTAAATACATAAATATTAAACAACAACATCATCATCAACATACATTACTCTGATCCTAAAGTACTGTGGAAATCGGAAACGACGTACCACAAACTTCCAAGAACTGCGACTATATAGAAAAGTTAGTTTTCTACATTGACACGGTCGGGAATCGAACCTGAGACGTCAGTGATGGTGACATCCTGAAAACCAGTGTATAAACCATTCGACCCCGGAGCTCGTTCAATTAAAACCCGATTTATTGATTTTTGTCAATCATTAAATAAGTAATAAGTAACTAACTGCCTCCGTGGCCCAACGGCTACCACGCCGGCCGGGAGCAATATTTGAATGGCCTACATTTATTTCTCTAGTGAGTTTTGGTGTAATTTGTGGTTGTCTATGTGTGTGTCTATGGCACCCGCGACCCAGGGTTTCCCTAGCTATGTTGAGTGTGTGCGTTATTCAATTTAAAAACTAAGTAGTAAATTTTATTGGTTTTGGCGCAGTCGTCAAGCCGCCGTGTAAGCCACTGCAGCAGCGTCGGGCGCCGGGAGGCGGCGGAGCGCCCCCCGCGCCCCGCACCGGCTTCGGTTCCAGCCTCGCTCGCGACGGGACCCCGTTTAACAGAAACGTGCAGCAAGGTTGGTCTCCTTCCCTATTGCTACAGATATATCCAGCGAACAAATACGCTCCATCGTATTGATTTGCAACTTAAAAAAGGCCAATTAATAAACGGGTATAATTAAGAGAATGGTGCGAGTGAACTCCACTCCGGCCTACCCGGGTGGGAGACAGGCGTGATCTTGTATATATCTATGTAAATTAACTATGTATCTATGTAAATTGCAAACGCCCTATCAGGTCGCAAAGTTGAATATGTTTCAACTGGATATTTCTCTGGCGTATTCTCTTATACAGAATCCACTTTTGTATCATTTTGGCGTATCATATTTCGGTATCATTTCACTCGCGAGGTACATACAATTTCACATCTAAGGAATATATTAAATAAATCTCTCAAGTGCATGATCTAAATATGATTGATTGCCTTGAGACAACAGTCTTTATTATTTATTGAGTACATAACCAGAATAGAGACGAAATGTCATTTAATTTGTTTGAATCTATACTGCCAAATCATTACGGTGACAACTGCGTTCCCATTGGCCAGCCCGAAATCGAAACAATTGACGGGTGTCGACCAGTTTAACGGGAGCTTTGCTATAGTAGATGAAAATTGAAAAATTACATATTTAGTATTTAATTACCGAGGAAATGTGTTTGCGTTTGTTTTGTGATTAGACGTTTTGCTGTTTTTCCCACACCACCTAATGGAACAGTTAGTTAGAGATATTGTCTTTATTATAATAAATACAGAATATTTCTGGAATATACGGAGACGTACACACAAGTCAGTTGTTGGCGCTGTACTATATCATCTTTCTAATTTGTGATTTCAGCGCAAACGAGAGTTGATATTTAAAAGTGATATAAGGTTTTTTTGCCTGATAAGTGGCCCTTATTTCGTCTCTATTTCTGGTTATATACTCGGTGATATTATTTAATATCACTAGTTTAAAACTCATGTTTTTATACATTTCAATCGTCTAATTAAATCGAATGCACTTCAACGATAAGTTTTTTAACCGACTTTAAAAAGAAGGAGGAGGTTCTCAATCAATATATTTTTGTGTGTATGTTACGCGATGACTCCTACATTTGTGAACCGATTTGGATGGTTCTTTTTTTTTTGTAGGAAACGGGGGTACCTCAGTAGTTGCCCCATTCAAATTTGAAGACAATATTCCACCTCTAAAGGTGGAAAATTAGAGGGTGAATCTGGTTTATTGGATTTCACCCACTTTCTGTTAACCGATTTCAATAAATCTTGGCAAATAGTTTGAGTGCACAACTTTTGAGGTTGGTTTTTCATTTGTTTCATCATCATTCAAGACGTTCACTGCTGAACATAGGCCTCCACCAAAGATTGCCAGATTAGCCGGTCGGACGCGACGGGCATCCATCGGTTACCCGCCGCCCTTATCATGTCATCCGCCCATTTAGTAAGGGGCCGTCCCACTGAACGCCTTCCGGTTCGTGGTCACCATTCGAGAACCTTTCTTCCCCAACGGCCGTCAGTTCTGCGAGCTATGTGCCCTGCCTACTGCCACTTCAATTTGCTAATTCTTTGAGCAATGTCGGGGACTTTCGTTCTTCTACGGATCTCCTCATTTCTGATTCGATCACGTAAAGAAATGCCGAGCATTGTTCGCACCATAGCTCGTTGAGTGACTTTGAACTTTTTTATGAGGCCCATAGTAAGTGACCACGTCTCAGAGCCGTACACACATCAAAAAAAGTTTGCGATCACTTCGAAAAACTGAAATCTTTTTTGTTACTGTAGATTATATTATGATTTAAAAATTAAAAATAAATTAGAACAAAATTAAAATATTTAAAAATAAATTAGAACATAAAACAATGACCCCGTTCAATTGTTTTTTCATATAAAAAGGCTTTCAGTCCTAGCTTACGCTCATTCAGAAATCTGATTTAGTCAATTATAAGCGATTCAAGATATTTTTCGCGGAAAGTTGTGATTGAAAAAATGCCAAGAGGATTATCAGAGGTTTTACGAGCTAGAATAGTAACTTTGAGGGAAGAAGGATACACCACGAGAGTAATAGCACGCAGACTTGCTATATCCCAATCCTGTGTCGTGGCTACGTTGCAGAGGTATCACGGAATGGGGAATTTAGCTGACCGACCCCGCAGCGGTCGCCCAACTGTTTTGACAGCTGCCCAAAAGCGCTATATTAGATTGCTGGCAGCCCGTGATCCAACAATCAACGCCACTAAAATAAAAGCAGAAGTCAGGGCCGCCTCTGGGCTTGAAGTTAGCACGCAGACCGTTCGCAATTGCTTGCATCAGGCTGGATTACGAGCACGGAGGTCTTTGCGAGCTCCGCTCAATTCCCGGCAACGTCAACAACGAAGATTGCAGTGGGCTAGACTTCGGCAAAATGAAGAAGGTGAGGACGAAAACATTTGGCAAAACTGTCTCTTCGTTGACGAATCCCGAATCAGCACTCATCCAGATAACCGACGTGTCCGTGTCTGGAGAAGACCAGGCGACCGTGAAAGACAAAGAACTGCCACTGGAACAGTTCAGCAAGGCGGAAAATCGGTGTCCTTTTGGGGTGGCATTATGATTGGAGCTAGAACGCCTTTGATCCCGTATCGGGGCTTCATGACAGCAGACATGTACAAAGCAGTTGCTATTGATGATATCGTCAGACCATTCCGAGTAAACCATGGGCACCAATTTGTACTGGTCGATGATAATGCGCCCGCACATCGAGCTCAACGAGTCAATGCTGCTCTTCAAGAATACTATATCACACGATTAGACTGGCCTGCCGGCTCGCCCGACTTAAACCCAATAGAGCACGCGTGGGATGCTCTTAAACGAGCAGTATGGAACCGTGAGCCACGTCCCCAAACAGTTCCAGAGCTCAGGGAAGCCGCTATTGAAGAATGGGATAGGTTACTCCAGGAAATGCTGGATAACTTGATCCTCAGCATGCCCAGGAGGATCTTCGCATGTATTCGAGTCAGGGGAGGAGTTATTTTATATTGAATTCACACCATTTAATAATAAATTGTTGTTTAAGTTTAATTAAACAGTCTTTTTTCTTTCTATGAAATTTCTATCACTATTACATTATGATTAATGGCTCAATTTTTAAAATAAACAATAAAAAATAGTTTTATATTTTAATTTCAAACAGGGTATTCCTATTTAAAGAAAGCATACAACATAGATTTTTTCTTGATAAAGTTAAATTTAAAGAATTATAGGAGCTTATGCTATTGATCGCAAACTTTTTTTGATATGTGTATGTCATCGCTGTCAACACGCGCTGCACGAAGACTTTTGTCATCAAGGACTGCGGTATTGCGGACGAGAAGACGTCCCGGAGCTTCCCGAAAGCATCTGAACCGAGTCTAGTCTGGTTTTATTTGATTATCTAACGTCTCGTTATATAAGATCAAGTTTTGGTCACTCGAGATGGTATCGTCCAAGTCTATTAATACATTTGAGCTTGAAACATATCTCGATATCTCAGCCGTTACCCACTTAATAACGGATTTAGGAATTTAGGCCTAACATATTGATCGTGATTTGCATCTCTAAGATCTTATACGCCAGACTTATACAAATGTGGACCCGATTATACAAGGATCACATACACATAGGAGTAATATTCCGCAATTCATTTCCATAGAAAGCGTGTAATTAATGGATAACCACATTTTGCCATTGGGTGAACAGAAGTCACTATTATGCCGCTTTTACTCATTTTGGTACTCGATTTGCCATTGAATGAAATATTCGTGTAGTTTCTGCTGATATATCGGCGTGTATTGACTTCTATGTCAACTTGCAATGATAAACAATATCGTCGGGTATGGTGCAATTCCGTGTAACTAGCATTGGATAATTCCGCGTATCTGAAACATGTAGCCAATTTGAGTTTTGCGCATGCTAGTGCACGTAGTTATATGATTGGGACCCGCCTTCTTAGCGCCAGTTGACACTTAACTAACAGAAAGACAGAAATCGGTAAATAACATATGCCTTTGATTTTAATACCGCGTAATTCACTCAGTTCGCGGCCAGGTCAGATCCGCGCGAGGGAGATAAAGAAAACGACTGACCTAATAACTGCAATGGCCGCTTATTATGCTTACACTCATTCCCACCTAAGTTACGTAATTATCCTAAGCACGAGAAATACTTGCAAGCCAGAAACGATACATCCGTATTCTTGGTAATTTGAGGGGTACTAATAGTTGCAGACCGCACTCTAAACAATTTAAAATTTTGACTTTGTGTTCTATGTATGTTTTAGAAATTTGCAAATTTATTAAACAACACCCTGACTTTTATACTAACATTGACAACCTGCTCCAACGACACACTTTTAAACCACGCAATAGTTTGCTTCTGCCACGATCTCAGCAGCGTTGAGCATATTCAACGAGCTCCCGCCTATTATTAAAAACGAGGAAAAGTATACACTGTTTGTAAATAAATTAAAATTACATCTTATTAATAAATGGTATTACAATTTAAATGAATACTTTGATGACAAATAAAAATAATATTATAATAAATTTGAATAATAAATAAATCTTAATTATATACTTTAAAGTTATGCTACTGTAATCTAATTAAATTCAAACTTTCAAGTGACATAATTCTGCTTATAATATGACGTATTTCTTATTATATGACATATTTTATTATTTTATATTATTATTTGATAAATAACAATTCTAATTAATAATTGAAACCTCGGCGTACCTCTGCTCTTATTGTTATCCCCAATAAAGGGCTCATATATGTAGCATTATTTTAATGTTAAGACATGTATGTACCATGAATGCAATAAATATATTGAATATTGAGTATTAAATGATGTGGCAAGTAAATTAACGAGATTTACGGGAATCTGTTGTTATCAATCCGTAGCCAACATAAATCAATGCTTACTGTGTAAAAATTACAGTCGTAGCAATTGAAATAACAAAGTGATAACGTTAAAACCTTCACCTGTAAAATTTGGTTTTGTGTATATACGCGCCTTTTACCAAACCTACTTACACGCCTTTGCACTACCCCCGACAATGTCTCAATACCTCCAATGACACTACGCCAACTTTATTTTTTAACAGCTATGAAGAAACAAAAATGAAACACGAAAAAAACAAAAAAAAACGAATTTTGTAAAAATAACAAAAAAAATTAAATAAAAACTGAACAAATTCAAAAATTAAGTTGGTCTAGTCCTATGAACACTAGTTCATAGGAGGTATCGTACTATGTTCGTTTAGGATCTGCATCCCGTGTCTGTTTGATGCTAGGTAGGGAGAGTGTAAACGCTTAGTTCGACTCGTCAATTCATCCTTTTTCATTTGTCTCGTGCTCGAAAAGCTGCTCTTGCCACGAGCGTTATACTCACCACACTTATCGACGCAAAATCTACTTGAGCTGGTTACAAAAAGCTATACATAGAAGAGCGAAAAAAACTTATAACTTAGAATTAAGTCCAAACTCATTGTAC
This sequence comes from Hyposmocoma kahamanoa, assembly GCF_003589595.1. Taxonomy (NCBI): domain Eukaryota; kingdom Metazoa; phylum Arthropoda; class Insecta; order Lepidoptera; family Cosmopterigidae; genus Hyposmocoma; species Hyposmocoma kahamanoa. The sequence goes on from NW_020654748.1 coordinate 19,506,583, forward strand.
CACGATTTCTTTTAGAACTTACTTTAAAAATATTTCAATTGAAAAGTCATGTTACAAAATTGAAGACTACGTGTTAGATAAAGATGTATGGAAAGACGACATAGTAGAGTTGAACTACTGTAGTACTGAAGTACCTTACCTATTTCTAGTAGCAGTAGAGCTCCTTGTGAACCTTACCTATTTCTGTCGCCAAACAGTAATGTCAGCGTTACTGTGTTCCGGTTTTGAAGGGTAAGGGTGCTGGTGAAATTACAGGCACATGGGACTTGTCAACTTATGTCTCAGGGTGACGGGCGCTATGGCAGTGCCTCTCAGATCTTTGCGATTTAAAGCTTCGAGTGGCACTGCAACTGTTATGGACAGGCGTGTAGCTTACTATCAAGCGCACGACTTGTTCCTCCCGTCGCTTGATATTATAGATAAAAAAATTAGAATAAATGATTTTTTTGACGTTAACGTTGACGACGAACGACGCGACTCGAAAAACGCACGTCCAAATAGCTCTTATTGTATATACACAAACAAGCCGATTTCGCGCGGTAAGTGTGGTGATGAAGGTACCGTCCGTACTCGCGCTGTGTAAAAGCAAAATTATAAACGATAGAACATTGAATGTAACTAATATATTAACAATTTTATTTCATGTGCTGTGACGTCTTTAATCAACTAACAGAAGGTCGTAAGGCCAATTTCACTCAAAGGTCGGTTGGTTTAAAAGCAGTTCGCGCGCGTGAGAGGGCCCCAACGCATCCGTACTCGAGACCTGCTCCGCTTCTGCAGAGAACCACAACACTCAGATAATGGACTTAGGAATTTGTATAAGAGAATATAGTGTAAGAAAAACCTTTGTGAAGACAGTATTGAAACGTGAAAGTATGTAAGTTACAAATACGACGTTAATTAACAAATCGATACTTCGGGGAGGAAAAGTCGCAAAAGTTAATTTTATCAAAAATGAGTTGTTTATGTAATTGGGTTTAATTTTCATGGCCTTTCAGTCTGGTTTTTTTTAGGTAATCACAGTCATTAAACAAAAAGGATATGAACTAAAACGTAAATTGAATGTTGTTTGCTCGTTTTGTATACTTGGCAGTTTGGTATTTACTCCCTTTCTTCCCTGAAGTGTCGAAATGTTGAGTTATTGACTCTGGGTATAAGTTTGGTTAGGTTTCTTTTAGTTACACGCGTGTGTTGAGTGCACTTGGTAAGAAAGATTAGTTCACCTCTCGTCAACTTCATTTACACTAAGACGTATATTATTTCAATACACAAATTTATTTTGCTTGATTGGTTATGACTTTTGGAGTACAAGGTCAATATACTATTGTAAATGTATACTTGTATTTTCTACTGTGTGTACGTATGTTACGATTGATCTAAATTATAAGTATTATAAATACTGTTATTTATAGATTGGTTTCTGAAATCTAGTGAAAGATGGATTCAACAATGATAATGTAATGTGCTAGATAACCACACCAATTGCCTGGTTTCAAATTAGGGAATGCCCTGTACTAGGGAATATTCCCTACACACTCCTTTAGAAAAGCAAATTGCTCCTGCCGGGAATCGAACCCGGGATGCATCCAGCACCCATAATAGAAACTATTGTGCCACAGAGGTCGTAAAATATAATATTACGTATAATAATTCTAAACATTTGACTGTATATTTGTCTGACTGACTGAATAGACTTAAATGTGTGATTGATATTATGTGGCTGATATGGCGAATACTTATTTAGTGTTCTGACATTTTAAAATGGTATGGCCATAGTTTCGGGAAACAATGGACGAGCTCGGTGGCCGTGTAGAGTTCCCGAACGAGGAAGCGAACTTTTTTAAATTAATTTTGGTCTGCAGTGAGTTTCATAGTACAGGGAATTGCCTAGTCGCCAGGTAACATTGTTATTATTAAAATAACAAATATTACAACTTTCATTTTAAACAAATGTTTTTCTACATTCTGTAAAGCTATTTTAAGTTTTTTTTATTAATTTCTGGATATCCCATAATATGTCTGCATTATTCAGTTAACCCTTATAAGTTTTCAGCTACTATTTGATTGCTAAATAACTATGAGCGGTTATCATGGTGATTTTTAGCAGCGTGTCTGCAGCGATCCAGTTGTGATGCAGTTGCTAATTGACTACCTTTACATACACACGCGACTTAAGTAGCGATAGAATCGCGATGTAAACACGATGTAAACGCGATGCACGTGTGATGGCATGCAATCGCATGTTGGGCAATTGGGCAAGTGTTGCTATACAATCGCGCGTTTGGTTGTATCGCTGCTAAAAGTCACCGAGTGTAGTAACCGCTATGTAATATATCACTATATAATGTATGAATATGCACTTGATACGCGTATCAAAAAAAGACCAAAAAATTCCGTCTTAACCCATTAGTGCCCGCCGACACTAGTTTAAGTACGCGTAATTTTTTTATACTACTATTAATATTCATTACAAAAGTGTATATGTGACGTAAAACAGTTAATCTTGATGTTGTTACTTTAAAAAATTGTAAAAAGTGGTTCTACTGTTCTTTTTTGCGGGATTAATTTACGTAAAAATTGATTGGAGTAATTTATTCTCTATACTCAATTAAAAATTGGAGTAATTTATTTGGTTTTCATGTATGAGTTATTTTTAAGTAAATAATGGCACAACGGATATTACGCGTATATAAACTTTACTTAGAATTATTATGGGCTCCAGGAAGTTATTGAATAAAATGGAACAAAACCTTTTTTTTCCATAATTTTCTCTTAAGTAGGGTATTTTCTAATGGCTTATATAAAAAAAATCTAAGTTTTCTTAACGCTTAATTTTATTTGGGCGTTAATGGGTTAAGATAACACTCACGAGCGCATCAAGCTTGACATTGACTTTGGACCGTGCTCATCGTAAGGGGCAATTTAATTTTTAGTTATTATTGCCCCACTGCAGGGCAAAGGCCTCCCTTCCCTTTTTCCACTCTTCGCGATTTAAGACCTCATATATGCATCCAATTCGTCATGCCATCTCGTTCTGGGTCTTCCACGGCTTCGTCTTGCGTTTGGTGGGATCCACTTTGTGGTGGTCTTTGCCGATAGCTCGTATGACATGCGGCAGGCGAAAGGGGCATACAGTTGAATTTAAATCTCAAGGTTGACGTGCTCTTGACCTTTAGTTGTGAATCGACGGATAAATAATTATGACAAATAGGACTTGGGTTCAAAGTATTGCTAAAAGCAACTAACTGTATTTGATTTTACATAAAGACAATTGTATTATGGCCAATTTAATATTGAAGTTTGCTGAGGCGAAATTTAGTTTTAGAAATTTCACTTTGTATTTACTCCACTTTGTACTTATAATTTGACCACTGTTAGATGATCTCTGGCAGATAAAAAATGTTATAAGTATGCAACATAATAAAAAGAAAATACTAATTTAAAATAAAACAAATATGTTCAATGGGTTTATAACTCCGCTGCAGAGAGTTATAGATAGTAGCTTTATTTGATATTCTGGTGTAGCCCGTAACGGCCAAGAACACGTTAAAAACGGAAAGACACACGACTGAACATAACCGACAATAAAAATAGAACAACATGTGTCAAATTAAAAGAAACCTACAATCTGAGTTTGCTTGTGAAACATTCACATTGTGAGAACGTTTGAGACGAACTTTTGTTGCAATTTTTGTTAATTTGTTATAAATGTCTCAATTTATATCACCAACGGCTTATTATGACAAGCTTTATTTCCATGGTTTCCAGGGTATCTATACTAATACACATTTTTAAAACCTTTATATTGTCTGGTATAGAATTATGGTCATCTATTTTAGTATAGGTAGATATATAATTATATTTAAAAACACAAATTCTTAAACATGGTTTAAGTTTATTTAACTTTCTAGACACTCGAAAAACATTTAAACTTTCTTTTTATAAATATAAAATTGTGTTAAGTACGTGAGCGCAATTTATGCAGTTTTTTTTAAATTAATCAGCAACACACAATTACGCTTTCTCAAACATCCAGTATGGACTGTTGACATTGTTTCTGTGTCCCAAAAATGGTGGAATAAAGTTTGTTTTTAATATATTAAATGCCGTATTAAAAATATTATATCGATTAAAATATCAGAGTTCACACAGGAGTCCTTCATACGGTGACCACGTAATAATAACTTGACGTTGTATTTAATGGAAAGAGGTTTTAGCTTAGCTTTAATATTTTATTTTTTAGGCACCTGGTATTTATAGCTCAATGTTTTAAAGTGTTTTTGATAGTAAAATGTAATCACACACAGATATTGTAATTTGTTATATTTATTATTGTAATTCTGTAGAGGTTTTAATATAGTAGCTTACCTTTTTATAACAAGAGTTACTAGTGTAGTATAATATTAAGGACGTAGTGGTTTATGTATATCACAGACATGACCTGGGTTCACTACAAAATGAATTGTTTTTAGTACTTCCTTGCGTTGTAGTCTTACGTGATCGTAAAGTTCGATTATATTCTGTGGCTCCATCGCTTAGAAATCACGTGGTGTTCTCTTTTACCTAGATATAAATAATTTGGATCTTTTACTGTGATGAGACAAAGAGTAAAACAACGATGGCAGCGCAGGTCAGACCCTAAATGTGCCGATCTATAATATAGAATAGTGGTGTAAGTCCATATCTTAAAACACTATGTTTAATTATAAAAGTGAAGCAACTCCAATAATTCCACTAACGTCCCGTAGATGGCATTATTACTTTACTCAGTGAACTAAAATTACTACACATTAATTTGCTAAAAGCTCATTATTTCAAAATTTTATCCCGTAGATGGCATTACTAGTTTACTCAGTGAACTAAAATTACTACACATTAATTTGCTAAAAGATCATTATTTCAAAATTTAATTACAAGGACATAATTCACTTTTATAATAAACGATACAAATATAGGTCCTATTGCCTACCAAAGGGATCACCTCGGTGGCTCATCGGTTAGTACCAGGGTTGTTACTGATGCAGGTTGTTTACACATCAGCGGATGTTGATTATGACGTAAAAAGACGTGATAAATGGATATCCCTACTGAATCTATCTATATGAAAAACCTTTCATTTTCTTTGGTATTGCAAATATATTATTTCAATGATTTTGTGACATTTATTAAGAGGGAGCATGCCAAAAAGTTTTGACGTTAGCTCCGCCCAAATTTGTGAAACAAATATATGCCTGAAGTTCGCGTGACATGCGACAGGAGATGTTGAATTTTGCGCATTAAAAGTACCAAATTCGTTTTAGCGGAATAACTCTAAAACTAAAGGGATTAAAAAAAATCCGTAGTGACAGTTGTCGATCATGCATAAATATAATTAATTATCTAATTTTTGTCCTAATAACCTGTAGCATTTCGAGGATAAATCGAAAAAATGTGAAAATTAGAGGTCATTTCGTCATTTTTATCTATCGAGGAAACTTTATTGTTTTATGTTTCTGATTAATGTCTATGCTTGAATATATCGTGTAGTTACTCATACAATATTTTATTTTTAACTTTAAAGCGGATATGCCCCTCTAAAATCAAATCGAAGATTAGGAATTTTTCCTCTGCTCCCTCTTAACAAAAGAATCAATCCGCAGGAAAACAATCAATGTGCAAAGTTTAATCGTTCTGGAATTTTATCAAAGTTATATTTTAAAACACCATAGCTGAGCTGCTTTTTCGGTTTACAGTCCGTTTCTGGAAGGTTTTGAACCCCTCCTACAGGGGGACGTTTTAAAGTTCTGAATTTACTGAAATGAGTATAACACATGACTTTAGCATTTCTCAGTTTTATTCGGCAAACCTCGTTACTCACAGAGTATTATAAAATCTATGGATGTATGTTGGATGATCTATGATGATCTATTAGCGTTTTAAAGTGAAAGTGTGATTTCAGTGAATTCAGAACTTTAAAACGCTCCCCTGTGAACTTGGCAATTTCGACATACGATACATTATGTAGGAGGGGTCGGTTTGTCTGATTTTGTTTGACTCTAACATCCGCAATGAATATCAGCATCGACGAATGCGGAAGTTGATACTTATGCGGATATTTTAATTTATGCAGACTATCCGCGGATGCTGATATTCGCAACAACCCTAGTTAGTACTATGGGTGCTAGATCCCGGGTTGAATTCCCGTATTGATTTTGGTTTGAATAATCAGATCGGTCCCCCGCAATTTGAGACGAGGTGAGAAGACCTTAATCGAATTACGGTTGTGACGGAAAAATGTACACGGTTCGAAAGATTTCATGTTCCAAGGGACGAAGAGTAGTTTTTTAAGCAAGCAATAGCATTTCGTTTGATATCTCCACTTATTTGGACTAGGAACCAATATAAATTTACATTGAACCGCTCTTGTTCGCTCCGCTTTGATAAATAATTAACCTTAACTCCAGCTTAAAAGTTCCACATTCACTTTTATTAGAGCTGAATTTTGTATAGCAAATTACATTATCTTATCTCATTATTGTGATAAGTTTTAAGAGATTTGTATGCGATAATTTGTATAGACAATATTGATGTCAAAAGACATTGTCATTGTCATTTCAAGGTTTATATAACTTTAATTGCAAAATGTAAGTTGTCGGCTTATAGTGATCGTCATTACATATATCTTTTAATAATGTGTATTACTAATAACTTGATTTAAATATGTTTAATTAACAAATGACTGATGTATTTTATAAGCATTGTAATTTTGTAACAGAGATTGTAATTTTATACGGGATATTGTAACTTTGTAGCACTTTGTAAATAAACTCTTGTACTAAAGGATTTTTGAACGTTTTAATCAGCAAATACCCAAAATTATTTACAGGAGACTTGGGCCTGTGTACTAGCTTGTTAGTATATTTTATAAAGCGCGTCTTGTTTATTTATTTATTTATTTAATCTGGCTCTCACAACAATATATAGTTTACGCAGGTGTACAGACACTATGGTTTTAAACTAAGTGTCCCATTACGTAAAGGAGGGCACAGCATGTACTAAAATAAATACAATAATATTTGGTTAGACATGACGATACAAAAGTACAATCATAAACTTATCACATCACTTTCTTTATCATAGAAATTGAAGTACAATTTAGATCAATTTCACTCTGATATAACTTATACATGTTATTGCTCGTGATAAGAAACAATGTAGCCTCAAACTGTTCCGTTTGTTCTAAGGGGACGAATAGAAGAGGAAATAAATCGATTACAAAATCTAGGTATATTAATTAGTACCGGTCAAAATGTCGGATTACGCTAGCCCAGTGGTTCCCGTACTATAAAAATAAATTAATTAAGTGATAAATTTCTGATATTGCAAGCATAAGTATTAATTCTGATATGCTTACTGACTTATTACGCAAACTTGATCCAAGTAAATCTGCAGGTCCGGATCACTTACCAGCACTATTTTTAATTAACTGTGCTAACAGCTTTACTAAGCCAGTTAAATTACTGTTTCAACGTTCTTTTGCAGAATGTTATGTACCAGCACTTTGGAAATCCGCATTTATTACCCCTGTCCTAAAGAAAGGTTCCAAAACAGATGTAACTAACTATAGACCCATCTCTAAATTGTGTGTTTTGTGTAAGGTGATGGAAAAATTGTTTATACCCAAGTTTATTCGGCTTTGAAAAACTCATTTAGTCATACTCAACATGGCTTCCTTCGAAAAAGGTCTACATTATCAAATCTAGTATTGTTAAATGAATACATCTCATTGTCTATGGACAAAGGATACCAAGTGGATGTCATCTATACTGATTACAGTAAACCATTTGATAGAATTGATCATGTTATCCTTTTGACTAAACTTTCCAAAATTGGTATCAGGGGTGATCTTTTGCGGTGGTTCTCTTCGTATATTAATAATAGATCTCAAGCGGTAGTCATTAATAATTATATATCCAGTTGGGTTACTTTACCTAGCGGTGTTTCACAAGGTTCATTATTAGGGCCGCTGCTGTTTAATATTTTTGTTAACGATATTGGCGATTGCTTTCGCTTCTCTACTCTGCTGAGCTTCGCAGATGATATGAAAATATATGCCAAGATTTCTTCAGTTGATGACGCTACTGCTACTGCTCTTCGATCTGATTTATTTCGTCTTGACGACTACTGTGTTAGCAATAAGCTAGACCTTAACCCCTCTAAATGTTTCTCAATGACTTTTTCACGTAAGTTTGATAATATATGTACCTCGTATAGCTTGAGAAACATTGATCTACAACATAAGATAACCATGAAAGATCTAGGGGTCATTCATGATTCTGAGCTAATTTTTGATACTCGTATAGATGCTATTGTTTCTCAAGCTATTAAGTCACTTTGATTCATAATACGGAATTCAGTCAGTTTCTCAAGACCTAAAACTCTCCGAATATTGTATTGTGCGTATGTCCGTAGTAAATTGGAATATACCTCCCAAATTTGGAATCCATGTTATCAAATTTATGTAGACAGAGTTGAACGAGTCCAGGAAAAATTTATGAAAATCTTGTGTTATAAATTGGGCAAGTTTTTTAACTCAATCGAATATCTACGCCTTTGTAAGGATCAACACATTTTGCCTCTTATTACTCGCCGGAATATTGCTGATTTAGTGTATTTGTTAAACATCATAAACGGTGATGTCGACTGTCCCGAATTACTGAGTAGTATTGTGTTTAATATATCTACGCGTCCCATGAGATACTACCGCCCTGTTGCAGTTCCGCTGGCGAGGACTAGAATATAGACAAAACAGTTTTCTGTATAGGGTTTGCAAGAGTTTGAACGATGTGTTGAGCAGCAGTGGACTTAATATTGACATATTCAATTCTATATCAAACTCATTAAAGCATAATCTTGTGGACGCGTTTGTTTAATGGGCGATCATTTCGTGGCGCAGGTATTGGGATACATGTGATTTACATTGCGTACATGCATGCATATGTATATATATGTATGTATGTGTGTGTATGTATGTATATGTGTATATATATATATATATGTATATATTAAGTGTATTTGTTACGTAATAATTTTATTTGCTGTGACCACTTTCTAAGTGCTCATTGTTTAGTCATTATGTTATTAAGGCGAAAACCTTTAATTGGCTGTAATGTATTTGTTGATGTTTTTAATTTGTTGTTAAGCTGTTGGTTTTCCACGAGTAAATAAATAAATAAATAAATAAACAAAGCGCGATGGGAAAATTAAAATTTGCGCAGACTATTCTGTCACAGTCAACAAGCAGTTAGTAACTGCAGTTTGCTACTACTGCAGCAGTAGAGTTCCTTGCGAAAGAATTTGTCCAGAGACGTACTGCCACTTTATCTATTTCTGCCGCCAAGCAGTATTGTCAGCATTACTATGTTCCGGTTTTGAAAGGTAAGGGCGCGTTTATACGTCACGAATTTCATCGCGGTCACCCCGCGCGGTCGAAGAGCGGAGTCTGCGACGGCCGCCGCCCAGCGACCGCGTGCACGTGTTCAGAGACCGAACTGTCATGGCAAAATACGCTCTATTTATTTAGCTTTTAGCTGGAAGGCACTAGGTTGTATTTTGTCTACGCGATCGCCGAGCGGAGTCCGCTCTACAGCAGGCAGGATTTTGTTATTTAGACGGTTGTGGATGCATTTCAAAGCGTTAGCAAGCAAGTTTCAATTTGGGCCGCGCTGGTAATTTTAACGCTACGTCTGGTTAGACGCGAAAATAAACCAAATTTAATTGCGACTCGCTGTTGCATAGTTTAGAACGAGCCACATAGGGTGTGCATGTGAAAGAGATCAGAGTAACGAAGAAAATTGCGATATTGGATGAAAAATATTAATAATAATATAATGACACACTCCTAGCCCCGCACTAGGGAAACCCTGGTGCTATGAACACATACAACTACAAATTACACCCAAACTCGCGAGAGAAATACGAATATTTCTCCCGGCCTGGGAATCGAAGCTGGGACCTCTGCGTGGCAGTGCAGCATGGTAACCGTTCAGCCACGGAGGCAGGAACTGAAGAGGATCTCCTTAAATTGTGGAAAAGTTCGTCCACGGACTTACTGCTACCTTACCTATTTTTAACGTCAAGCAGTAGTGTGATTATTACTGCGTTTCGGTTTTGAAGGGTAAAGGTGCTGGTGAACATGAGATTTGTCAACTTAGGTCTTAGGGCGGGCGGGGGTAGCAGCAGTGCCGCCAAAATTTTTGGAGTTTCAAAGTGGCACTGCAACTGTTATGGACAGGCGTGTCGCTTACCACCAGACGCACGACTTGTTCGTCCTGTCACTTGGTATCATAAAATAAATGCCCACAGGCGAAGACTACTACTCCTTATAAGGTGAACCGTCGGATAGTTTGCCGTTTTACATGAAGAGAATTAGAATTATTAATTAATTAATTAATAATCCTTTATACAATAAAAAATTAAAAAAAAAATATTGCGTTCTAATGTTTAGTTAGTAACATTAGTATGTTTAATTGAAAACCATCAATTGACGAAATCTCTAGTAAATCCCAGTTTTTAACCGACTTCAAAAAATGGAGGAGGTTCTCAATTCGTCTGTAAGTTTTTTTTTGTATGAATGTTACGCGACAACTTCGGTATTTGTGAACCGATTTTGATGATTCTTTTTTGTTGGAAAGAGGGGACCTCCATAGTGGTACCATTTAATTTTGAAGAAAATCATCCACCTCTAAGGGTAGCTGTTCACGCATGACGTTTCATTTTTATAAATATAGCCTAAATTTTTTTATAAGGACCAATTATTTGAATGGTTCATTTTGCTATTCTCCAATTCAAGGCGTTTTTCTCTCCCAATATTTATGTGGTCTGTGCTCAATATACTTTGAGTTGTGAGAACCGATTTTTATAATCTTATATGAAATGAATAAATGGCAAATTTGAAAGAAGTATTGTGAATTTAAAACCTACTTTAACAACTTTTTGCACGCGCTTCGTTTTTACAGACAGCCCTATTTTCATTTACTGCAGATTCTCCCATTTTTGTTGTTTCGCACTCTCCGTTCCGTTTTATGCATCACTATAATGTTCCGTATCTGTAACAGTGCTGATTTCCAGAAGTACCTACTAGCTTGTTGAAAGTAAATTTGCGAATATTTCTAAGCTACAGTAAGTACATACAAAAATGTGATAAATAACGATAGATAATGTAAGCCTACTCCTCTCCCTCCCATGTCCTTGCAAGCGTGTGCGGCGCAGACTCTTTGCACAGAGCGGCCGAGAACTGCAAAAGGCTCAAATACGTTAACCTTGCCCAGTGCTACAGCTTTGTGACTTTTGCGGTTGTATCCCTGGGTTCCTGGGGGCCACAGGCGAAACTTCTAGCGAACGAGCAGTCGGATAATCTCGTGGAAGCCTCCGATGACAAGGCTGGCAGCTTTTTCCGCTAAAGAATAAGTTTAGCAATTCAAAGGGGAAATGTTGCTGGCCTTCTGGGCACGATGCCCAAGGTACGGCCCTCGATGAAATTTACTATTTATAAACTTTCTTATTTGTTTTTTATGTATCTAGCTGTTGTAAGTAGTTTAGATACGTGTAATTGATAGATAATAATTACATTTAGAAGAATTAATTTGGTACATGCTTTTTTTAGGGTTTTGGGAATAAAACAATAAGTGCTATTTTCAGATTTTGTTTAAAAAATAAATAAAATAAATGTAGTAGCAGTATAATAATATCAATTTGTTTGAATTTTAAACCGAACATTGATGTCATTACATTAGCATGGAATCAAGAATATTATATGCAAATAGTATTGTCAAATATATTTACTTTTGACCACGTTACTGGTTTCGGTAGAAGAATATTTTATTAATTAAATTTTTATTGAATTTGATATTCAATTATTTTTTGTGAAATTACTCCACTAGTTTGTTATAATTATTAATACAAAGATCACTCAGAAAAAATTCCTTCGATCCGGTCGGATTCGAACCGACGTCTTTTTGCATACCGTGCCAGAATATTTTATTCTTTTTAAACCCTCTCTGGTAAATGACGTTTGTTTGGAATCCTTTGGTAATGAACTACTTCTTGGTCGCATATAAAATGCGTCAGGCTATTTTTTAAAAGTTAATCACAATGACATGCAAGGAATTTTGATCATTTAAGTCTATTTACGTAAATACATACAAATAATAGACGCAACGTCGATTACCTGCCGAAGCGCGGCAGTCTTATTTTAACTGGAAATCATTTGAAATTAAGTCAAATCTCTATCTCGTAATTGAAAATGAAAATTGTACTTACCTTCGTAAAACAAAGCCACATGGGTCACACGTCAAAAAAGTCAAAGTGCTTTTATCACACGACTGTCCTAGAATTAATATGATCTAAGTACATGAAAACTTATTGTATTTGGAACGTGTCCAAAAACGCTTTTTATGGCGTTTATTTTTCTTTGTTGGTCTTTCTAAAAAATTTAAGTCATACGACAGGAGACCTGCGATTTGGGCATTTTAAGATTACGCCCCTGTAGAGCCGCAGAGAAATATTAAGGCGGCTTCCCACGGCCCGTGGCCTGCTTGGCGGCCCGCGCGCTTCGCGTTTCACACAAACGCGCCGTGGGAAGAAAGCGGGCCGAGCGCGCCCGTGCTCGCCAGTGGGGGCCTGTTCGGATCCACCGCTCGCGCTGGTCGGTAACTTCAAAGTCGGTCTATGCTCTCGATACAAACTCCATTACGCGCTGCCACACGCGTCGGCCCGAAGCCGCCCGGATTCGCCCGTTTCGCGTTTGACATCACGGGCCGTGGGAACGCAACTTTCAATATGGTTTTTCTTTATAAGATTATTCACAATAAGGTGGACTGTCCAGAACTTCTTGGTAAAATGTATAAATTTTAAGATTCCCGCCAGGTTTACAGATTTCAGATTTGCTGGCCTTCCCGAAGGCGACGCAAAAGCAGTAGACTATTTCACCTTGCCGCGACGCATCCAGTCGCTTCGGTTGACTTCGGTTGCAAATTACCATCGTTAGATGATTCACTATATACAACGGGTACTTTATCGCCCTCGGCGGCCAAGCGACGACAGTCGTCTGATGATTTGGTGAAAAACTTAACACTTTTTCACCTGTCTCATCGCGTCGTAGAACAGTATTAGGTCCCAACTCCCCATAGCTCGTATGTCTAATTTATATAATGACTGCTCCAAACCTGCGGATATTTTCGTTGACTGCCAGGTTTCGAAAACAAAATTCTTAATTTTCTTTGTTTATTTAGTGTCTGAATCGTGTGGTGTGTTGTACAAAAAAAATCTTCCTAAGTTGTTGCTTTTTTGGTGTTAGACTTGTTTTTGTTACTTTTTGTTTATTTTTTTGAACACTATTTAAACATTTTATTTGCATGAGATGTTCACCTATAATTAGTTAAGCAATTTTTGACATGTAAATAAATACTTGAAATATTGTAGTAGTAACTGTTGGTGTGCCTAATAAAAAATAAATTAATAAACTATGTACCTATACGTGAATTTTATAATTCTCCTATTTAAACATAAACAAGTCATCGACTAAATTCGTTCGTAGCATCTTTAAACGTTTCTCCTGCAAAGTGGTAATTTTGCAGAGGTGGCCTTATTATTACACCAAGGATGTAATAATCGATAATAGAGTTTTATAAAAACAAAACTGTTATGAGTACAGTTCAAAAGATGAATCACGCGTTCATGGTTGCGAGTACGTAATTCTTAAAGCATAGACCCCCGTCCATCAGCGTCGGTAATTCACGCACTCCCTTTTCATGTTATGTCAAAATATTTTTTTTTTGTAATATTATAATACTTCTTCGCAATATAACACTAGGTATATCTTTAAATTCAGGTGGTAACGAATTATACACACATAGGAAAACAGTTACGCTAATTCACTTCCTTTTTTATTTTAAGTGGTAGGTACAGAGAGCACTCTGTCTGGGAACCTTGTGTTGAATGAAGGCTCAGGACGCTTAAACAAAGAAGGGTTTTGTTTTATAAAAGTACATACCTTTATAATAATTATATAAGCTAGGGACTGTCAGTAAGTTAAATTTTTTAAAGAGAGGTCTGCACGAAGAGGTGACACGTTGCGAATTGGCCAAATTCGCTTCTGAGAAATTACGACTCTTCTAATATCACATGATTTGCTTCATAGAGGGCTGTAGATCTGGTTTCGCTGATTTCAGATATCCGCTCACGCGATGCGCTCCTCCTACCGCAAAATGGCGGCTATTTAGTTTCGCAAATTAGAAAAACATTCAGTTTAAATACAAGTTTTTATAAATAAAAATTATTATTCTGCAGTGCTAAATAAATACCCTCCGTACTACCAACAAAAACATCTCAAATAAAATGCAGTAATACACCGCAAATTCTGCACTTAAAAAGCACTAATGACATTTTTGGTGTACTTGGATAAATATGATAATATTCCGTTTGAGTGGTTCTAACGTTTACCATGAAATTACTCCTTAAAGTATAGTTTATAAACATTTATATTCAGGGTCAACTTAAAAAACGCTACTTACGGTATGTTTTCAATAAATAAACACCGAAATCACCAGCCCAAACAATAACACACACGATTGTCGTGACGTACTTTTGAAGTTGTTTATTTTTTTTAAATGACAAACCCAGGCATTAAAAACTTTATGGTTTGCTAGAGTAGTTACCGAAATAGCAATTAATATTAGTTCTTTTACCTGTTATAACTTCGATATCCGATAAATCGGTATAAAATCATCACCGGCACCTCTAGGTGTGGTATGCGTCTACGGCTGCATGTATCGCGTGAGCGGTTAAAGATAATAACTCTATTTCGCTAAAAATGTCGACTACATTAGTTTTTTTTTTTTTTTTTCATAACGCACACACTCAACATAGCCCCGCACTAGGGCCGTTCGGCCACGGAGGCAGTTATGATAGGTTAATAAACGTGAAACAAAATATAAATATCAATCACCAGTCATCGTTGGATTTGCCATTACCCAAGTAAATATACTACAAATACAAAATCTCCAGAGATCACTTTTCGAATTGACACCCTGATCCTTAGAAAAAATCCCCTATAACCTTGCAGTTAATTAAAATTGGCGGGAGGTGAAAAAAATTGGGGCAAGGTGTCAACAAAAACCTATCCTGCCCGCAAATGAATTGATTCGACGCAATTTATTTTTTTCTCCCCTGAACTCTGGGCTTCAATAACGTATTGAGGTTGCCATTTGCTATATTGCCTTTAAGAGTTAATATTCTTTCTTACTTATAGTTCATATTATAGCGTAGGTGCTGTCGTAACATTATTCTCGAAATGAAAATTATCTTTATTCCATACGTAAACAAGTTATTATTGAAGTCATAACCTATGTTATTTTAACCTATGGTAATTTTATCTGTATAAAACATTGATTTTGATTCATTAGTAAATAGGGGTTTCTTCTGAATGACTAAGAAACTCTTGGAGTTGCTTTTTGTAAATACACATTTATCACCAAAAAATCTATGCCAAGATTAAGGGTAAGCCGTGGCAGATAGCCTAATCGTTCGACCTACCGTCTCTCAAGTAGCGGCAGCGGGTTTGAATCCGGGCTCGCACCTCGTGAGTTCCTTGGAATTTATTTGCGAAATTAAATTTGAAATTGACTGTGAGATTTTCGGTGAGGGTAAACGTTGTGATGAAGCCTGCATGTCGAAGAAGGTTCACAACCCTCGGAGAACGCGTGAAGTCCTTAACCTGCATTAGCGTGGCGAACTACGACCTAAACTGTCACCTGACAGTAGAGACCCGTGTCCAGCAGTGGGACATTAACTACCACGGATTTTTGTCGTTTAAGTATGCAAAAGCTGTATTTTATGTTTCGCTGTAGCTTCAAACTTCGTTTTTAAATTTAAAGGCATTTGAATATGAACCGGAATGTTGTTATAGAAACGTATACATTAATTCCCCCTTAAATTAATTTGTAACTTTGTTCAAAGCACGGTCTAGAACAGTTACATTATTTTTATTCATCATATTAATATTATTTATCACTATTTTTATGACAAAAACCAGCGCTCATACAAGTCTCTCATTTATGAGCATTCGCTTCCGCACGACTGCACAGGGCGGGCAACGTTATTTTCACCTCTCTGAGCGCGTGTTTAGGTTCCATTTTCCTCATAGTGAGTGCCTGGTGTCTTTAGTCAGAATTAGTAGGCTATTAGTCATTAGTCCGAGTTAGTACGTATTTTCGATTTTGTGTGAGAGTGACGTATGTGTTACGTAGTAACTAACAAGTAATCTGTGCCCAGTTTACAAAATAAATTAACAAATTAGAAAATAAATTTCACTAATTGAGAAAATAATATTCTGAACAACACCTTTGGGCAACGGCAGGCGAACATAAAACCATAATCGAGCCGAGCTTGTCCAAACGAACTAGTTTTTTAATAGTGAAAATAGAGGGCGCAACAAAGTTAAGGTTGGCCCCGAGTTGCAGGAATCGACGCTACGCCACTGGATGCTAGTAAAAATATGTTATTTATACTTAACTCTCAGAAGATTATTTCATATTTCATGTTCTTTATTTGCAAGTCACATGGTTATGTAACAGGTGTTCTTATGCTAATGGTATTAGACATGTAACAACACCTATATATAATATATAATGGCACTATGTCCTTACTTTAATAATTAGATCATTAAAATAAAATTAGGAATAATTAATAATAAAATAATTAATAAAAAAACTACATTATTAAAATAAAATTAGGAATGATTGAATAACAAAAACTAAACAGAATTTTAGGCGATATCAAAAATAAATATTAGTAATTCCTTTTACATTTAGATCTCATTTCTGGTACAATTATGTCTGGCTATTTGACATAATTATAAATGGCTTAAGAGCGATGCGGCATTTTACGTTCTTGCAACGCTATGACTTCACCGCACCGAGTGCCACACGAGCAATGCGGTGTCGCAACGTAATGCCGCTTACTTATGCATGCTCAGGCCATAGACAATGACGGATCGGTTATCGTGAATGGATAAAATAAGTCTTTTAATATCCACAATATTGAGAATCTTTAATTCGACAAGCGCACAATGTGGCATGTAGTTCTAATTAATTTTAATTAACTGCCTCGGTGGTGGAACGGTTACCATGTCGGACTGCCACGCAGAGGTCCCAGTTTCGATACCCGGGCCGGGAGAAGTATTTGTGTGGCCTACATTTATTTCTCTCGTGAGTTTGGGTGTAATTTGTCGTTGTCTATGTGTATGTCCATGGCACCCGCGACACAGAGTTTCCACACGCACTTGGTTATTATTATTAAATTCATATCGCCGTTATAATGGGCAAAACAATTATTTCACAAAATATCGACTTTGAAATAGATGCAATTAAAATTTCACTGTGTCAAATTTTTTTTTATTTTCACAAATGTGATCTCACGTTGATTTGTAACGGACGATTCCACATTTTATGTTTTACCGAAATTTGAAAATGTTTGCATTTTACAGCAATTTTGTCGCTTTATCCTAAATTAAGTCATTTTCTGTGTAAATTCCAGATAATTGGTTTTCGCAGTTTTACGACGATGTGTAATACAACACAGCGTCATCGATCAAGAATCGCAACGAGGACGCAACGCCGACGCGACTCATCGGCCTTACTACGTTTTTGTAGAACTACCTAGGTCACCAACAAAATTAACAAACATTTTAGTTTATTTTCTATACAATGACAAGAAAGCTGAATACACATGAGGTAATATAATATTAATAAAAATGTTCTAACTAAAGTTAGCATCGAAGGGGAAACCCGCATATTGTGGCATCACAAAGGGCAGAAAGGTTTAGTTTAAATTAATTGGTCCTTGGAGCCGATTAATGCGGATTATACTTGAATAATGAATGCTACACATGACATTATCCTTAGGCGCTACCAATGGTCGTTTTTTGTTTATATTTTAAAGCTGTTGTGTTGTAGTGGTGTAGTAGTGCCATTTTTAAAACTCCGATCTTCGGAACATTCGTGTTTTATGGAAAATTACTATTGCATTGTTAACGTATTATTGTTGTAATAGCGAGACTCAAGAGCTCAGAATTACATTATAGTGGTGTACTGTTGGCATAAAATCAGTTGTTCACAAAACAAAGCAAAAATAATTATTTTAAGTTCTAATCATAATCATATTTTTTATGATACGAAATGACAATCAAGTCGTGCGCCTGGTGGAATAATGATAATTATTATAAAAGTTTATTTTCCAAATGGATCCTACAGGGAATCGCATCCGGGACTTACTACCACACCTAGCAAACACATTGCTCGCCGCTGGGGCACCGAGGTTATCAGTAACTGTTTTTCGTCGAAATTGCAGTTACGTTCATTCGTATTAGGGGTGCTGATACGATGTAAATGCGTATTTGTTCAAAGCCGCAATTTTCTGTGTCCATGAATTAAACTCCACTTACGAAATGAAACTATTTTTCTGGATTTACAACAAACGCGTATATTTGGTTTTTCAAACAAATATACGCGTTTGTTTCAACTCTACTCACACTGGTGATTTTACTGTCAGATTTAGCCATATTGAAAAGCCGTTAGCTTAATAACGTACTCAGCGATAAAAGGCGCGAAATCCATAATTTTTTTCGTGTAGTTAAATGCATCCATCACGTTCTTTTTACATGGATTTAACAGGTTCTTAAAACCTGTTAAATCCATGCAAGTCTGCGCTCCGAAGAAAAATGCGTTGAAGACTTTAATGTGTAAAAACAAAATGACTTTAATATACGGGATTTAAATCCGGAAAAATAGTTTAATTTCCTATGTGTAACAGTCGCGAAAATCTAAGAACTCGATATGAACTCCACTTATTTATCAAAACAAAAACTTACAGAAAAAGAGTGTATAATATAGGTTGAAGCTAACTGGAGAGCACAAAACCTTCCCAATAAACATTTCGGACCTAATGAAAAAAAATCCGAAATGCCTAAAACCTGACAACGGTGGCGTGTCCCGAATGCAGAATCCAACACAAAGTGTCATTTTTCTCAAAATTTATACCGTATATCAATATTAGACTTTAGTTTACGTATAATAAATTAGATGACAGTACTTATAATGTGAATTTCACAATAAACTAGACAATAGTTTTATCACAATATCAAGAGTGGTGCGTGTCACAGGCTTACGCGGGAATTCGGTTGTCGTCACTAATCACGCTACCCAACAAGTGAAGTATTTTGGAAGCTTCGCAATTCGTCCATCACGCCCGATCAAAACAGAAAAGAAAAATCGGAAATCAAGAAAATAAAGGATCGCGCTAGAAAAACAAAGACAAAAGTGATCCAATTATATATGAAAGGCTTAAAAAAAATATAGACAGAGGTATGTGAAGACAAAGCGGAAGGAAAGGTTTTGAAGTTGCATGAATTATCTCGTCATGTACAAAAAACAATGAAAGATACTAATCGCGTAAGTTCCAAAAAATTTATTATTTTTGTAGCCACAGATTGCGTTCTATTTTTTTTAAAGAGATACGGAATTACTTTGTGTAATTGAAAAAAAGACTGAACAGTTAACCTGAAAACCGATTTATACATTTTAGAGAAAGAGATTTAGAAAGTTAGTTATATCAGTAAACGTGTGTGTAGATTATTGAATGTTATTGCCTTTTACATAATTTTTATACAAAAATTATGCCTTTTGTTAAATTATCCTGATTTCGGTGGTAGCTGAATTCGGTGGATCAAATATGTGATTAACTGTTAAGAATCTAGTTGCCCAATTAACGGAAGCGTATGCAAGTTTGAGTTCCCTTATCCTTCCCGCTCAATGTTTTTTCTAAAATTAAGAAAAAAAAATCGACCATCGAAGTTGAACTTAGCCCGTCTAGGAGAAATACCGAAACATATCAATGGCAACACGTACACGAATTGGTTCCCGCTCATTCACACCCGGTCCCCAGACTGATTAAATCGGTCAATCATTCGGTCTTACCGTTCATTTAACTGGAAAATTGGTAATTAGATGGCTTAGCGATACGAGGGCAAAATTTTTCCTATATTGTTTTGAACACTCTAGTATTGTGTGTGTAAGGGCGTAAGCACACTGTTCCACCATTTCAGTTTTTTTTGATACCAAGTGACAGGCACACGACTTCGTGCGCCTGGTGTTAAGCGACACGCCTGTCCATAGCAGTTGCAGTGCTACTCAGAGCTTTGAATCGCAAAGATCTGAGGGGCACTGCCTCTGCACCTGTCGCCCCAAGACATAAATCAACAAGTCACATGTGCCCGTAATATCGCGACGACTTCGAGCTGTGGCTTTAGGCCATTCAGATGTAACGACAAAAAACCGACAACAGGGTAGAGCGCGCGGTGCTCGCGGCGATCGGCTCGGTTCGCGGACTGATTATACTGATGGTTACATCGTAACGTTACGTTGAAATGATCCTGTCAGTCTCCGCCTTTAACCCCCTGTTATTTGCACGGCATTGCACAGCACGTTTTTGTAGTATTGTCTAAACTGTTTTTTAGAAGATACCTTTTGCAAAGGCGTTTTATTATTATTTTTAAATAACTTTTTTATGTCTAGGTAGAAATTGGGTAGTAAATAGTTGTATTAAAAAAAGTAAATTATATACTGCTAGAACCATGAAAAACGTACATTGATCCTGCCAACCTGACGTCAGAAAGGCTGGTCACTTTATTTCTTTAATATTTCCGTTAGTGTAAAGGTAGAACATATGTCAATAAAGGAACTAAATAGTATAAAATAGGTAGTAAATAATGAGCACAATTTGATTTTATATCTCGTTTGGTCCAGCCATCCTGATGGACACACTAATATTCAGAGATAGTCGATAGAATATTAATCGACTGCAATCACTAGGTGCTTGCAATGCGGCAACACTTTTTTGCGCAATTAACTGTTATTTTACTCCATCTTAAAAAAGAACATACTATGAATGAATGTCTTTTATCATCGACTTAGTACAGTATTACAAAATGCTTATTGAAAAATACCTTTATTAATATTGTTTTTTATTTAGATTTTGTGATCAAGCAGAAACAGCTGGTTTGACCTTTGATGGTTAGTAATTGTTTTTTTTTATTAAAATTTATAAGAACGCTACATCAAGGAAAATAAAACAAATTAATGAAAAAAAAAATCAGACCTGACAAAAGTTAAATAAACGACCACACTTTTGAAAAAGGAATGCATTATTTTGGGCATTACATGTGCTGGTGTGGCAATAATAAATTTAAATATTGGACATAACTGTATCATTTAATATCCTTGCAAATACACAGAACAGCAATAATCCCACAAGCAGATATTTTTTGAGATTGCATCTCAAACAGTCACAGAAAGCATTTGTGTTTGCATTGGTTTTCTAAATATTTTAATTTGTATTTAAACATTTGTTATTTCTCGCATATAATTATTATTAGGTCGTTTATTACTCTGCTGTCGACTAACTAAAACGCGGTTAAGTAACAAGTGGTCAAAATATACGTTTTAAATAGCACAAGATAGAGCTCAAAATAATCTATTTAAAAACTGTTAAATGTAGTTAACATGTTCGACGCATCAGAACTTACCCTATAGCTAATATATTATTACACAATTTCAATTTTTTAAATTAGGGTTACGGTTTTTAGCGATTCCTTAAAAAATGATTTTGTCACTTTGCAACGCTTAGTTAGCGGATGGCAGTATTTTTTTATGATACCAAATGACGAGACATACAAGTTGTGCGCCTGGCGGTAAGCGACGCCTGTCCGTAGAAATTCCAGTGCCAATCAGAGTCACAAAACTCTGAGAGGCGCTGCAACAGCACCCGTCACTCTGGGACAAAGTTGATAAGTCTCGTGTGCCTACAATTTCACCAGCAACTTTACCCTTGGAAACCGGAACGTAGCAATGCTCACTTTATTACTTGACGGCAGAAACAGGTAAGGTGGTTTCCCTGGACGAACTCTTTCACATGGAGCTCTACCGCTACCAAAACGTATGGGCTTGGTATATGGTGGACTTGTCCCTTCGTCATTACACCGAACAATTGATGTATTATCACTAATATCAGGTTTCAAACCACGGTATGACTTTTTTTTTATATTCCCGATATTTCGGAACGGTTGCACGCTCCATGGTCACGGGTTGACAATAAAAACAAGTCATACCGTGGTAAGCAACCTGATATTAGTGATAATCATTTAGTGAATAACCACGAAAGTCTTAAAATTTATATAATTGATGTATTGTAATATTATTCTTATAAAGATCAAGTAGAGTCAGAGCAAAAGCGATGAGTCATTCAGTAAAGGTAGTAAAAGATGACTGGCCTGTCGTGCACGGAACGGACTAGACATGTGCGCCAGTCGTAAAATTGGGTGATGGTTTTTCGACCGGCTGAGGTGGCGTAGGCGTGATCATACCTATATTTTTCAGGTGTTGAAAAAACACCAGAACATTGTTTAAATGAGCATTTGTATTTTTTTTATGCTAACGTGTGTTACAGTAACATCTCTCAAGTCTCTTTGAACAGATTAGATCGTCTTCTTAGCAACTGCATTAGGTTTATTTTTGGTCTGCGGAAGCATGACCACGTCTTTGCTTTTCGTCGTCAACTAAATTAGCTTCCCATCCGTGGACGCAGGTCTTTAAGAATTCTGACCACTATTTTCTCCATCTTGTTCGACCCGGCTGCACATGATTCAAACCGCTCGGCCGGGATGCGAATTTCGATCTTCCCGTTGCTTTAAGCTCTCTATTACTTCTCACCGCATTGATTTTTTGTCTAATTCTTTTATCCTTCATGTAATCCGTCATTGGAACGCGTTTCCGTTTCATGTAAGACCAGCTCAGACCAAATTGTCTTTCAAGCGTATGTTGCGCAAGCATCTGTTTGACAATTGCCAAAATTAAGACTCTGTATAATGGTGCTTTGGGTACATAATATGTCATTATATACCCAAATTATCATTTGCATGTGTTGCTCGACGCTATAACTTGCCGTGATGATTTGTCTTTAGTGACTAGAAAATAAACAACAGATTTGACAAAAGCAACTTCAACAACATGACCGCTATGAACTGTCAAAATCTACCTGCCCTTAATGAAAATCCTTACTATGGAAATCCGATAATATTACAATAATATATAATAATGGTAACATTGATTTGTTACTGCAACCACGACCGTCTGCAGACTACCATGGCACCTGTGATACAGGGTTTCCCTAGTGCGGTGCCACAGTCTAACCAATAAGTTTTTTTTTACCTAACTCCTCAACTACTACATATCTTAGTTCATAAAATTTGACTCGACGAGTTGTTAACTTACAGATGGGATGTTTATTGACTTTTTTGGGGTACACTGTTTTGTGTCGGGGATTTTTAATTTGAGTTTTACTATATATAAATATTCACAAAATAACACAATTGCAATATTTTTTTCGCTTCGTAGCAGTAATTCTTAGCGTAGCATATGGTTGAACGTAGGTGTAGCACTAGGTTGAGCGTGTGCGTAGCCTGTATTGACGCGTAGTACATAACGGCGTAGTAAATTATTTTAACAAAAATGTTTCAGATTTTTAATACGTTGCACAATAAGAATATACTTATTTTCTTGTGTGTTTGTCCTTGTCTTTAGCTTAGTTATACAGTATCTCTTGTATACTTAATCCTTATTTGTTATTTCACGAACTTTAACTACAAATCTTAACTGCCCAAAATAAGTTATGAGAGCGCCGCTCGAGTAATTAATTTCAGACCAATTTAACAACAGTTGAGATGTCCACGCAGATCTGTGGCGAATTAATGTCGGTCTTTATTTGCATAAAACTAATTACTTGTACGGCGATTGTTTACAAAGTCGCCCCCCGGGGCTCAATCTTGGCAATACTCGATAATTTTAATTCCGTGGAAGTGTTTGAGTGCAACTTTAGTATGATACATGAAAATGAATCCTTTATTAATGAAGTTTCCTACATTTGTTAAGAGTTTATTAGTTTATAATAACATTTATTAATTTATATTTATTTGATTTTCAAACTAAAAACATATCTCTTACGTATTTTGACCACCCGGAAAATCGGTTTTACGATGTTAAAAAATACGAACTCAAGTTGATAATAAAAACAGAAGATATCGGTAGTGAATTATAAGGCCACATACACGAATGACTAAACTTCGTTCGATAATAAAAAAACGTAAAATTCCGCACCACGTCAACCTCACTCTTTTCAAAACCTACCAATAAAACAAAGTAGGTAAATGGAAATATAGTTTAATTTTGTCTTGTACTTTTTGTGTATCCATCGCATAAACCTCTTCTTTATCACCGCTCGGCCCACTTGGAGGAGATCTCTCTTAGAGATAAGAGCGCTTCTGTGAACTCTACATTTTATGAGATTAAACTTTGTGTGCGCAATATATTTATTGTAGTATATATTTAATGTACTCGAGTTAGTCGCCAATCCATGCACAGTCCAGTGATTAGCACTGTAAATAAAAAAAAAATAAAAAGCATTTATTTATCCATAAAACACATAAACAAACGTAATCGAACAATTAAAACAAAATAACCATAATGTGGACAAATAGGATCAGGCTTCACCTTAAAGCTATTCGCTTGTTGCATCATACCAGCAAGCGGAGTGTACACTAAACAACAAGCTACTAATAGAGGCTGGCTGTGTTGTACTGTACGTAAAATGTATAAAAATTAAAATAAAATGTAATAAAAAACAGAAAATATTCTAAAATTGTATTTATTTATTTGGTGTTGCTAACAGATTTAACCACCGACCAACTGATACTTGATTTCTGCACAGACAGGAGCCTTGTTTACACATTTTTTTGAAATAATATAGCGTAATAAGAACTATGGGCACTTGATGAATAGATCTCGGCTTCGATTTGCGATAACACTAATTTAGGATTCTTTTCTAAATTGGTTTTGCTTCGGGGTGTTTCTTGGAGGTGTCCTTCGAATTCATTCCGTTCATTCCGGTACTCACACTACAGGGAATTACCTAGTTTGTGCTTAGGTGGGTGGCCTGATTATATGGCATATAATAGTAGAGCTCCTTGTAACAGAGACTTACCTATTCCTGCCGTCAATCAGTGATGTGAGTGTTATTGCGTTTCGGTTTTGAAGGGTAAGGGTGCTGGTGAAATTACAGGCATAGGTATGGGACTGGTTAACTTAGGTATCAAGGTGACGGGCGTAGTGGCAGTGCCCCTCAGATCTTTTGCGATTTAAAGTCCTGAACTGCACTGCAACTGTTATGGATAAGCGAGTCCCTTAACATCAGGCGCGCAAAGAGACCCAATGAACCCGCTGAGTTTTAACCTATTTTTGGTCATATTCGTGGGCGGAAACTATTATACGCGTAAAATAATACGAAAATTTACTTACACCACACAATACCCACGTTGCAATTCTGTGGACTCTCACTCGCTACTAGGGATGTATTACGGTTTTGAAAATTGATTCAAGGGTATACGATTTAACGGGATTTTTAAGCTGGACGACATCTGTCCTCACGACAGACGTGTGACGGAGCGCGCCCTAATAAAACTGCAATTACAGAACAGGCGACGAAAAATAAATGAATGGACGCACAAAATCGGAATATTACTTTTAATCGAGTCCGAGTTTCTAAAGGATTTGAATTTGCGTGTTTCTACTTCATCATGTAATTTTTCAGTTCGAATACTTGGAAATTGGTACATATTAACAACAACACTAGTACGTGGTCTTAAAAGTAGGTAATTCCCTGTACTATAAGTACCGTATCATCGAAATTATCTCATCACTATCCAGAATTTCGTTTCATAAATTGGTCCTGCCAGTAATCGAACACAGGCTTCTCATCTCATTATCATCATCAACTCATTTGTAGTCCTCCAAGAAAGCCCTGGTTCGAGGAGGGTAGCCTATCAAAGTCACTGTTAATAATTGCTTTTAGACTGCGTTCTGGTCACATTCCATTAAATAAATTTTGCTATCTCAAGGGCAAAATCACCTCAATGTATTAATATAATATAATATTTTATTAATAAGTAAACTTATTAATAAAATATTATCTATAATCTATAATCTAAAAATCTATAATCTTCGAATGCGTTCTGAATTTACACATAATCAGTTTTATTCTTGTTTGTACTTTTATTTTGCGTGATTAACTGATTATTGAAATTACTTTAGTTTTTCGATGAATTAAAATAATGTAATAAACACAATTAGTTATCATAGGAAACGAAACTATTTTTCCGGATTTAAATCGCGTATATTTTTTTTTTCAAACAAACCGACATTTAGGGCCCTTTACAGGTCCCACGGTCAAGGTTGGTTGGTTGAGGATTAAATCCGGAAAAATAGTTTCATTTCCTATGTGTAACAATCGCGAAAACCTAAGAACTCGATACAATTAGTTATCATTCACAATTTAATGTTAACAATAATAAGAATAAAATGTACCGACGGATTTATATTATACATGTACATGTAGTTGAACAAGCTACTATCTTTTTTTTTCCATCGATAAAAAAGTTAGGTGGACCACAGTCTATCGTCAAGTTCGAATTTCAAAAATCTTTTCGACGCTAGCGTGCAAATAACGCTTTTGCGCGCAGATTTCTAATGAGAAAGAAAGCTTTCCGAGCTAGTCTGATGAAATAAGTTATTTATTAAGAAGAACGTGAAATTGTTGTTTGATGCAAGTGCTTGTATTGAAACCGGAGCAAGCGAAGGATCCTAAGATTGAACCACGAGCGAAGCGAATATTATCTAATTCCTTTTTTCAAAATTAGCGATCCTATTTTGTTTATTACATTTCGTTTTGAATGGACAACATGTAGGCAGAAAAAGAGAAAAGTTTAAAAATTTGTAACTATTTTTTAACCAACTTCAAAAAAGGAGGAGATTCTTAATTCGACAGTATTTTTTTTAATGTATGTTACGCGATAAGTTTATTTATGAACCGATTTTGATGATTCTGTTTTTGTTGGAAAGAGGGAACCTCAGCACTGGTCCCATTTGAACTTGAAGAAAATATTCCACCTCTAAGGGTGGAAAACTAGGGGATGATTCCGATTTCAATAAAACTTGGCAAATAGATGTAATTCCTCAAACTTATGAGGTCTGTCCTTTTAGTAGTTTGCACTGAGATTATAATTAACAGGCTAATCCTCTTTTGCAACAAAATTTTATATACTTTTCAGCCCTCATATCTCATTTTCATATGACTTCGCGTTCATTATCCCCTTCTCTAAAATCTCCAATCACCAGTCACATGTCTAGCACTGGAGTGGTCGATTCATATCTGTCAAGGACTTCAGATGGTACCAAAAAATCAGCACTCAGACGAGCAATGTACAGCGTAGTTCGTTGCTATAGTCATGCGACCATATTTCGATTAAATGTTATTTATTATAAATGGAAATAGTGCCCACAACTAATCACATATTAACGATCTTCTACATAAGAATTGTACCTATCCACAAGTTAAGTTCAAGCAATATATTGTCCAAGTTATATGTTATGTGTTTGTGAGTTCCCCAAGGCGCATTTATTCGGTTCACAGGCTACTGGCTTCCTCAACTTGCACGGACTTTGCTTTTTCGCTTGTTTATTTCTAACTTCAACGTAAATGGATATACGGGTGCGGGTGAGACCACTAATGCACGAATAATGGACGTGGTTGTCTTAATTAAAGTGATTAATAACGATCTTTAGAAGATTTTTATAAAACAATGCTTTATCGATGGTAGAGTCATAAAAAAGAAACGGTAACAAACTCAGTACAAAGTACTAAAAGAACTGACCTCAAAAGTCATTGTTTGTCACCTAGTTTGTCACTCTTAGAGGTGGAATATTTCCTTCAAATTTAAATGGTGGTCCCATTAATATTAATATATTCATTAATTCACAAGATTTACGATTCACAAGAATTAACGCGTAACATACATACAAAAAAAAAGAAACACAAGGTCGATTTGAGAAACTCCTCCTTTTTTTGAAGTCGTTTAAAAATCGCGTTGGAAGGTCAGGTGAAATAAAAAATACCTACTACCTATGTTTTAAAGGACTTGCTACCCCTTTAAGTTGAAAATCAGTTTGAAGTAGAGTATGTAATGTAGATTGGTGACGTTTAGGACTGTTGGCCCCACTGCTTGGTTCCACTAGTGGGTCCAGCAGGATTTTCAAATACTCATGGTTCCATTGCTTAACACAAGTGGATCTATCAGGATTTGTGGATACTGTTGCCCCCAGAGGGTTAGCGTATGTCGAAGGTAGATAGAAACAGTTCTAATTATAGACATTTGTTGTCTATCATCTAGTATCATAGATAATTACGATAATTATTTTTTTAACGCACACACTCAACGTAGCCCCGCACTAAGGAAACCCTG
Organism: Hyposmocoma kahamanoa; assembly: GCF_003589595.1. Classification (NCBI taxonomy): domain Eukaryota; kingdom Metazoa; phylum Arthropoda; class Insecta; order Lepidoptera; family Cosmopterigidae; genus Hyposmocoma; species Hyposmocoma kahamanoa. The sequence goes on from NW_020654748.1 coordinate 19,535,024, forward strand.
TATCACCGATACCATGGACACACACACAGGCAACCTCAAATTAAGGGTGTAATTAAAAGTAAAAAAAAACTCACGAGAGATATAATTGTAGACCATACAAATATTTCTCCAGGCCCGGGAATCGAGTCTGGGATCTCTACGTGGCAGTCGGCGGCATGGTAACTGTTCGGCCACCGAGGCAGTTAGGCTATATAGAGTATCATTTCTTCATAATTAATTCAAATTACAACGAACTTTACTGAAATATCCAATTAAATTGTCTACAGAGAGAAACTTCGGTATCCTGTAGATCACCTACAACACAATTCCTTATAAAACAACGAGAAAAGTGCCATTTTTAAAATAAACAAACATAATCCTGCTAACTTTGACTTCGAATCCCTAATACTTATCGAGATACGCTGCGAACATTAATCACTTTTTTTATGATGTCAAGTAACAGGACGAACAAGTCGTGCGCCTGTTGGCAAGCCTATCTATAGCAGTTGCAGTTTTAAATCCCATAGATCTGCGAGACGCTCGTCATCCTGAGATATTAGCAGACAAGTCTTATGTGCTTGCAATTTCACCAGCACCCTTACCTTTCAAAATTGGGTTATACAGGAATTTTCAATTTTCTAACAAAAACAGTACTCATATTTATCCAGGTTGCCAAATCGCTTGACTGGCGCTTCTAGTAAAACTACATATTTAATGAGAAATAGTTATAAGATGTCAAAAATTGTTTAATTCAATACCTGACTATGTAAAACAAATGCCTCTAAGGGAATTTAAAAATTATATGTATAATATTAGATAATTGCTTTTACAGTTTAGATGAATTTCTCATTTATAAATTTATTTAAATTATTATGATCAGAATACATTAATTACTGTACATTTAACTTTATATCATAATTGACGTAAGTAATGACAAAAACTGACATAAATTAATTAACGACAAAGATAGACAACAGAATAATATTGTAAGTGTTTATTAGAACGACTACTATGATATAATATTGTGAAATTTTGCATGTCAGAAATGGCGAAATACGCTTGTACAAGTATTGTGCAGTTTTATATCACCAATACCGTGTTTGCTTGCAAATAAATAATTTTCATTTCATTTCATTTCACGTTACCGAGATAAATAAAGTCAGGCCTTACAAATATTTCTCCCCGCCCAGGAATTGAAACCGGGACCTTTGCGTGGTGCTGAACATGGTAACCGTGGCTGTAACCGTTGGGTCGCAGATGCAGTTAAAGCCGAATTCGGTTTCTTTTCAATTGACAGAGTTCGATTTACATATATACTTTTTTCTCATTAATTATATCTCGAATACAATGAATATAAACGAAACAAGCCGATAATAATAGAAATTTCATTGTATCTTCATCTTTCGACTAGTATAAGTACTGACACTGCACAGTATTTTTTTTTCCCAAGAAACCATTTGTCATACCGGTGTTCTACTCTCGCATTTGTATTAGTTCAAACTATCTATAGGCATCTGGAAGAAAAAGGGTATGTTACAAAGTTGGAGTTTATGAAACGGAGGAGGAGGAGGTTCTAAATTCCTATAAGCAAACTTTCGAGATCGGTTTTTTAAGTTACAATTACTGTACAATAGATTTGTAGTCTCAGTCTCTCTGGACATTGAAGTAACGACAACATAATCGAAGTCGAGTTGCAGCAGCGTAAGAGAATTGGTCCCAAAGTCTCTGGAGGGTTAGGACCTTCAATAATGAAAAATATGACGAAGTTGAGAAGAATACATCTGATATTGTAGTTCTTTGACGCCTCTTTTCTGAGTGATTATCTTAACTACAAGTAAAAAAAATATCACTGCTACGTTTTTTCTGTGGAACATTCAAAGTAGTTAAACCAATAAGACATATTGTCGTAAGGTCATTTTCCTTTACGACAAAATGTCCCTTACGGCATTTCAAATTTCCACCATCGATATAAGGGTAATAATTTCGTTCATATATCGAAATTTGAAATGTCGTAAGCGACATTTTGTAGTAAGGTACATTTTCCATTACGACAAAATATTCCTTACGAAATTTCAAATTTCTACCGTCGATATACTAACATTTGAAAACGAGAATTAACAATTTAGTAGGTATTTTAACACCTATCCATTTTCCCGAGTAAGGTCACGGGATGACTGGTGATGCGGTTGTTACATCTACATCTCCGCGGTGGCATTTTCATCCTTCGTCGGATCTATGTATCAGACAAAGACTTCAAACTAATACAGGCGTACGCGCTTGAACAGGCGTACTCGCTTGGTGATTGCTTGCGATTCGCGATGTGGTGAGAAATGACTCTTCTTTAAATCCAGACCATGCTCGTATAGTCTAAAACACTTAACGAGACAAGGTTGGTAACATTATTAAATTTTGAATACGAATGACCATCTCGGTGAACAGTAGTCGAGTGAGAGCCCATCCGCTGGACCTGCGTCTTTCCCTCTTCTGCGCGTCCCGTAATATCCACTACGATGGCGACGGTTGCCGATGATGCCCGATCGAAGACGAGGCAAGAACACTTATAAGTTACCTTGTTTTGCATCGCTGGTTAAAAAAAGGTAGATATATGAGGAGGTAGATATATATACAGCTTACTCAACTTTCGTAAATGCCAGATTTACCAGTCATAATAGTGAAGAGAGGGATGGCATTAGTTACAAAATTTTATTTTACATTCACTTTTAAGGGTTAATGTCCTTTATAGTCGACATCTGTATCATTATAAGTAGACAAGCACATGCTAAATTAACAAAATCACTTTTAGGACACATTCAGAATGGACCATCGAAATCAGCATATTTTATGTTATGCCCGAACTTTTTCACTGATCTAATAAAAAATTGTCCTTATCTACCGACCCGAGAGATAGGGTTTTCCAGAGAGACTACAGGCTCGACGGTAAGATCAGGGTACAGCGGGCGTCCAGGCCAAGCCCTCCGCCAGTAATACGCTTTTGCGGCGTCTCTGGTGGACCCGGACTTGCACACACTCACACACATACTCAACACACTCAACATATGGTATGGACTCGTTGCGGTTTGTGGTTAGCTGCAGAGGTTGACATGTTTGTCTGCCCCGCTTGTGGCCGGGGTGTCTGTCTCGCGAGCAGCTAGCGTGTCTTTGTAGCGGTCTATATGAGGGCCTGAAGCGAGGAGACGCGCGGGACACGCAATTTGCCCTTTAAGCTGGAAGCTATGTCCGGACATTGTCGTAGGACACTGCGGTTGGTATCTCCGGCAGTAGCCCGGAGAGCTAGCAGAGGATAATCCTATAGTTCCTGTGCGCGCACTGGTTATAGTGCCCTTCTCGTATACCCTAAGGGTCGGTAGGGAGCGTTACTATAATCAAAACTAATGTAGAAAGATATGGGACTGGTCTAATAAAAAAGCTTAAAACCTAACGTTGCTTTTTCAATCTTCCTTGATCCATGATGTAAACTTACTTAGTTCCAGTTACCTACTATTGAATTTCGCTGCGGACGCTGACACTGACGGAGGTCGTGGGTTTTTCTAGAGTGAAGCAGGTACAAAATATTGTAGATTGCTGTAATAGTAGGTATTAAAAAAATCAACTGCATTTACCACTAAAATGTTACACCGCTAAATTATCACACAAACAAATAAATTTATTTTTATTAAACAATATTATTTTGACAACTGTTATTTACGTAAATACATTTAATAGTACATTGTGTATTAAGGACGGTAAATAAGAAACCACTAAGGAGGGTTTAGTAGAAGCCCGAAGATGAAGGTTCAGGGCTTTTACAATGGATGATTAGTTGTTTAAAAATCGCTACTGATTGTTAAGGTAGATGCTCTAAGGAATACGAGTAAGAATAAATGGCAAATTTTAAATATCAATATCGTATATATATTGTATATATACAGAATCGTATACATATAATATAAAATAGCAGTAGAGCTCCTTGTGAAAGAGTTCGTCGAGGGATGTGAGCATTACCGCGTTCCGGTTGTTAAGGCAAGGGCGCTAGAAAGGGTGCTGGTGAAATTACAGGCACATGGGATTTGTCAACTAATGACTCAGGGTGACAGGTGCAGTCGCAGTGTCCCTCGGATATTTGCGATTTAAAGCTCTGAGTGGCACTGCAACTGTTATGGATAGCGTATTTATTAATATTATGGATAGCTTACCATCAGGCGCACGACTTGTTCGTCCCGTCACATAATATTATATAAAAAACAACGATGGGATGTAGATTATCCGATCATTATAAAATCCTGAAAACAGGTTAAAATTAGAGTCTAAAAGGAATTATTTACAAATAAATATCTGACTTTGTACATAAGTTTTATTTGGTGATATTTCTTTTTAAGTACAGTCAAGAGCACGTCAAGCTTGACACTTTGTACTTTGAATCGTTCTTATTAGTGTTGGGTAGGACATGAAATTAAAATGAGTTTGAGGGAGTACTCATTTGAAAAAATGAGGCGGTACAATGTCCTACTTCAAAGGAGGTAAAGTGGTAAGAATGTTTGCACCTACGTCAATTACTTAACAGACAGAATATTCAGCACATTTTCATAACTTGATGGTATCAATCAATTGGATAACTTAAGTACAAATAAATGCTAATTTTATAGTGCTATGGTAGTACGATCATATGATGTAAAATCAGATAAAAAATAATTGTTGCATATGTTGAATTCGAAGCAGTGTGACATGAATAAGGCTGTGACATGAGGTGAGGCGTGATGTGGGAAATTTTTATGACATGAGGTGTTGTGACATACCAATCAAGCGAGTGGTACATACAAGCCTCGTGTATGAGTATCTCAATACTAGTTCTTATCGTAAGCGGCATAGATTTGGATTTAAATCTTAAGTGTCAAGCTTGACGTGCTTTTGACCTTGTCCTACAGAGAACCTGCTAAATTTCGGATTTCAACTGAAGCCCTATTAGTTATTAAATAAAATTATTTCGAAACTCGAGGGGCCGGCAATCGGCTAAGAGAAAAACTAATCCCCGTGAGCCTGTCTCTGAAGTTGCAAAACCACAGAGGCAGACGGACTGGTGCGATGAGGACGGCTTTACAACAGCCGTAACCAGTGTGGCACAGTTGGACAGGACCGAACTCCATGCTGCGTCCAGCCATACCGACGATGCTGCTGTACCTGTCACGACTGCATTACTCCACGAAGTCTGAGGAGATAGTGGAGTACATCAGACATAAAGCCAAATACATCCTGAGAGTCGAGCGGTTGGAGTCCCGCCACAACGTAATTTTTAATTCATTTGTGGTGATAGTTCAAATTCAAATTCAAAAAGTTTATTTTAGACATAGTCCATATTAGTGTTAGTTACAAAAAATTGTTACAACCTACATATGTTAGTACTAAATTTGCGAAATATTACATTAACTTATAAATTAAACCCCTGGAACCCATGTGGACTGAGTTCCAGTGCTTCCACAATTCACTGACAGGGTTCTCCCAGAGCAAACGAACTAGGCTATTGGAACTGCCACGCACGCGACGCATCAGGGAGGCAGTTCTCTTCCGAATAATCGCGCTGAAGCTATCAATACGCGCGTCCGCGAACATACCTGATGCGCTGCAAAATCGTGGCAGCCCCAACAGCATCCTAAAACCATTATTGTATTGGACACGCAGGGCATTGACCGTCGCTTTAGTGTAATTTGTCCACAGGCTGCACGTATAGAAGGTCTGACAAAACGCCCTGAAAAGGGTGGCTTTGACATTACCCTCACAACGCGCAAACCTGCGTGACAACATATTACAACGTACGGCCAACGCTCTGCGCATCGTCTCCATATTTACATCATCCTGCAGATTGTCTGTGACCCAGTGCCCTATATATATATATAGTGCCGACCGAACATCTATCGATCTTCATGAAGGAAGAGGTTTGGCCGAATGTTGTTATGTATCGGCGATTCCGCGGCCGCTTACCAGACACCAGATTGCGCCTCACATCGCCGAAAAGTGCAATTCGTGTAGATTAGTTAAAAATAGTGTTTTATTGTATTATTATGTATGTTAGTCTATAAGGTATGTATTTATGGGTCTTTGTTACCTGAATACAAATAAATAAATACATAAAATTATTCATATTAATTTAGAGCGCGTGGATTGCGGGACACGAGAGGCGACCCCCCACACCTGACTATTCTAAAATGTAGGCTGGCGTTGAAATACCTCGCCTTAATATCATAAATCGTATAAATTACCCGTCAATGAATTTGATCTCTATGATGAACTTTGTATAAAAAGTTTCATATACGAGTAACTTCACATGCTTGTACGTGCTGGAGGAATCTTGCAATTGTAATGTATTCCGTCTGCACTTTTTCAAATTTTGTACGCACGTGTTAAAATCGTTGCCAATTTATTTATTTACTCGTTCATGGTAAATGAACAGCTTCAAAACACTTAACAAAAATAGGTATAAAACTATGCAGCCAATTATAAGTTTCCGCTTGTAGTTTCAGTAAAATTTTGATTTGAGCACTAATTAAGAAAATGTATGTGTTAACAACAAGCACTGACATAAAGGAAATAACCCAGTATCCTATATAGATCTCCGTCCAACATCCGTCCGAAACAATTACTGCCAAATAAGCAATACTTGACCAAATGAAAAGACGCGTGATGCGAATGAAGCTTCATCCTTGATACTTATCTTTTAATTTTTTCGAATATTACTTATTTCACAGTATTTGTTTCGGACGGATGTCGGACAAAGATCGAGAGTAGACCCCCGATGTGAAGAAGCTTTACAAAGAAAAGTATTTTGTCTATAATTAGTCCTGTCTCATAGAAGGCGTATATATACTCGTACTAAACGAAATACCATCCAATAGGTCGAATAAATTATACGACTTCGACACACACACACGCACGCACGCAGGCACGCACGCACGCACGCACGCACGCACGCACG
>NW_020654748.1:19541976-19582338 GCF_003589595.1 Hyposmocoma kahamanoa
ACACACACACACACACATACGTATACATTATTTAATAAATTTACTTTGAACTTGTTCAATTTTGTCCAAATATGCCCAGGATATCATGGATTCCAAATTTGGGAGTTATTTTTTTTTTATTCAACTTACTACTAAAATAAATATAGTGTTCGGTGAATTCGTGGCTTTGAGAAACAGATTGCCTTTTAGATAATAGCTTAGATATGAGCATCAGATATCAGCTTTGCATCATGGAAGACACATAAATCTCGCATGACTATCTTTCGTTCAAGACTGCGGTTCTTTAACCTACAAGAGGTAAATTTAATTTTGACCTTGCGGGAAAAGTTATTGAGAACCATTTGAAGGCTTTAAAGGAGGGTCCACATTTGTAACATTTCAATGCACCGTGACTCTGTGACGTCTCACGGTACTTGCTATATGTATATAAATATATTGGTAAGCTTGTTTATTCATCCATTGCGCGGTGTGCGAGCCTGTGTGGCACAAAATTGTGGCGTGTCTGTCATTTGTGGCAAAGACAAATTTGTGGATTTGTCACATGTGACATCGGAACGTGACAGTACAAAAATCACCGCCCGTACTTGCTACAATGCAACGCGGTGTTGCACAATCTTGTCATGCCATAAATATATGACACGGCAAAACGTACGTGCCGTCTCAAAGGCTTCCGAGTTCGTAGGCCTCTGTGTGACATTAGGTCGTGTCATTTGTCAGCGTGACAAAAACCATCCACAATTATGTGTTTGTCATGCGTATCTGGGGTGACGGAGTCAGGTGCGTTGAAATGTCACAAATGTGGCTTACGCTAAGGTTACAATACAATAATTTGATAAGGTGGACCTTATTTTATTACATTATCATCAACGCATTTATTCACAGGTCTCCTCTCAGGCGAAGGTTTAAGCCTTAATGCCACACTGACCCAGTGCGGGTTGGAGACTTCAGATGTTTTCCGAGTGTTGTGAACCTTCTTCAACGTGCAGGTTCCATTACGATGTTTTCATTCACCGAAAAGCTCATGGTAAATTTCATATTAAATTTTGCACATATATGAATACGAACCCACAGCCTCTGCTTGAGAGACGGTAGCTCAAAACCATTGGGCTACTACCGTTTTATTATTTATTATTCATATTTTGTGAACGTAGTCACGCAACTTCCCGTCGAAGCAGTTTCATATCTATGAGATAAAATTGACGTTTCTATAAGACTCTTTACGTTTTTGGATCTAACGAACCGATCACAGTTCAAACACCGTCTTCGCCAGGGCAGTACGAACTGTACATAGCGGGTATACTACAGCAGACACGTATTTTCAATAAGTCAGTGCGCTTGACTTACGCCCAGTCGCGCGAAGCAAGCGGCACTGGGGAAAGTTTCGAAGCGATTTAAAGCATAAGCTTATAGCGATTAGCTTCATCCAAAATGCTGCCAAACTTTATGACCTTTATTATGTTTAGGTTGACATGATTTTGTAAAGGTTTATGAAGCAACGCGTTTTTTTAACTTCTTTAATTGCATAGCTGTGCGCGTTTGAAATGACTAATAATTTGCTTTTCATTGTTTCACCAAATCCTAAAAGCCTAACCGTGAAAGAAGACTTCCACATCAATAGGTGGTTAGTGCCTACTTTGGATTTGACACTTAAGGCAGTCTCTGATTGGGGCGATGCCAGGCTTGTCAAAGTCAAAGATTATTTATTCCAAAGGTAAAATAAATTTACACTTGAAAACGTGACTTTTAAGCTACTGCTCGTTCACTACGCTGACCTCTCTGAGAAGAACGAGCAAGAAACTCTAGGGATTGCTCTTTTCAAATAAACTTAAATGCTATGGAATACACTTTGAATCAAATTGGTGTGGATTCTGGAGCCGTGTCGACTTTCCACATATCTTTATCTAACATGTAGTCTTCAATTTTGTAATATGATTTTTGATCAAAATATTTTCTATGTACTTTTTAAACTTAGGAAATAATAAACTTAAACTTAAACTTTGCTCCGGAATCTTATTGTAAAAACGTACAGTTCCCCATAAAAGAGTTGTTTACCTTGGTTAAATGAAATCGGGGTACCATGAGTTTGGACTTAGATCTAATGTTCATATTATGGATATCTTCTTTCTTATTGAAATTATGTATATTTTTACGGGCATATAAAATATTTGAGTAAATGTACTGTGATGCCACAGTTATGATACCAGTCTCCTTAAACTTTTCTCTAAGAGAAACCCGAGAGCCTAGATGGTACACAGAAGGAATCGCTCCTTTTTGCAATACAAATATGGTGTTACTATTAACACTATCAAAACGCAGGCGTGTTTATTCTCCACAAAACGGAGTCCCTTTGACCTGACTCCGACATTTCGTGGTATCCCTACAGTCGACTATTTCCAGCTACTTGGAATGGACTTGTCGTCCGATTTGAACTTCGTGTATGTAACTGTACATAGAAATCATGGCCAATAATACAACCAGGAAGCTTGGCATCCTTTCCAGTGTCAGGCGTTACTTTGCACCGGGACAGTTGCTTCAACTGTACCAAGCGCAAGTCCGGTCGTGTATGGCCGGCGGTGTAGGCACTTATGGGATGGTTCTGCTAAACACCAACTGACTAAAAAATCTGACTGACTGAAAAAATCGTGCCAAGAGCCTCAAAGGTGACTCAGAATTTGTAGAGGTAAAGGTGCAGAGTTTTTAACACCGCCGTAAAAGTTTCTGCTTATCGGTGTTCTACAGGATAAATCACGGAGAGTGTGCGATGGAATTGCGTGCAGTTTATCAAGAATGTCTCTTTATCGTTGTTAAGTACTTTATATTGTTTGTTAAATATGGAAATTCGTTAATGGCATTTGGTTACTCATCTTAAGTAAATTAGAGTTTTTCTGAAATGTAAAAAATAAAGTAAAATAAACACAATACTTAGAGAATATGCATCTTATTATTAGATAATCAGGTAATGCCGAATTAGGTTTAGTAATTAGATTGAGTTTATATATAAAATATGATATTCGCCTTTCGTCTGTCGCGGGTACCCTACATGAGTTTGTTTGATTTCCCCTACGTGTCAAGGCGCGTTGACAAAGCTCTAATTTTGTTTGGCAGCCAGCGATCGGCTAATGTATCGTGAAATCGGGGCGCTTATTGTATTTACTAAATTAGTACGTCGCTTGTACTTACTAACTTATATGTTATACGTTATAGTTAGTTAACTTTCCATTTTTTTATGTTGCCAAGTGACGGGACGAACAAGTCGTGTGCCTGGTGGTAAGGGACACGGCTGTCTTTACCAGGTGTAGTGTCGCTCAGTGCATTAAACTTTAAAGCTTTAATTTCACCAAGACCCTTAGGGTGTGTTCCCACAACCCGTGAAGGCCTGTGACGTCAAACACGCAGATTTGTGCCGACACGCGGCGCATATTCGAATTTGTATCAAGAGCATAGGCCTTTGAAGTTTCCGACCAGCAGTGAAACGCCCGTGCTCTTCCGTGGCGGCCTTCTTCCTATGGCGCGTTTATTCGAAACGCGCGGGCCGCGAAACGGGCTACGGGCCGCGGGAAGTCGCCTTTAGGCTTCAAAATCTCACATAATTACTTGGCGGCAGAAATATATAAGGTGGCTCTACTTCCCTGGACGAACTCTTTCACAAGAAACACTACTGCTTAACTTACTTAAATATCCTAACAGGTTACTCCATAACAACCTTCTACATAATGATGTTCGTAGGCAAATTGGTAGCAATATCGTCGAACCCGTAACAGCAGCAATCTTATGTTGTTAAATCGTATACAGTATATAATAGAATAGTAATCTATTTTCATCCAATCATCAACATCATCAACCTTCTTCAACGTGCACTTCGCACATAAAGCTCGAAACACTTAGAGGTGTGCCAGCCCGTATTCGAACCCGCGGCCTCTGCTTGAGAGGCGGCAGGTCAGACCATTAGGCTACCACGGCTTTTCACCCAACAGCCTACAAATATTAAATAAACAATGCTACAATGGGAGACTGGTTATAAGGTAGTTATAACCTGTGTCATGGGTGCCCACAGACATAACAGTAAATATTGTATCGAGTTCTTAGGTTTTCGTGATTGTTACAAATAGGAAATTCCCGGATTTTAATCGCGTATATTTTGTTTTTTCAAACAAAGCAACGTTTCGGGCCCTTTACAGGTCCCACGAGGCAACCGTGATCATGGGACCTGTAAAGGGCCCGAAACGTTGGTTTGTTTGAGAAAACAAACGTACGCGATTTAAATCCGGAAAAATAGTTTCACTTCCGAAGTAAACATTGCAGTTTAGAAAGCTATTATAAATCACAAAAGCTTAATAAAAAAATTAAAACACGTATGACTATGTGCATGCGTGTGTGAGAGGGTGCGTGCGTGCGTGCGTGCGTGTTTGTTGTGGTAGTTGTGGTCGGTGAGTTTCGTTTTAAAATACAGTGTCCCCTTTTTTTACGATGCTAAAAGATCAGCACGAACAAGTCGTGCACCTGGTGGTCATCGTCACGCCTGTCCATAACAGTTGCAGTGTCGCTCAAAGGGCACTGTCACTGCGCCCGTCCCCCTGAGACATAAGTTGAAAAGTCTCATGTGCCTGTAATTTTACCAGCACCCTTACCCTTCAAATCCGGAACGCAGTGCTTGCAGTGAGATAGCGACAAACCTTTACGGCTTCTTTTAAATCCCAATGACTACTTTCGGAGACACAGATATAGTATTAATTTAGTAGCACTAGAGCTCCGTGTGAAAGAGTTCAGCTTGTGAAGTAATAAGTAAGCAAAAAGAACTCTACTGCTTAGTAGAAGTAGAGTTCTTTTACGATACAAGTATATATAAACAACAACCTCAAACCTCAACAACTTCCTTTTAATAATAAATATTTTGTGACTATTCGTAGACGTAGAGCAGTAATTAGGCGACATTTGCAAATCCCATTAAAACTATGGCATCCGAAATAAAGCATCAAACAGAATTTTATAGAGTGTTTCATATGAAAGGTTCTACGTAACTTTATTTGTTTGTTGTCAATAACAACACCCTAGTTATATTTACGCCTTTATTAAATTCCGTGTATTTCTAACAACTATCTACTTGCAATATTGATTTCATTGAATATCATGTTTTTATTATCATGATATTCATATTTTTTGTGAAAATACTTCACTCGCTTGGTAGGTATTATCAATGTTATATAGGACCAATATTGTCGCCCGTAACTAAAATGCAGTTACGTAACAAAGTTATTTTTTGAGATATCATAAAAACCATAACTCAGTTTTAGAATATTCAAATTGTTTAATAATATTTCAGCTATGCATCGTTAGGGTAAGTTCGGATAAATTCGACACGTTAACTAACTTCATCGAGTATATAACCAGAAATAGAGACAAAAATGTCATTTAATTCTTTTGAAAACTATTCTGCCTTGCCGTTACTGTGACAACTGCGCTCCGATTGGCCAGCCCAGCCCGAATTCGAAACAATTGATGGATGTCGTCAATTGTTTCACTCAAAACGACCAGTTAACTTGAGCTTCGCTATAATGGACGAAAATTGCAAAATTACATACATATTTAATATTTAATCATTGATGACATTTGATTCCGTTTGTTTTCTAATTAGATGTTTTGCTGTTTTTTCCCTCACCACCTTGTGATTTCAGCGCAAACGAGAGTTGAATTTGACCGATGAGTTGCCAGGGATGGGTGGCAACTTTCGTCTCCATTTCTGGTTATATACTCCATGTATTATATATACACAAAGAAAAATCCATTCGATCCGTCTGGATTCAAACCTGCACCTGTTTGCCTGGGGCTAAGTGCTCTCTCAATAGAGCTACGGAATTAATCAGCAGACCTCATGAGTTTTTCTATATATATGCGCTCGTTGTCGACCTTTTTTCTAAACTAAGATCAGCTATAAGCATATAGATTCTTTGTGTTTGTTTGATCATTGCATCAATAATAACTACCTATTTATTAACAATTGTGTTGTTTGTTAAATCAGAGGGATCTTGTCAAATTGTTACAGTTCAGTAAGTGTAGTAAGAAAAGTTCTTTAAAAATTAAGGTTTAGAGAGAGATGGAATTGGTTGTATTCAAACCAATGTCTCTCAGCAAACCGTGACAGGCGCTATGACAACTAAGCCGAAGAACGAACCAACAGACGTCAAGAATTTTTCCATGTGTGTTGCAGATCTTTATGTTTTGTTTTTAACGACTTAATGCCGTAGTATCTGTGAGAAATCTATGAAAGTCTTTTCTTCACTCAGGGAGGTACCTTTACAACTACCAGCCGCTGACTACAGATGTCACTTTAATAATTGTGATTAAGTTTTTATTGAATACCAGATATGTTTTCACCACCATGATATTCAGTTATTCTTTGTGAAATTACTCCACTAGTTTGTAATGTAAAAAAAGTGTAAAAAAATGTAATTTCAAAAAACACATTCGTCCCATGTAAGTTTACATTTTCATGCAACTTGTTTCAAGTAGATCAAACAAAATATATGTCAATGAAAAATACAAAAGTAAATCAAAGAACGAAGGTTAACTTCTATTATTTACAATAACGCAAAGTTGTTCTTTAACAGTTCAAGTATGTCAATTCATACTTGGAAAATCGCACAACGAAAATATCTTCCATCAAACGTGACATAAACATCTTTTTCTCCATTTTATATTTAGATTTTTAGTCTTATATTCAATGGTTGTTACAAATTGTAGCACAAAACATGATTGACAAAACAATTAAATAAAAATGTTGTTGTTACAGTAGAGCTCCTTGTGGAAGAGTTCGTCCAGGAAAGTACTGCCACCTTGCCTATTTCTGCCGCCAAGCAGTAATATGAGCATTATTGAGTTTTGGTTTAGAAGGGTAAGAGTACAGGTACATGGGACTTGTCAACTTATGTCTCAGGGTGACGGGCACAGTGTGGCAGTGCCTCTAAGTTCTTTGCCATATAAAGTTCTGAGTGACATTGCAACTGTTATGGATAGGCGTGCCGCTTATCACCAGGCGCACGACTTGTTAGTCCCGTCACTTGGTAATACAAAAAAATGTTTATTAAAATAATTTAGCTGTGGACAAATATAGTGAAAAAAAACCAACAAATTATTTTGTTCTGTGTCTTATTGTTACGGGACTTTAAATTCAACAATTTCTTTTTATAAGGTTATTAATGTAAGCTAATTAGTCTTCAAAGTTTTGTTAATAAATGTTCATTGACACGTTCAATTATAATATTGTTCTTCACTGTTAAAGCAACCAATAAATAATGGCTAGAAATTAGGTCAACACATAATTATGATGTTGTATTTAAAATGTTACAAGGGTTTATATGGAAATTATTTATTTATTTAGACAGGTAATATATAAAAATGAAATAAAAACTTAAATACTAGAAAGTAAAAGTAGGTTTTAATAATATGGACAAAATTGGGTCCACGCGGCAAGATGCCCAAGATGCAAGCAGCGTTCCAACTTTGTATATAGCTACGCTAATACTTTAAGCAAGATAGCTACCGGCCCTTGAGTTTCCCGGGCAGTTTATTATTTTTTATAAAATTTTGTAAACATGTTTTGACTTCAAAGGGTTGCAAATTAGTAGTTGGAGCCGAGGTCCTCCTACTTATTACTCCAGAGTTCATAGCTTACAATAGAGAGTAAAGCTTATGAAACTCGCAGAAGAATTTACAATTATTTAAAAAAGGTTGTTGCGTTGGTGGAATCGCAGAAAAGAACTGTGACTAGATCTCGTGCCCTGTCTACTGCCAACCCTTGATACCATCGAGGATGCGCGTCGCTGCCGATTAATTGGTATCACACGTCATGAACAGATTCCAGGGGGCCTACTATGAGCTTAAAAGTAACCAGCCTGAATTTAAGCCCTAGAACTGATTTTTTTTATTTATACAAACAAGACTATTGCGTGGCAAGATGATGATTTGTATTTTTTAATCATTAATTATTGTCTCTTGCCTGTTAACGCTGTTACCTAAAGAGTGAGAGAGATAGAGCTATACAATGAATCATATAAAAAAAAAAGATAGCTGTACAAAAAAGTGTTTACGGATAGTGTACGAAAAGGGAAACACTACATTTTCCAAAAATATTTTATTATTGATTATACTAAACACGTTATTTTTAATATCGGCGACTTGTCGATCATACTTTGTTAACTGAAAAGTAATGTAACTTAAACTAAAAAAGGAATTTAAAAAAAAATACATTGGGTTTTCTTCAAAGTTGTTTACAACTGAGACGAACACCCGCCATTTTCAAAAAAGTTAGTCTCTGTTATTTATATTGATATGTTAGTAATTTTTATTGGATTGCTTATTTTGTCAACGGACACGTTCAGATGCATCTGAAATGGCAAGTCATTGTACGACTTTAATAAGAGAATAATGGTGAATATCTTTTGAAACTCTCTTGTCATGCCACAATTCAAATGACGGGCTTAATAGGGATTGCTATTAGAGTTCATAGTAGATCGCCAGGATAGCTATATCAGCTCTACAGTAGGTCTCCAGGTTTTCTATTAGAACCCATAGAAGATATAAGAGCTCCATAGTAAGCCCCCAGGATTGCTATAAGCGCCATTGTAGGGCCCAGAAATTTCCCAACAAGGCTACAACTACGTTTTTAATATACGGTGTTGATTTAATGTTATTTTATTTCTCAAAAAAATACATGAATATTGAACTATACTCAAGGGCAATATAATCAGACAGGTACGTATATTTTTGGTATATTTATTTATATTATTTATTAGGTATATTTTTGGTAGGAAGTAAAAATACAATACAAATACAAATACAAAATGCTTTATTTCTCTCAAAAAGATTTACAAAATGCAGATTTGTTACATTTCATGTTAAATATGAAGCACCTTAGTGAGAGCTGGAGTCTGTACTAGGTTGGGGACCTGTGTTACAGATCACCAGGCTCACACCCTTTTGACAAGTTTATCAGAAAAGTAACACTAACAAAATTTAACAAAAATAATGAAAATTAAAGAGTGTAATAATATATATATATTAATTATATATATTTATTAATTTTTAATAAAATAAATATAATTTCGGGTTCTAAGGTTTTCGCGATTGTTACACATAGGAAATGAAGTCAAAATAGGAAATCAGTCAACCGTGACCATGGGACCCGTAAAGGACCCGAAACGTTTGGTTTTTTGAAAAAACAAATATACGCGATTTAAATTTGGAAAAATAGTTTTTTTTTTCTATAAATATCATTTTATTTACTTCTTGCTTGAATGTCTCTAAAACTTAAATTACATCAAATTTTTTTACCTAGTACACTTAGTTAAAACCAAGTTCCACTAACGGATCTTAATGGATCCAGTTAAAGTTTAAAAATCCCGTCACGCCGCCAGCTCTTTCATTACTTAATTTACAAATGCAATTAAACTAAATCTTCGTTAGAAAACGTGATGTTTTTTTTCACTAAGACCTTTTCGCTTTTGTTTCTTTTGTTTAAACTACGATCATGGCGAAATGTGACTTGTTTTTTGGATAGGTTGAGTGAAGTAGGTTTTTTACACAGGTTGATGGGACTCGCGAAAAGTGATTAATTTTGTTGATACAAAAAAGGGAGTAGATTTCCCGTAACTAATTAAGAAATATCGTTTGTTAGTTTCAAACGACTTTCAAAAAGGAGGAGGTCCTCAATTTGTCTGTATTTTTTGTATGTTACGAGATTACTTCGATATTTGTGAACCGATTTCGATGATTCTTTTTGTTAAAAAGGGGGTACCTCAGTTCCTTGTGGCCCCATTCAAATTTGATGAAAATATTCTACCTCTAAGAGATATTGGGGGATGAATCTGGTTTGTTAGATTTCAATATACGTGATACCAACCATGGCTGTAATGAGAACAAAAAAGCTCTCTATAGTTAAGTTAGCCTGTATACCATCATACTGGTTACCTATCAGTCCGAAATGACATTTTCCAGAAATAACGTTTTTACGAAATTTCATAACCTCGAAAGTAATTTTGAAAGGAAAATGTTTTTTATTTTAAACCTAACTTTCTTTGCAATCAACATTCAACATATCCTGAAAGAACAACTGTTTCGTTATAATTCGATTTCGGTGTAAAGAAAATTTGAACAAACGTTAGTTTGGACAAAAACATTTTCGAGTTTGTGAAAGGTTAGCCATCGTACTATATACGTTCAAGTATGATGAAAAACATTGTATGTTTCTTGGGCGGTACGAGAATTATGAACCTCAACTCCGAAAGCTTATAATAGTATCTCGTTCGTAATTCCTTTTTTTACTGCACAATATAGGTAATATTAATATCTTAAATTGAAGGTATTAAAAGATTTTTCTACGTGCGAACATAGTATGGTAAAATAACTTCTAACAAATTGCTTATCGACTATTATACCTTTAACAAATCAGTCCTAAAGCACGTCGTTGTTCAAAGACCATTATTTAAAAGTCGATACCTCAGCTCCAATTACAATTTTTCCCGTACTAAAACGGCTCATTTTGCTTGGGTCGACCGGGAGGGACACTGGCTTTATTACAGAATTTATTTATTAAAATTATATATCGTATAGTACACGTGTCCTATTTAGTCCAATTGATATAAAAAAACATGGTAAGCTGTTGTAGTACCTATTGACTACAGCGGTTACAGCTATGACATAAACTCAGGGCTCATTTACGAATGCCATCAAGCACTCATGGAGGTATGTATACAAAACCACGTAACTCTTCAGTGGATTAAAGGACACAGCGGCTCACGTGGCAATGATGCAGCAGATGAATTAGCCAGGAAAGGGTCGGAGACGGACGCTGTAGGACCAGAACCGATAGTGTCCCTCCCCTGCCAATGGTCCAGAACAACTATACACAAAGGTACAAAATCTTTACATAATAACACATGGACCACCCTTACGGTTTGTAGACAGGCGAGGGAAGCACTCCCAACGCTCAATGCCAGTCTATCTCGAATACTAATTAAACTTAAAAGGCAAGAGCTTCGCACTCTAACTGCCGCCCTAACGGGTCATGGTCCATACAATAAACACCTTTTCAATTTAGGTATCACAGACAGCCCTCTATGCAGAGCGTGCATGGAGGGGTAGGAAACGGCTGCGCACATCCTACTCCAGTGCTCCGGCGTGGCCAACTACAGGGCAAAGTACCTTGGAGTGCCAAGGTCGCTCCCCGAAGTCTTCAGCAAACCAAGGAGGCTGCTGAGATTCCTGGAGGAGCTTGGGTGGCACGAGTAGGACCCTGCACCCACCACACGCAAAATAGGCGCTTTGTCGTCGAGTTGCGGAAACCAGCCCGTTGCACCATGTACCAAGTACCAAGTACAGCGGTTTTCTTGTAAAATTTCTAGGTAAGTTTGTGTTTTTTTTCTATCGTGGAATGTTTTAGGAATCGTGTTTTCCCATCGTATAGTAATCAGTGTATATTCTCAATTTTACTATATGTTTTTCCAAAGTGACTGATGCAACACTCTCACTGTTATAATGTTGTATACACCCTTAAAAACCCAAACGGTCTTTATTCGTAAGAACATAATATGGTACAATCATTAACAAATCACTTCTCGACTGTTATTCCCATATTTTAGTTGTTATCTAGCTACGAGTGGCGCAAATTAAATCTTAATTATCATGTCGTGTTCATATCGGATTGTTATAAGCAACAAATGTATTATGCTGGTTTAGTGTTACGCAGAGGCTTAGCTTTGCATTTATCGACCTTAAATTTTATTCTATTAGTTTTTGTAAACACTTATCGATAAGCGACACCTGCATTAGTTGTGATACCTGTAAAGCTATCAGCTTATTCAAAAGGTTAAGGTTATTCAAAAATCTCTCACTAGATGTCACTATCGGCGGCGAATGCTGAAAGTCAGTACAAAGGTCTATAAAAAAACATATAGGAGAATTTCGACGGCTCGGTAACTGGACCCATGGCTCAGATGGTCAGAGCAATGTTAGTGTGTAGCATGGACGTGGTCTCACCGGGTCGACGAAATCTTTCTGTATGTTCGATCGTTTTATTCATAATCATAACAAAACCAGTGAAGTTAATTCACAAAAAATCTTAAAAAATACTTAAGATTAAATACAACTCTATAAAGCATGCGATAAGTACTGTCCAAAGCCCAAACTCGAGCTAGACGTGTTTTTGGCCGTAGAAAATTGGGCTCGTCCAAAGCAAACCGTTACTTATTTTGCATGAATTCACAACCGCTCAAATTCAGTTTTTGAAATACCGTAATTTGAATCCGTAGAGATGAGGCTTTTCAGAAATCAACTTTATATTTAGAAAGAATGCATATATGATGACAAAATGCTATTGTTATAACTTTGATCCTGAATTAATCATAATTCTTTCTTCTTTATGTTGCTGCTTAAAGATATCTTTTAAAGTCATCCAATTCAATATCACGTATTTATTTATTTATTAAGACTTAAAACTAATTTAGTACTGAATACACAGCATTTAAATTTAGTTAAATACCCTATTTAAAAATAGAACAGGAAATTAACTTTTATAAAAAATGATAAATTTGCAAAGATATCATAAAATAATAAATTCACGAAAAATAAATAAAACATATGCATCTTGACCATAACTATGAGACCTCAGCGACGCTATAAAGATTTTAAAAGTTTGGAAACCATAACAAAGGATCATCGTACGACATGTTGTATATATAGTATTGATTACAATATTCTTCTCGTTTTATTAATTAATTTTTCAAGCATTACCATTTAAAGTAAGTTTGATATTGTAAACACCTTTATATAATTTCGTTTAATTCACAGTATCTTTGTCTATAGTAACATCACTAGTTGATCTGCAGAAATCTATTAACCCGGACAGGGCGGCTGTGTTGAGGCCGGCATCCCATTCCAGGGACATGTACCCTATTCCACCGACACCCAACGCCGCCGCGCTGTGCCGCGGGCGAAACGTCTCTGGTTTAATTCAAATATTACTTGTGGAATTGAAGCTGTGGTGGGGCCATTAAATTTTCTACGAGCTGTTGTATTAGCGACAGGATCAAATGCTTTACTAAATTTTATAGAGTATACAGATGACTACGAATTTGGAAAGTACATAGTGTTTAAAAAAATTAAATTAAAACATTTGTAACAGAATACTTATATGTATATTTAAAAATGTGTCTTAAATCTACGACAAGAGTTGGTTTAATTGAGGTAATATGTCACTTGGATGACAAATCCCATTATGGATTTGTGCTTGCTGGAGCGATTGTTTGTCTTCTTGTTGCCATCCCCCATACAACCGACACATCCCATAACCACAGTGTGGTTGCTTGGTGCAGAATATCCTGGTACTCTTTAATAAAGACGTTAATTAACTAATGAACAAGCCTGTTTGCTTCAGGTGTGCTCCAGGGTTCCGATTCAGGTCCTATTCTGTTTCTACTGTTTATCAATGACGTCATACCTTTCGTCTAGTACAACAAATGCTCATTCAAAGATTTTAAAATTTACAAATATGTACAACATACTCAAGATGTGATGCTGAGCTTAGATACCATTGTATCTTGATAAGAATAATATTGGTGGTCAGTATTGAAATGCAGCTTTGTGAGTTCCACCAGAAGCCTGTTTATGCCATCCACTTATATATTAAATGGCTCACCTCTTATATAAGCATGAAAGATTCTAACCTTGGGGCTATTGTTGGAAAGGGAATTGACATTCACACCCCGATTATTACAATTTTATTTGGCTTGGATGCTGCGGTTCGGCAAGTGTAATGCCAAGAGTTTTTTGCATCGATCCAAAAAATACTGTACAATATGCTGGTGGAACCTCTGCAGCGCGGAACATTAGTCCAGTATCATGGAGTATCACAATCTAGAACTCATATTACGCGACACGACAATTGAGATCATTCAATGTTTCTGCATATGTCGTTTCGTTTCACGCCGACGACAATATGACTCGACAACTATCCCTATTTCGGTCGACGAAATTTATAGATATTATATTGAGTGTTTTCATCTTTCAAAGTTTAATTCAATAATTAGAAATTAAAATCAAACAATCGATCTCTCAAGTAAGAAGGATCTTTCTCCTAGTCTACCACCAATGTAAGCACATTTATTGTTTCAGCCTGCAAAATGCCAAAATCTTTTTAGTTCCCCATTCTTTTGTGAAGCAAAAGATCTAAAGCGTCTAAAGCACTTGTAACAATCATCCCTTACGGATTCGCTGGTTTAGAAACGCTGTCCAGGCGGTGGGTGTCTATATTTACATAAAACCAATTACGGATCGGGTCACCATCTCACGTTGCGACTTGCGGCTAGTCCTGTTTCCGGATGGCAATATGGATCATTTACGTAACACAATAAATAACAGGGAAACTGTTTGAGAAAAATCCTTCTTGATAGTTTCAACAAGTTAAATTGTTACAGTTTTTCGAATTAAAGAACGTTTGCATGATAAATTTTTTGTGAACGTGTGATGATACTGTGGAAATATTATATGGTATGTTTCATTTTTCACTAGTAAATTAGTCTGATTACATTTTCTGGTAAGTTTAGCGTAAAGTATATTAGGACTAGTACACTTATTCCCAAATTATAGTCATTATAGTAAGGTAAGTATAATAATAAAATTATAATTATATTTGAAGTTTACTTGGATATCATATGCTTAAGGAGGTATTATATTTTAGTACTATGGAACGAACTTTCACTTCCACTAAGCAAGAATAGCGACCTAAGGATTTTCGTATTTACAATACGAACTTTACCTATGTTTAAGCAAGAAATTACGAAGCAAACTCAAACTTTAATTTAATTTCTTGCTTAAACTTAGGCAAAGCCCATTTGTAAATACGAAAAACTTGCTTAGTTCGCCAAATCGCCATATTTGATAAGTCATAATAAATAATAAATAATTTGTCATAATAAATAATAAGTAATCATAATAAATCATAATAAATAATTTGTTTTATAAATCTCAGCCTTAGTGTCGTGTGATGGTTTCGTCGTTATCAATATCGACTTTAATTAAGACCAAAACAAGTGAAAATCTGAAGGGGCTATGTCTGGTGAATACGATGGATGACGTAGCCCATCCCAACCTAAACATAATAATAGGTTTCGACGGTATTCCGTAAATGCGAACTAAAATATTATTTTTGAAATGACCATAGACAATTTAACATCTTAAAAGAAAAAAGTACTTTTTAACTAAAATTAACTAAAGTTAACTAGTGGCAAAAACCGCTAAACTTTTCGGCCTCAAAAATCCTAAAAGACTTGTGTCATATCTCGTCTTCTTACATCTTCTCAAAGGTCACTAAACGTAATGTAATAACATTAAAACTGTTGGCCTTAAAAAGGCTCGTGTCAGGGCTATCATTCATCTTTTATCCTCAATTAATTAGCGCTTTCTTTTTGTGGCAGTCAAAGAGAGTTGATCAAGAGACGGTATTAAGCCCTTAACACGCTATTTCACTTCTCAAGGTTTCATCCAAGTATTATTAACCACACTGTCATGAAGAGACGTGGTATAAGTTAAAAATGTTTCAAATATGAAATTTGCACAAAAATATGTTTCTCGTTTTCCATGACCAAATTTAAATTTCGATTGTCATCGCGTTGTTTATGGGAAGAATGTGCAATTGTAAAATTGAAATGTACATCTGTCTGTGAAAACTAAGAAAAAAATAGCACGAAGTTGTGCAGAAATAAAGAAAAGAACAATAGACAAGACTACTGGGCTCCGGTAAGAAATTGATTCTGTTTAGTATTTTACATACTTTGAATGCATTATTATTTTGGTTCAAAATTGAGAAGGCTTGTAACTAACCAACGCCTACTATGCATGTATGATACAGTGTTGTAGGTAAGTTGTACCGAAATTACAAGTATGCTCGTACAAAACACAAATGTCCCAGAATTCTCGGAAATTGTGACGCAATATATAATTTCCTCTCACTACCACTTACATGTTTGAGGATTGAGTGCTAATGATTATTATTTTCCAATCATATTCCCGACCGAACTCCAAATTAACCATCACAAAATGTATTTTTAATGTACTTTCTGTACGATATTCAAAGAAGCTGTGAACGGTTTTTTTTAATTGCATGCTTATTTTTCAAACTGCAAGGTTATTCCCATCTAATCTGATCCACCGCCAATTTTAGATTATAACCTGATACCCCTCTATATTGCGCAATTCTTAACGAATCCCCTCAATGTATTTATAATTTTTCCGATAAACCACACTCACTGTATTCTTATGCGAAACTGAAGTCAAACCATTAGCGTGCAATCGTTCCGAAATATTGGGAAAATAATATAACTCAAACCGTGGCAAGAAACCTCTAATTAATGAGAATCCAATTTTCTAAATTATATTTCGTGTACGTAAGAAATGGTTGAATTCAAATTGGGTTTATTTTGAATAATAAAATAAATTAAATCTGAAGTATCATGCATAAAACAAATTATATTTCTCAACGTATATTATTTATCAAACTTAATAAGTTTATCCTTTAAATACTCTAACGGTCTGAGAAACATACTATCAGCATTAGTTTTACAGAGCCGTTAAAAAATAATAATACGAATAGTGTTGTGGCAACCCTAACGAAAGAACGATTGTGCAATTCGACCGAGTCATTAATACGCCATCGGCAGACGCTTTTTGTCGTTTGATCTGGTCCGATGTTTAGCGACGAGGAAACTGTACTGAAGAAATTGTAAATTGATTTACTTTCGATTCTATTACTCGAAGGCGGCGTAATTATGCCTACGACGGAAAATCAGAATATTGAAAAGTACTTACATAAATTAATAGCTTGGAGGGTGTAGTCAAATTAATTTTACAAGAATAAAGTAATGGTGGAATTTCTAATGTCAAAATTTACGTAAAACTTCATGAACTAAAAGTACCTAACCTAAATAATTATCATTAATACATTGCAGGTGTCTTACCGCGGTATGAGTTCTTTTTATTTCCGCGATATTTTGGAACGGTAACAGGCTCCAAGGTCACGGGTTGACTGGCCAGCTTCTTTTCTCTTCTTCTTTCGTGTCGACGACTGCCTTCATGTCGATTAGGTACTTGTGGCCTTTGTCATTCTTTTTTTTCAATAAACCACACTCACTGTATCCTCAAAAGCAACCTGTCACATTTGAAAAAACCTCAATACAAAACAGTTTAATCGAAAAAGTCAAACTCGTTAATCACCACTCGTAAGCTAGCAACTCGTGGGGCTCAACTTAATAAGAATCCAAACACGATAGTTCTATTGTAAATAGTTGAGTTAATTTGCAGCGTCAGATCAAGGTTACCATATTGTGCACGACGGTGGATGGTGCGACAATAACTGTGAGCTCTGACACCTAGTATGATGGTACGTGCCGCTATGCCACTTTCACTTGCCCGTGCTTATACGCAGAACTGTTCGCCAGTACTTGTATGTTTAAGACACACGGAACGCTTCCGAATCCGGATCCTTGCATCTACAGGAGTTGGTATCCACGAGTCACCTATCCGTGGTACTACTGAAACTCGATAACCAGATTAACTCACTATATTTTCGAACACAATTTACAGGAAAATCACAGCTTACACATAATTACAGTTAAATCACTTTTACACAATAATTTGCTGTCTTATACTGAAATGTTCACAACGTATTCCAACACATTATCTACTATTTACAATACTTTCCTATATTATAACTCATTGTATTGTAGGTATTAACTACAAGTCACTTTCCGGTGCTGAGGTTTTTTATTTTTTATGAACTCTGATTGGTCGTTAGTATAATAAAAAATAATAATAATAACGTACACACTCAATATACCTCCGAAATAGGGAAATCCTGTGTCGCGGGTGCTATGGACACATACAAAGACAACCACAAATTACACCCAAACTCACGAGAGAAATAAATGTAGGCCATATAAATATTTCTCCCGGCCCGGGAATCGAACCTGGGACCTCTGCGTGGCAGTCCGGCATGGTAACCGTTCGGCCACGGAGGCAGTCACAGTCACGGAGGTAGTATAGTAGCAGTAGAGCTCGTTGTGAAAGAGTTCGTCCAGGGAAGTACTGCCACGTTACCAATTTCTGCCGTCAAGCAGTAATGTTAGCATTACTGCGTTCTGGTTTTGAAGGGTAAGCGTGCTGGTGAAATTACAGGCACACGGGACTTGTCAACTTATGTCTCAGGGTGACGGGTGCAGTGGCAGTACCCCTCAGATCTTTGCGATTTAAAGCTCTGAGTGGCACTGCAACTGTTATGGATATGCATGTAGCTTACCATCAGGCGCACGACTCGTTCGTCCCGTAACTTGATATTATAAAAAAAAATCTGATGTTTTAATAACATTATTGAGAAAAAGAGAGGACAACAGTTTTCTTGCTTGTGCCGTCAATAAAGTTATTACTAGATAAGTTATACAATTACATACAATTTGATACTCCTGCACTTTATGAGAGTCTTTGCACACTTCTCTTTACATAATTCACATGCACTAGACATTTCACATGGTTCATTTCAGAGCGGGTTACGTGGTGAACACATATTATTGTATTGTAATGTTATTGCATTAGTTTTTATGCATATTCTTGCTTATCAAAAGTCAGTGGAGAGGAAATCCAGACTTGCCGAGAGTCCATGTTTAGTCCGTGTGTCGCTTGGGATCGATGTCAGCCTTGTCAAATTTAACGCTACCATAACGCAGGCGTGTCTATTGTCCACTAAACGGAGTCCCTTTGGCCTGACTCCGACATTTCGTGAGATATCCTACAGGCGACTGTCTCCAGCTACATGGAATGGACCTATCGTCCATGCCAAGAGGTTTATAGGTGACTCGCAATTAGTGAAGGCGAAGCTGCAGAGCCTTGAATCTCTGTGACGAATTTCGTAATGCTCGCCCGTTTCGTAATGCTTTGAACAACAAAAACATCGAGGCTGTGCGCCGTATGATCAAAACAGACAGGAATGTAACATATCATGAGATTCGGGCATCTTTAGGCTTAGGCATGAGTCAAATACAATCAAAACAACACAAACATTTGGGTGTGAAAAAGCTGTGCTCTCAGTGGATATCACACAATTTGATTAAGGCTCAAAAAATGGACCTCATCACTTGGTGCAATACCATGCTTACCAGATACAACGAAGAGACGTCAAATTTGGTGTGGGACATAATAACAGGTGACGAAACATGGATTTAAAATTACGATCCCAAAATAAAGCAGCAATCGAGCATATGGGTCTTTCGAGATGAGCCGAAACCAACCAAAGTGGCGCGCGTGCAAAGTACCTCTAAGCGGATGATTGCTTCTTTTTTTTAATAAAACTTAACACGTGGCTACTGTTGCTTTGGAGAATCGTTGTACCATGAATAGTGGTTGGTGCACGATCATTTGTTTGCTGGAAGTTATTGACAAACTCCGTAAAAATAACCGTAAACGCCGTATCATCTTGCACCACGATAATGCCAGTTCTCACACAGCCAGACGGACAAATCAATTTTTGAAGGTGTACAACGTTGACCTTATGAGCCATCCCGCGTACAGTCCCGACCTGGCACCTTGTGACTTTTATTTATTTCCAAAAATTAAAAACGTTTTACGCTGTCAACGATTTTCATCACCTGAAGAGGCTGTCGAAGAGTATAAAAAATATGTTTCAGAGATTGTCACGGAGGATTATGCCACAATGTTTTCAAAATTGGTTTATTCATGTGAAAAGGTGCATTAACGCCAACGGAGAATATTTTGAGAAACAGTAAATTAATTTCTGACCATTTATAGTATTTTTTTCTTATTCATTCCGGAAGCCTACAGTGGACCCCACGTACGCTTCCACATTTATATGGCGAACGGCTATGGACTGGAATTCCTTGCCTGCAGACTTGTTCCCTGAACGTTATAACTTGGGCCTTTTCGAGGCGAGAGTGAGTAGGCGTTATTTATTAGTGCATGCTCCATCGTCGACTTCATCGTCACTTTCAATCAGGGGAGATGGAGGTCAAATGCGCACTTACATTTTATTTAAAAATACCGTAATGTACAAAATTTGAAGTCTATCGAGTTCGTAGTTATAGTGGAAGTAAATATTAATTTTATGACTGACATTTCTACAGTGACTGGGATAAAAACCATCCCGATTAATTTAGCTTTCAAATCAAAATCCGCTTTCAGATCAGCCATCCCTTTGGAGCTACGACGCCACAGATAGACAGACAGACAGGTACCCAGACAAAGGAAGGAAGACGAAGGAAGGAAAAAAGGAGTATTAATAACAACAATATTTTACTACGAGTCAAAAAATCATTTAAGGGGCAATGTATACGCTTCTATAACAAGATTCCGGTTGATATACAAAATTTGCCTTTCACAAGGTTTAAAACTATAGTGAAACAAAAACTTTATATTAAAGGTTATTATACAATTTCTGCGTACTTGGATGACAAAAATCCGTGGTAGCAACCCGTTTAGCTCATGGAGGTAGTCTCGATCTCTGATGTTTCAAATAAAAAAAAAAATATTGTAAATGTTATTTACAAAGAGCAACCCCTAGAGTTTCTTGCTCATTCTTCTCAGGGGAATCTGCCTTACGAATGAACGGTAGAGTTTAACCATTGTGACGATTTCAAGTGTAATAATGCTTACCTATGTAATAAAGATTATTTTGAATTTGAACGATTGTGGATTTCTTTCCTATGCGTCTAGCGCATGCTGGACAACAATCAGCCAGTACCTTAGCCATCGATACGATAAAAAAGAAGACTACGATTATCATGTTATACCCACAGACCATATAAATACTAGGTTATACCCATAGACATGTATCTAGATAGATGCTGCAAGTGTAAGTATTTCGCGTGCCCAAAGTAAGTTACAGACACTTAGTTGCCGCTGCTATCCTTTAGAAGGCGCTCGACCGTTATCATAGATAAACACCAGTCGAAAACGCGAAAAATGCCTAATTATGCCATTAAAAACTGCAAAAGCACCTTAACTGTGGGTAAACGAATAAACAGGGACGTTCCCTTACATCGGTAAGTGATTTTGTGATCAGAAGATGCATAATTCTTTTTTTAAAACATTATTTTTATTTTGTATGAATTTCGAGAAAACAAATATGCAACCGAGTGTATGCCTCATGATTTGTAATACATTGCGGCTTTTACTTGGTGCGATATATTTGTTATTCTTTGTTAACACGCCATGAATTTCGAACGAGAGCACTTTTGTATAATTATTCAGTTTCGTGGTACGGGCGCTTGTACATTTTTTGGCTAAATTTAACATTTAGTGATGTATATAGGCAACACTGTTCTCGAGTATGATCGATTTTGAAAACAAAGGGACGATAATTATTATGACCTCAATAATATTATAAAAATATTCTATCACTTTTTGTTATAACGTTTAGTAACGTTTCGTTTTTTTTTCAGTTTTGTAGTATCTATTATCAATAATATCCGTAATTTCTATAATTACAGTGCAATTAAATATAGTGAGCAAATAGTGACATACCACGCCATATATGTGATACGAGTAATTCCAAAAAAATGTAAAATGCGAATGAAACAGTGCGCTGTCTTTACAAAAACCTGGAGTTGGTCATATTTATGAGTTCCTTGCTTTCAAGGACGAAGGTGGTCTAGTTTATCCCACCAAAGGTTCTATCCAATTACACACAGTAGCAGAGTTAGAAGTCCGAGAAATAATTAACAAATCAGAAAAATTCCACACGAGGTCGTTATAAAGTAAACTTCTTTTGATAAATGACATTTTGCGATATTTTGTCCGCAGTAGCATTTTCAGTTTTCTTGCCATTCACCAATTTGATCAATCACCAACAGAAAACCATCTAGTAAATTTAATTACGGCAGTCGCAAGTTCATATATTGACGTGCGTTTTCATTGTTTAAGTTGATCGATAAGATCTTTTATTACAAAAAGATGATATATAATAAGCTCATTTTGTTGGAAAGACAATAATTTAAATTTTTGAAGTCGATTAAAAATTATCATCTTAATTTTTTTAAGTATTCAACATTTTTTTTAAACTTATTTCAATAAAGGATATCAATATCTTATTCTAGTATTTTTTTACTATATTAATATTTCACGACTACCTGTAATCAACAAATACTTGAACAAATATTATTCTATTTAGAATCGATTCATTGAATGGAATACGCGTCTTTACGCGTATTTCCCATCACTAAATAGTCCTTGTGACGTCATAGTGGGTACAAAAAATGTGGCATGCGTGGTTTTCATACAAATTGCTGTACTTGCGGTGTCTATCTAGATATGTGTCTGAGATTATACCACAGAAACAAATTAAAACATAGTCAATACGAGCCGTAAAGTAAAGTCGAAGAGAACTCACGTAATTTGTATCTATTCATATTAGAATTTTGGTTGACCCCGTATTGTTGAATTAATAATGTTAACATTTTAGTAATTTTGACTCGCTTGACGTAATCCGTGCTTTACTCGGTTTAAGTTTCAACAAAGCTAACTCCAATAATGGACTTAGGAACTTGCTCATTATTCCTGGACGCTATTTGGAGCCTTTTCTCATCCAGTTAAGGTTCGAATAAGTGTTGAAAGGCTATCGATAGTTTATTTGTCGATAAATCTAGGGTCGTCAGACTAAAGCACATAAATCAAAAACAAACATCATTCATTTGAATCAATATATCCAACGACTAAGCATATTTGTGTAGTGTACGAAAGGAGCCTCCTCCCTATTCCCAGTAAGTCGTAACGGCGAGTACGCTACACTGATTGACAAAATCTTTTCATCGCGATAGTAAATATCCCATACTAGTGGCGGTAAAAATCAAATAATGTGTGAAAATCGTAAAAGTTTAAATCTAAGTACTAGTGGCGGGTCAGCAAGGCTAAGTTCTGAGCCGCGTTAATATAGTGTATGCCATCGATATGATGAAGAATAAACACTTAAGTCAAATACAGTTGTTTCAGCTTTAATTCTAATGGCGTCGTTTTCAAATTTCTCTTCATATTTTCGGACAGTATAAACAACACGGAACCACATGCTTTGTTTGTTGATATTTTAAAAAATGAGCAACAATTTTGAGTTATGTACAGTCGGTGCTCCAAGACATCCGACTCTCAACAAACCTTTTGGTTCTGAGACCATTTTACACATTCAACAAAAAAGGTGTTAAGGAAATTTTAACTTTGTATTAACTAGCTGTAGGAGTTTTACTCAAAAACAATTTACGATTTAGCCTGTACTATATTTCATTTAAAAATTCGTAAGGAAGCCATATCAAAATGAATTGTACAACTCACAAGACAAAGATTAAGTTAGTTTAATTTTTTTTCGCACTTATATGCTCAGAACCAAAAGGTCGTTTAGAGGGTACAGTCAGTACTCAAATATCTTGGAGTACTGACTGTACATTAGTCTGCCGATTCTAGAAAAATTGTATCCATCTCAAAGAATTTTATAGGCTAGCAGTTGATTCTTCGGTGGGCTTACGGTATTAGGATGAAAGTACCGTAGTCATTGTATATGTGATCTATATATCTTCTTTAATGTGTGCCTGCTGTCCACACATA
This sequence comes from Hyposmocoma kahamanoa, assembly GCF_003589595.1. NCBI lineage: Eukaryota > Metazoa > Arthropoda > Insecta > Lepidoptera > Cosmopterigidae > Hyposmocoma > Hyposmocoma kahamanoa. The sequence goes on from NW_020654748.1 coordinate 19,565,617, forward strand.
CTAGGTTTATTTTGAAGTCATTTTTTCTTTCTAAATATAATTTGAATTATTGTTATTGATTGTAGCGATCTTTTAACGGGCTATTATCATACTCACCATTGTTAGTATTGTGTTTTACTTCATATACAAATCCTTCTTAATCATGGAGTGTGATTTTATTCCTCTAATTACAGAAACCATGTTAGCGCCATGGGAGTTGAGGTTCGATTCTGTATAGTGAGTCAACATTAAAATGACATCAATTAATAATTGTTTTACATTGCGGGACATAGCGTCACCTAAATTAGTAGCAGTGGAGTTCCTTGTGAAAGAGTTACAGCTACCTTTCCTATTTCTGTCACCAAGCAGTAATGTGAGCTATGCTGTGTTGAGGTTTTTAAGGGTGCTGGTGAAATTACAGGCACATGGCACTTGTTACCTTACGTCTCAGGGTGACAGGCGCAGTGGCAGTACCCAATAGATCTATGCGATTTAAAGCTCTGAGCGGCAATGCAACTGTTACGGACAGGCGTGTCGCTTACCACCAGAGACACGACTTGTTCGTCCTGTCATTTGGTATCATAAAAACAAACTTATTGTTAGTTTTTTATTATCGATAATTAGTATCTATTAAAATGTTCGATATTATCGACAATATCATCAGCATATTATTAACAACACTGTCTATAAACTAGGTTACTGGATTCGTTCAACTTTACTACAATCCTTCAAAGTTATGGATTAAAAGTATAAGCTGATAAAATAATTAGGACTTCACAAGGGGATTTTGTTTAAGGAAGGTGAACTTGCTATATTAAAAAAGATGCTCTTAGTTTAACGATGTAATATGTTTAATATTCAAAATCTTTTTGTTACTTTCGCTAAAAATCGTTCGAAATCTATTGAAGAAATGTGAAGTTAGTCGAAATAATAGCACACTCTCCTATTTCTGCTTAGTAATTTTCAATCAATAATTGTACTTTTTCGACCTCCTTCATCACTCACTAGTTTCCTATCCTGTGAAGTAAGGATTCAGGTCTTTCCTGTTTAACATCGCCACTTTTCTATTTTTTTATTAACGTTTACAATCATACTTATAAATATTTTAAAATCTTGGCACTCTTACGCCTAAAAAGATTTGTTTGAGTGTTGTAGCTTTTCTTCCATTCTATTCAATGTACTTGCTACATTCTTTATGATTTCTTATATAGATAAAATTTAATTCTAATAAGGATACAATATAATAGAAATATATATATGTAGTACGACATTTAACTCAAAACTTCAACAACTTCACAAACATTAACAAGACAAGAAACATAATTAAGAAGATAAAATAGAAACAAAATATTAATAAATAGAAACAAGGTACGGTAGATGCCAAATTATAGTAGAATATTGGTTCGGCACCCGTGTTAAGCGTGCATATACAATTGATTAATTGGAGCCGTCGATTGAACCCACTGTCTCCTTTCCAACTTCTTTGGAACCGCGAGGAAAAAATAAGTAAATAAAAAATTTGAAATGATTTTATTTGTATTTTTTATGTTTTTATCGAGTTCTTAGGTTTTCGCTATTGTACATAGGAAATGAAACTATATGTAGTTCCAGATTTAAATCGCGTATATTTGTTTTTTCAAACAAACCAACGTTTCAGGCTCTTTACAGGTCACACGGTCACATGGTTACGGTTGACATGTCAACAAAACAAATATACGTGACTTAAATCTGAAAATATAGTTTCATTTTAAGTTTTTATTGAATGAAAATGATGTTTCAGTACTCAATTATTTTTGTGAAATTACTCCACTAGTTATAGTTATTAATATAAAGATCGAACACTAATAGAAAACAAATATTCCTTCGACCCGGCTGGATTCAAACCAGCGTCTTCTAGCAAACAGCTTTGTCCGCATTTTTTTATTAGCTATCTGCACCTCCGCCTGGGTTATTTATCAGTAGCCCGAAATGACATTTTCCATAAATAACGTTTGCTCGAATTTTCATAACCTCGAAAGTAATTTTGAGAGGAAAATGTGTTTTCTTTTAAACCTACCATTACCAGTACCATTTGTATTCACCTAAATTACATGGGATGATAAAGGAAATAATATAAAAAGAAATGTAATATTCTACCTTTCGATAATTTTCTTTCCGTTCTAAAAATTAAAACTCCGTTCTGAGGGAATCCGTGGTTTTTGCGACTCTCGGCTGTTTTTTTTAATGATATTATTATAAACTGACAGGGCGAACAAATCGTGGGCCTGGTGATCTATCCTTAACATTTGCAGTGTTATTTAAAGCTTTGGATCGCATCTGATGGCGTCCGTCACCCACCCACAGACATACTCGTAAAGTTAGCAAATCCCAATGAACGTGTAGTTTCAGAAATAGGTGAGGTGGCAGTACTTTAGATAGAAAAACTAGTGTCTGAGCCGAATATAATCGGGGAGATAAAACCTGCCTAATTTAGCTGGCTAGGACACGTGGAAAGGATGGGAGAGGATCGAGCTGCTAAAAGAGCGTATTTAGGGCAACCTACGGATCTTAGTTCAGTGGGCCGTCCGAGATGTCTTTTTTATTATTTTTTTAAATTAAAAATAAGTGCGCACTTGACCTCCATCTCACCTGATGGAAAATGATGCTGACGTCGGCGATGTAGCATGCACACCTAAATAATGCCTATTCACTCTCGCCTTGAAAAGGTCCTAGTTGTAGCGTTCAAGATATCTATAAATTGATATCAAGATATGAAAGACTTAAAGGAGTTGAATGTGCCCGAATGGTCGGAATTGGTACAAGACGGACAGAAATGGCGTACTATGGTGTTGGAGGCTAAGATCCACTTCTGGTCGTTGGGCTAGCGAAGTAAGTAAATGCTTTCATGGACGAGTTCTATCACAAGGAGCTCTATTGCTCCTATTTTTTTTATAATATCAAGTGACGGACGAACAAGTCTTGCGCCTGATGGTGAGCTACACGCCTGTCCATAACAGTTGCAGAGCCACGCAGAGCTTTAAATCGCAAAGATCTGAGGGGCACTGCCACTGCGCCTGTCACCCTGAGACTAAGTTGACAAGTCACATGTGCCTGTAATTTGACCAGCACCCTTACCCTTCAAAACCGGAACATAGTAGTGCTGACATTACTGCTTGGCGGTAGAAGTAGGTAAGGTGGCACTATTTCCATGGACGAACTCTTTCACAAGGAGCTCTACTGCTACTAAGATTATATTGCATTAATGCTTCATAGTTTTACTTTCATTCAAGTGGCACTACAACTGTACGACTTGTTCGTCCCATTACTTGTCATAAAAAAGAGTTTCAATAGAATCACAATGACCAGTGGATTTAAAATAATCTCAGTAAAGAGTACTAAAAAAACCGACCTCAAAAGTATGTGGAATTACATCTATTTGCCAAGTTTTTTTGAAATCGGTTACCGGAAAGTGCGCAAACCCGGATTCATCTCCTCGTTCGCCACTATACGGAACTAGGTACGTCGGATAGTTCGCTCAGTGATGACACGCAATGTGACATTTAGTTTAGTTTACGAAGCACTCGCGAATGACGTCACCGCACGTTAGTCACGGGCCCAATGGGACGCGCTGGTCTGAGGCGACTACGCTGCTGTGACCACGGTGACGCGGAGAAGGTAGACCCGCTGCGAAGGTTGGCTCGGGGCGAAGGTAGACCCACGGAGTAATTCTAAAAATTCTAGTTTTAATGTTTTATAATCGCAGTTTAAATGAAAAACAACTTTATTTATTTATTTTTATTTAATTTACATGAATTAAGTTTCCTTGTGAACACTGTGCACCACCGAAATGTCTTGATACATCAACGAGGACGCGCAAGCGTCTAATCAACACGTAATGAATCTTTGGAGCTCGCACTCACCTTGCCTTGCACTCAGCTGAGCTAGTCTAGCATGAGATGAGAATGTCTCAACTTGAGATATTATGATGAAGCACAGGTTTTGTTGAAATTGTTTTGATTTTGTTTAGTGGCAAGTTAATTTAGAATAGATACAGATGAAAAAAGTTGCTTTTAAATTTTAAACATTAAAACAATGTAGGTACTTTTTTAATAAGCGTGCTTATTAAAAAAAATTCTTCCGCTCTATATTCTTGTGTCTGAAACGGTTCATGATGTGATTCTTTTAAGTGGCTAAACTGAAAAATTGCATTATAGTGCTGAGTAATAACATTTTTCAGTTTAGTGGCGAGTACCATAGACAATAGAATTTTGATTCAGAACTAAAGAGCGCCTTTGTGATATGGTCTATGAAATTATAAATAACATTCAAATACAGGATACTTATCGTTTAAATGCCCACCTCCAATTTAGAATATATAGTCAACAACACAAATGGTTTTACAGTTAGTTACATATTATTAGTGGTTTTCACACCAGTTTTCATGGCGTCGCCATCTCTGAGTTCGCGGGTTCGATTCTCGGCCAGGTCAATATAGAAACTGAGTTTTCTTTTTTGTCTCGGATCTGGGTGTTTGTGGTACGGTTGTTTCCGGTTTCCATAACACAAGTGCTTTAGTTACTTACTTTGGGATCAGAACAACATATATGATGTTGTCTAATATAATAATGCGTGTATATGTATATAAAGTTAGTTGGAGCGTTCTTGTTATAGACACTGCATTTAAACTTTATTTAAACGCGATGTAAACTATACCAATATCGAACTTTTATCTTTATCATACTTAGTAAAGGGGCGCATAATTCGTGCGCCTGAGAATAGCGACATGCCTGTCAATGACAGATGCAATGCCACTCAGAGCTTTAAATCGCAAAGATCTGAGTGGCACTGCCACTGCCCCTGTCACCCTGAGACATAAGTTAACAAGTCCAATGTGCCTCTAATTTCACCAGCACCCTTTCAAAACCGGAACGCAGTAATGTTCACATTTCTGCTTGGCGGCGGAAATAGGAAAGGTGGCAGTACTTCCCTGGATGAGCTTTTACATAAGGAGCTCTTTCTACTACATTTATAAAGTGCTACAATGCCAAATGACAACCGCCATAATAATATATAAACTAAAAATTTTAAGAATTAACTATTTTATATCTCACCATGTCCACAATAAGGTTTAAAATTGCACTGCTTAAAAAGACATCAGGCAATATACATTTACATCCTGGAATTTTTGTTACATGAGTTTTAAAAATTACCATTTAACGTTAGTGACAGTTTTCCTAATACGATATGAATTTTCTTTAATTCTACTCTCGTTATCAATATGAAAGTAATGATTATAAATTAGATAATAAATTGTAGGATTCGAAAATTATTTTGGTATTTAAAACATTGACTTACAGTTATATGGACGTCGGGTCCGCGCTAAAAAGTGTCCGAACTTATAGGGCGTTAAAATCGTATGCAGAGCGTCATTCACGCTTTAGTCCTCGTTTGTTCGACTAACAGCGAAGCAAGCAAAATTAGACAGTACTGCGATGACATTACAATTTAAATTCAACGTTTTAGCTTTTTCATATTCCTTTACATGTCACTACGTTTAAATAGGTTGACTTGGGATATTTTTTTCGTGGTTTTTGTATTAGGCCCGCCGTCCATTTATTTGTAAGTAAATGATTTAAAACAACAAAATGTTACCGCTAACTATATCGCGCGATGTGTTTGTGTCCGAGTCGTGCCAAATATCAATATAGAAAATATCACCAGGTAAATCGTTTTCCCACAGACTTTTTCATGTTCATTTAGTTTACTTACTGTTTGACATTTTTAATAAACAGGTACAAGAGACAAAACTATATCTGATAATTATCATATGATTATCATGGTAACTGTAAAAAAAAATTACTTCACATCCTGCTTTTGTGGACATCACAAATGGAAAATTGACCTTTAAAAATTTAATACATACTTTGGACCTAAATAAACAAAAGGTGTTTGTATAAATTTACTCAGTTAAGTAACAACCTAAAGGGCATATTCATATTTTTATTAAGTTCCTTGGGCAATTTTAACGGATGTAAATGTTTGATAAAACTTTTTATAAAAGAAGAAGCGGGGAAAACATAATTGCATCAATTTTAGTTTATTTTTCCTTTTTTTACTTCTCTTAATAATTCCAAAACAAAAACAATCTGCATTTTAATACTGAAATGAAATCCAGTAATTGCAATCTTGAAACCAAATTCGTTCCTTTTTAAATATCGTTTTTTAAAATAAAAGATTTTGTTTTTCCTTCTGTTCGTTTATGTGGTTCATAAAATGGAAAAAATAAAATGTAAATTTAGTTCGTTGTGATTGGACAGTCAAATAGAAGTTATATAATATTAAAAATGAGCCAAACAATCACACTAATGGCCTGGCCTCAAAGTAATTCCTGGTACATTACACACATACTCTTTCACACATATTCACATACAATCACACACACACACACACACACACACATGAACGCACGCATTCATGCACTGTACACCCCTTAACCCATTATACATACTTTTCTCTCATAATATTTAAATATAATCACTTTCCTATCACACTTACTAAGTTCAATAATAATTTGTCATACTACCTTTTCTTAAAATAACAAACAAATAGTGTATTTTCATTTCATCACGCCAATGTACCCTTCACGTCTTAATAATTTTAAAAACATCATAATATTGTATTATTGAGATCCGGTGGTGGATACCTGGTGACCTATAGTACAGGTCCAACCTAGTTTAGGCACCAGTCTTCCACCTCGCAATTTCACTATACGATGTTCTTTACTTTAATTGCCCTGTGAAATGTTTTATGAAGGTAGAAAGAACAATAAATAATTTTGAATTTTGAATTTTTAACTATTACAGCAAAAAATTTTAATAATAATAATTTGCCAGACAACCACACCAATCGCCAGATCACCAGATTTAAGTAGTAGTAGATTTTAACCTTACCTATATCTGCGGCCATGCAGTAATGTGAGCATTACTGCGTTCCGGTTTCGAAGGGTAAGGGTGCTGGTGAAATTACAAGCATATAGGACTTGCCAACTTATGTGTCAGGGTGACGGGTGCAGTGGCAGTGCCCGTAAGATCTTTGCAATTTAAAGGTTTGAGTGGCACTGCAGCTGTTATGGACAGGCGTGTCGCCTACCAGCAGCGCACGACTTGTTCGTCCCGTCACTTGGTATTATGAAATAAATCTAAAATTAGATTATTGTACTGTAAGGGCGTTTTCAAAATAGAGGCTTATGGAAACCTTGTATTGGCGCTGCTGCGGCGCCACTACAAATTTTAATACAATATTTAGAAGCGCAGTTGCGGCGCCGCGGCCGTAACACATTCAGTGAACTTAACTACAGAAGTGCTACCGACTACTTTCAAGGTACCCTAAGACCCAGAGATACGGAATTAGCAGGCTTTACACAGACACTCTGTCGCTTGTGATACAGTAATCGTGCACGATTGAGCGCGCATGTAAAGGCGTTGGAAGGAAAAGGGGAACGTTCTTTCGTGCGCACAATCGCGCACTTTTCACACGGTCAATCATGCGCTATTAACCTTTACACGGACGTGTGTATCGTTTAGGTTCTCGGATTTCTCTCAGAGAAAAGTTTAAGGAGACTGGGATCGTAACTGTGGCATCACAGTACATTTACTCAAATATTTTGTATGCCCGTCAAATATACATAATTTCGTTAAGAAAGAAGATATTCATAACATTAACCAAATCCAAACTCATGGTACAGTTACCACGATTTCGTTTAACTATGGTAAACGATTCTTTTATGGGGAACTATATACGCTTTTACAATAAGATTCCGGAGCATATATTAAGATTATCATTTCCTAAGTTTAAAACTTACATTAAAAGTATTTAAGAAAATAAAAATTGTAGACTACGTGTTAGATAAAGATCTATGAAAAGACAACGTGCGTCTAGATTCCACACAAATATAATTCAAAATGTATTCTATAGCATTTAAGTTTATTTGAAAAGGGCAATCCTTAAAGTTTCTTGCTCGTTCTTCTCAGGGAGGTCAGCGTAGTTAACGAGCTGTAGCTTAAAAAATGACGTTTTCACTTCTCATGCTCAAAAAGTGCACCTTTATGTCGTACGTAGACGACATAAAATCGCATTTTATGTTCTAGAGCATAAAAGTATTTTTTTTTTCTAAGACTAAGGTAATCAATCTCAACAGCCAAACAGTCACTACATATTGCACAATTTTACTGAGCAATCAAATTGTCACCTACGAGTATGCAGTCGTAGGTGACAAAAACTTATTATATTATTTTATTTTTGCTATAATTTATTAGAATCCCGTATTTTGTGTGATTACAATATTTAGTAAGTCACATAAAATAGGAGTCGATTATCGTTTAAAAACGCTCCAAAATATTTGGCTTGGCAGAAAACCAAGCGTCTGAAACACAGTAAATATGCCAGGAAAGACAATTTCTTTCAGTATTTCCAACTGTACAAATTTTACTTTAAACTTTAATTAAATATTATTTTATACCTACATAAAATGTGTTTTATTTTCCTCACAATCGAAGTGAAAAGCAGAGTGTACAACAAGGGCATAAATGTCCATTTTTACCCTCGTCTACTATTTTGGTCTTCGCTACGCTCAGACCAAAAAATGGCCTCGGATAGAAATGGGTCACTTTATGCCCTTGTTGTACAATCTACTATTTTAATACAGTTGCTCAAAACGTGGTATTTTTCGCACTACAAATCGTGCCGAAAGTTGGAATTTTCGCACAAGTGCTTTTTACTTTTCCATTTTTTTTTTAAATTTACTGTTGTTTCAAATCTTAAGCACAGAACTAAAGAAGTTGTATATTTATTTAATATTTATGTGCTTTGTGACGTAAGTCATTCGTCATTAAAACTTAAATTGAAAGTTAATAACGACATCTCTTTTACTGCCTCCGTGGCCGATCGGTTACCATGCCGGACTGCCATGCAGAGGTCTCGGGTTCGATTCCCGGGCCGGGACAAATATTTGTATGGCCTACATTTATTTTTCTCGTGAGTTTGGGTGTAATTTGTGGTTGTCTATGTGTGTGTCCATGGCACCCGCGACACAGGGTTTCCCTAGTGCGGGGCTATGTTGAGTGTGTGCGTTATTATTATTATTATTATTATTTATTTACAAATACTAATATAATGAACGTATCGAGTGGAGGTCTCTGCCTACCCCTGAATGGGTGACAGGCGAGATTTTTATGTATATATTTGTTTTATGTATTACAGATAAATTGTATCTCACTACCGTGCACGGTTTCTTAAAGAAGTTTAAACAAAAGTACCAGGACTTCATAATAAGAAAAGTGGTTACAGACCGATATTATACAAAATAAACAAAAACAGCACGTTAGAACTATATTTCCATAGACTTTTAATAATGGTTGCAGTGGTTGTATTTCATTATTTTAATTTACTAGCAGAAAATGAGTTTTTTTAAATACTGTTTTATTTTACTTTCAATGTAGTTTTTTCGCAAATGTATTAAAAAACGTCGTTTGATACACGTGCGGATTTGTCATTTTCACTTGCCTCGCGTCTTGACCCTTGCCTCTGGCTCCGGCCAAGAAGCCTCGAGCCTCGTGAATAATGACTAACTTTCCGCACTTATATCAAAAATAACTATTTCACCTCACTGCTCGGAAAGGCTTTCTTTTTCATTAGAAATCTGTGCGCAAAAGCGTTTTTTCCACAAGGTTTATCAAATTTATTTATTTCAAATGCAAGTCATAACAATACACGTTCCATTAGGTTAGTACTTATTGCTATGACACCCCGCAGGGGTATGGCACTTAGTCGCCACATTTTGGCTTCCATTATTGTTCACACATTGCAAAATATAATAAAAATACAATTTAAATTAAAATAACACGTCAATTATCCATCATCAGCCTTCGTCAAATACATAAAACAACATAACAACATAATTTAACCAAAAAACTACGCGAGTTTGTCAATATATATTTCTTTTAAGTTATAATAGCACTTGTCAATTAATAATATTTTTATTTTTTTAGTGAAATTTTTGTAATTTGTCTCACATCTTAGGTATTCGGGTAGTTTATTGTGAATCTTTATTGCATTATAATACGGACTATTCTGATAGATGCTTAATGTACTTTGCGGAAGGCTTAGTATATTCTTATATCTTGATGGTCTTATAGAAGTGGGTATAGCACTAATGAATGGTACACTATTTTTTCTAATAAATTTAGCCATTTCAAATATGTACATAGAAGGTAGGGTTAATATTTGTAATTTTTTTAAATGTGGTGGATAAGATTCCATCTGTTTATTCGTGATGATATGTACACATTTTTTTTGTTGAATAAAGAGACCATTCACCTGGGTACTGTTTCCCCATAGTTTCAAGCCGTACTTTAACCATTCCACACACCACAATCAAATTCAAACTTGACGATGGATCTAACTTTTTCTTTCGATGAAAGTAATAAGATAATGACACATTCAACTATGCGATTTGTCGTTACTTATTTTTGTGATAAAATTCCATTGGTATATTCTTTACTCTTGTTATTGTTGACATTAAATTGACAATGATAACTAATTGTGTTTATTATTTACCGTCTTTAATACACAGTAACCTATGGAATAAATGATTTTTTGATTTGATTTAGTGCTCACAGTGTTAACTGCTAAGCCACAGAACCCGTCGATAATTGTCCTCCTTCAACATATGTACAAAACGATGTTGAACTTTTATCATTAAGAATTAAAAAGCTATCGGAAGGAGTAGGCATTCGACCAATCACCAAAGTATTCAGTCAAATAATAAGACAGTGGTAAAAACGTTGAGAAGAAAGGTGGGTGTAAGAATCCGGCAAGTTTCCGGGAGCTAATCGAACGGATTCCGGCATCCTGCCGGAATGCCGATATCCGCGTAATTAAAACTGCCACGTCTTTTAACTGATACCCGGGGCTGCCACCTGCCTGTATAGCCCGAGGGCTCAGCGAATTTTTTTTATCTCGTGGTATAAAATTCTTACATGGTGTTAAGTAAGTAGCAGTCCAGAGAAATATTGCAATCTTAACTATTTCTGCCGCCAAGTAACAATGTAACTACGCAAAGTAACTACGTACCGGTTTTGAAGGATAAGAATGCTGGTGAAATTACAGGCATATGGGACTTGTCAACTTATTGGGTGACCGGCGCAGTGGCAGTTCCCCTCAGATCTTTGCGATTTAAAACTCTGAGTGGCATTGCAACTGTTATAGACAGGCGTATCGCTTATTACCAGGCGCACGACTTGTTCCTAAAAAATATTTTTTTACATTTAATATAGATAAAGATAGATTTATTTGTGGAAGTAGGTACAATAAATTAATTTCAATTAGGTCTTAAATAATACATTGCAGTGTTACTACAATCACCTTCGTTAAAGCATACAATTTGATTAGTAGTGGTCGCATAATGTTCAAAGTATTTTATTTAAAACGGGTAAAAAAGAAATTTAAAAAAATATACTAGGAGTAAACATGTAGAGATCGATACAGTAACAATAACAATGTCAAAAATAATGCCAAAACAAGCACGTGAATGTCAAATTTACATACATATAATCTACATTTCTACACCCCTATAAAAAATACTCAAGTCAAAAATTTAATTACCTACGAGCAATAACTTTTATTACGTGTTTAAATTAGTTACACACAGATTACTAGACACTATTTCAAATTAAAACTAACTATTAAAATTTAAAAATCAAAAATAAACAATTTTCTATGTGAAGTTAATCCACGCTTGCCTACAATCCCACCCGATGTTAAACGACCATGTAAACGACGATAGACGCGTACGTAACTTGTCTAGTTAGAACCTGGTTAAAGCTAGAACATTTCAACGAACTATTCCCCGTCAAGTTTATTTTCTGGCGGGAACAGTTGCGAGTCTTCCGTAAAATACTAGAAACTAGGATAAGTACTCTAAACAGTTTATTTATAACGATACAAAGAGCTTTTTTCTATGTTATTTCTGTATAAGTTATCATTACCATCATCATCCTTTTCCGATCCAGTCAAGATGGGCATCAGTCGTGATCATTGGCATAAGCGGCGGGCTACGGGTGGTAAATGCGCGCCCATCCGCAAGAAGAGGAAATATGAGTTAGGTCGCACGGCTGCCAACCCTAAGCTCAGTGTGCAGCGTATTGATCTGGTCCGTTACCTCGGAGGCAACACCAAGCACCGCGCGCTCCGTCTTGTTACTGGCAATTTCTCTTGAGGTTCTGGATGCACCACCCGCAAGTCACTTATAATTGATGTGGTGTATAATGCATCCAGCAATGAGTTGGTGCGCATAAAGATGCTGTTGTTGTGGTAGATGTCACCCCCTTCAGGCAGTGGTATCAGTTACACTATCTGCTAGAAAGAAGGGTGAGAAATTGACTGAGGCTGAGGAGGCAATCATCAACAAAAAGCGCAGTAAGAAGACCGCAAAGAAGTACTTGACCAGGCAGCGCCTTGCGAAGGTGGAAGCAGCCCTGGAGGAGCAATTCCACACTGGACGTTTACTGGCGTGTGTGGCGAGTGGGCCTAGTCAGTGCGATCGCTCCGATGACTACGTGCTGGACGGAAAGGAACTGGAGTTCTAACCCAAGGAAGATTAAAGCCAAGAGGGTTAAGTGAGAAGGGTAATTATATAAATAATTAACCCATTTGTACGTTTCACTGCTGGGTAGGGTTTAGGCCATAGTCCGCCACACTCTCCCATTGCCATTGACTTACAATTATAGTCGGGTCCGCGCTAAAAAGTGTCCGCACTTGTAAGGCGCTAAAATCGTATACAGAGCGCCAAACTCCGCTTTAGTCTTCATTTGTTCGACTGACAGCGCGATACTGCGATGACATTACAATTTAAATTTCGAATAGGTTGACTTGGGACATTTTTTTCGTGGTTTTTGTATTAGACCCGTCGTCCATTTATTTGTAAGTCAATGCCCATTGCAGTTTGGGTACTTGTCACGTTTTTAGAGGATTGTGAACCTCCTTGGACTTTTTCTTTTTATACGTCGCGTAATAATAATTTAAAATTAATATGTCTTTCTTTATGTCGTTTAATAATAATATTTGTTTAACATTTGTCTTTTTTATATGTCGTTCAATAACGTCATAAACATTTTTATGTTACGTTCATTGAATTAACACTAAGAATTAAGGTTGCGTACCAGAGAGATTGCAGTTTAATCAGCTTAAGCTGTCTAGCTGCTAGAGTAATCTTGCTGTTGTTTCATAAGGAATTTCCTATCTCACTTCTTAGTTTCACAACTATGTATGAATTTCATTAAAGTTGAGATGTTTGAGTTGAGATTTGCAATGAAATTATTATTTCATTTAAATTCTGTAAAATATAAATTTTTTTGTTCTCTATTTTATAGAGGAATTTTAGAGTTTTAATTTATTTATTTGTCGAGTTCTTAGGTTTTCGCGGTTGTTACACATAGGAAATGAAACTATTTTTCCGGATTTAAATCGCGTATATTTGTTTTTTCAAACAAACCGACGTTTCGGACCCTTTACAGGTCCCATGGTCACGGTTGACTGAGGTGGTACAGTCTTCAACCAGTTATGTCTAATATTAATGCAAACCACCATTGACTTACAATTATATGGACGTCGGGTCCGCGCTAAAAAGTGTCCGCACTTGTAAGGCGCTAAAATCGTATACAGAGCGCGACACTCCGCTTTAGTCTTCATTTGTTCTACGGACAGCGCGATACTGCGATGACATAACAATTTAAATTTCGAATAGCTTGACTTGGGACAGTTTTTTCGTGGTTTTTGTATTAGACCCGTCGTCCATTTATTTGTAAGTCAATGCAAACCACCCTATTTTTTCACTATAGTTACAATAGTTATTAATTAAATACCTTATTTTTATTTACAAAGAAAACATTCCAATTTACGTAAGTTTTACAAATTATTGTATTGAATAAAAAAAATGAAATAACGCACACACTCAAAAAATGAATGAATTTTTATTAAGTTTAATTTATTATTGTAAGCCTGTAAAGGGCCCGAAACGTCGGTTTGTTTCAAAAAACAAATATACGCGATTTAAATCCGGAAAAATAGTTTTATTTATTTGCTTAGAATATTTCACATAGAAAATACTACACATTAACTAATGCTTATAGTGGCTTTCGAGTTCCTTGTGAACGAGTTGTTCCATGGAAGGCCGCCAAGCAGTAATGAGAGTATTACTGTGTTCCGGTTTTGAAGTGCAAATCCGCGTATTTTGGTCAAAGCTGCGTATCTGCACAAAACCAAATTTTACAGGACAGGGATTTAACGTTATTACTTTGTTATCAATGGCTACGATTTTCACTTTTGTACAGTAAGCATAAATTAATGTTGTCTACGGACCGACAACAAGATATTTCCCTAAATCACATTAATTTTCTTGTCACGATGTTTACGTGGCTTCAATTTGATCACTAAATTACCGAAATGGAAATTCATAATCCAATGTTACGTGTAATTGCACTATCCTCGAAGACATTTCTTTTTTTAAATTTTATTGCGTATCATGTAACATTATTTTGATTTTTTAGCGTTCATATCTTTTTAACTGTAATAATCTTTCGAGTAAGCTTCCTTAAAGTTGCATCTTAGCACGGTTTTATCAAGTTTTGTTGCATCTGGCTCCCGGTGTAATCTCGCAGTCGCTCCTGAAGGAATTTGGCTCGATCTCGCCCCTGCATAGTTGCTCAACTTTATTTGGATTCAGCACGGATTAACCTACTATGGAGCGGATGTAGGAGGTAAATAGTTATTGAAGATATTTTAAAGGTCACAACTGCCTATACTTATTAGGTGAATTCACCATTCACCAGAAATAGAGACGAAATATGGGCCATCCAACTCTGGCAACTCATCAAGCAAGACATCTAATTACAAAACAAACGCAATCACATTCCATCGGTAATTAAATATTAAATATCGACTGTAAACTGACAACTACTATCTCAATTTTGACAACTAAAGTTTTTTTACAATTTTTTTCTTCATCTGTAAAGTTGTCAAAATTGAGATAGTACCTTTTGCCAGTTCACAGTCGATATGTTGTAATTTTTAAATTTTCGACTATTATATCAAAACTCAAGTTAAACTGGTCGATTTCAAGTGAAACAATTACGCCTACACCCGTCAATTGTTTCGAATTCGGGCTGGCCAGTCGGAGTGCAGTTGTCACCGTAATGATTCGGCAGAATAATTTTCTATCGAATTAAATGTAATTTCGTCTCTATTTCTGGTTATATACTACCGAGAGGCGTCACAGGGTCCCAAGTCTGCTAATTGTAAATCATCTCAGTCATCGAGTATATAACCAGAAATAGAGACGATATAAGAGCCATACATTCCTGGTAACCCATCACTGATACATCACTTATAAATATCAAGTCTCGTTTGCACTGAAATTACAAATTAGAAAGCTGAAATAGTACAGCGCCAACAACTGACCTATGTGTACGTCTCCGTATATTCCAAAAATATTCTGTATTGATTGTAATACAGATAATATCTCTAACAATGGCTGCTAGAGATATTATGTGTATATTATCTGCTGTTCCATTCGGTGGTGTGCGGAAAAACAGCAAAACATTTAATTACAAAACAAACGTAATAAAATTTCGTCGGTAATTACGTGTGTGGGAATGAATAAGAAAAAGATACTATAAATGGTCAGAAATGAATTTATTGTTTCTCAAAATATTCTCCGATAACGTTAATGCACTTTTTCATACGAATGAACCAATTTTGAAAACTTTTATGACAATCTCTGAAACATATTTTTTCATACTCTTCGACAGCCTCTTCAGTTGATGAAAATCGTTGACCGCGTAACTGGTTCTTAATTTTTGGAAATAAATAAAAGTCACAAGGTGCCAGGTCAGGACGGTACACGGGATGGCTCATAATTTCTAAAATGATGCCACAATGTAAAAACAAGCGACAGTCAGATGAAACAAACTGTATTCTATAACTAAAAAGTTCCATTTTCAAATGCTGTAATTACTGTTTAAATGTTGTTTATGTAAGTGTCCAGTTCCGGAAATTTATAGTGCACCCTATGTAAATATGAAATATGTAATTTTGCAATTTTCGTCCCTTATAGCAAAGCTCAAGTTAACTGGTCGATTTGAAGCGAAACAATTGACGACACCCATTAACGAATAGTTTTCAAACAAATTAAATGACATTTCGTCTCTATTTCTGGTTATATACTCGATCTCAGTTGAGTGTCCAATTGTCAATGTCAAGTTAAGTGTCAATGGTAGGATTTTGTACGTTTGGTATTCTGCTAATAGTTAAGAGTAGTCACTTGTCAGTGGCTACCCATCGAGTTACTATGCTGCCATTGCAGTTTTTTAGTATTTTGCTCTTCAGCATTCGGCGAGTCATTGGCACATCTGTGGCGTAGCGTATCAGTATTATATTTTAATTTAAATACTAAATGATTCTTTAAACTTCCATGGCAGTTATAATTTTTAATACAAAGATCGAACACTCAGAAAAAATTCCTTCGATCCGGTCGGATTCGAACCGACGTCTTCTTGCATACCGTGCCAGACGCTATACCAACTAAGCCACGGAACGAACCAACGGACCTCACGAATTTTTCTATGTGCTTGCGTCGTGTCTTTGTACTTGGTCTTTCAACGACTTTTTAGTCGTAGCGCCATCTATGAGAAATCTTTAACAGATTTATCA
>NW_020654748.1:19582348-19588437 GCF_003589595.1 Hyposmocoma kahamanoa
GATTCGAACCGACGTCTTCTTGCATACCGTGCCAGACGCTATACCAACTAAGCCTTAAGATCTTTGTATTAATAATTATAACAAACTAGTGGAGTAATTTTACAAAAAATAATTGAATATCAATTCAATAAAAATTTAATTTCCATGGTAGTTTTAGTAAAGCAACTTCGATCGTTAGTGATTGAATGAATGAATATGTTATCACTGCTATTTTACTGAGACTCAACTGCCATTGTATTTTTTATAGCATTAAGTAACGGGACGAACAAGTCGTGCGCCTGATGGTACGCTACACGCCTATCCATTACAATTACAGTGCCACTCAGAGCTTTAAATTGCAAAGGTCTGAGGGGCACTGTCACTGCGTCCGTTACCTTCAGACGTAAGTTGACAAGTCCCACGTGCCTGTAATTTCACCATACATGACAGTGGGTCAGCGAGAGAGTTGTGTACCTTACTTCAGGAAACTGAAGGTATTATCCCTATATTTACGAGGCCTGTGTTTGTATGAAACAAAATCTAAGCAACTTTAACACGTTCCCTGTGCATGCATCATATATGCCTTACTTTCTCAAACCTGTATCTTAAAAAACAAAGTAACTGAAATGCAAAAAATGCATTGTATATACATTCCTACTTTCCGGTTAAATTACAATTGTTGTTGTTTGTTTATGCTATTGTATTAATTAAACTGCCTCCGTGGCCGAACGGTTACCATGCCGGACTGCCACGCAGAGGTCCCAGGTTCGATTCCCGGGCCGGGAGAAATATTTGTATGGCCTACAATTATTTCTCTCGTGAGTTTGGGTGTAATTTGTGGTTATCTATGTGTGTGTCCATGGCACCCGCGACACAGGGTTTCCCTAGTGCGGGGCTATGTTGAGTGTGTGCGTTATTTATTATTATTATTATTAACTTAAATGCATGCTATATCAAAAATGAAAAAAATAATGGTGTAAAATATTCGCATGCCAAGATGTGTAGTGAAATGTACGATCGAATATAATATACTATAAGACTTGCAATGTTAACTACGTTTTTCTGCGAATAAATATTCATATTAACTAGATTTTAACAGAATATTATCATAATTGCAATGTGATCTTAATGGAGTCCCAATGGAATTACAATGGTTTAAAAAAAATACATCAGAATTGGGCCCCTGGACCGTGATGGATGGTACAAACTTCGAGAGGCCTATACCCAGCAGTGGGTGAAATCAGGCTATAGATGATGATGGTGATGATATTTACTGAACATCAAAAAACACGTAAGTAAATACGATTTACCTTACTTCCTTGTGATGAGTAAATATTGTGTAGTTTTTTTTATGATAGGGACGAAAAAGTCGTGCGCCTGGGGGTAAACTACACGCCGGTCCAAAACAGTTACAGTGCCACTCAGAGCTTTAAATCCCAAAGATTTGAAAGGCACTGCCACTGCGGCCGTCACCTTGAGACGTTGACAAGTCCCATGTGCCTGTAATTTCACCGGCACCCTTAACCAGTTAAAAGCGGAACACAGTAATACTGACATTACTGCTTGGTGGCAGAAATAGGTAAGGTCGCAGTACTTCCCTGGACGAAATCTTTCACAAGGAGCTCTACTGCTACTAAATTCTGCTAGTTCTATTAACCAAATTAACGTTGATACACGATTTAAAATTATTATACATACATATAGCACAAGGAAGTGTAAACTTTTAGTTATACCATTTAATATAAAAGTTATAAAGGTGCACAAATGGAAAAATACCAGGAAGAATACTTAGATGCGTGTAACGGAACGTGTTACATTGTAATAAAGGAATGCGAGACTTTATCTCTGCTGCATGTGACGTCGTCGTAAAACGGATCGTAATAGTGACCAGCGTTTTGAGTCTTCTTTATGAACCTTTTTTCCTATTGGCATCGTGTCATATTTCACTAACATGGCTTTAGTACTACCAAAATATATGATATTGCCGCAAAAAAAGAAACTCCACGTTGTTTTAAAACAAAAAAATGATATTTCGTAGCGGGATTTGTAGTGTTCAAATAAAAAGTTAAAGACAGATATATAAAAAACCAAGTTAATGACATCTGGTCTGAGTTAATGACGTTTGCACAAATATACAAATATACATTTGTACCATTTAATTCTACACACATTAACTACACAATAAAGTAAGTCTGTTTAAAAATATATAAATAAAGGAATATTAGACAACATCACGTACGTTGCTATGATCTCAAAGTAAGTAACTAAAGCACATGTGTTATGGAACTGAGGCACAATGACGCTACCACAAACACTCAGACCCGAGACAATATAGAAAAGTTAGTTTGTACTGCCCAGCCGCGGAACGAACCCGGAACCTCAGAGACGGCGACACCGTGAAAACCGGTGTGCAAGTCACTCGACCATAGAGGTCGTCAACAAGATACATGTATACAGGCTGTATATTTGAAAGTGGGACATACTTATAGAGTGCGTTATATTCCTGATTCTGAACGCAAAGAAATAATAAACTAATGAACTTAAACTTTACAAAAAATATTTTTTTAATTTTTTTTATCGAATACTACTTGAGAACAACATTAGTTATTGAAATCGTGCACATCACTATTATTGCTCCGACGTAGCGGCGGGTGGCGACAAAGCGGCGAAAAACGCTTTGTTCTTCAAAACAGGTCGGTGGTGGGGGCGCTAGCGCATACGCAAAATTGCTCAGTGCACGCGCGACTTTGATCTAACGAAGACACGTAAATTATTTGTACTTCCGCTCTCCCGATCGCCGCAAAATGGATATTTATTCTAACGTCGAATTGACTGAGATGGTACGCAACAAGTGGTGATAGTGTGAGGCAAGCTATTGAAATGTTCCCAAATCGGAGTTTACGTGGAGGAGGTGAACAGTGTCGAAGTGTTGCGTGAGATGATTATCTCACCATTTTATACTGTGAGACAAAATGTGTTTGTGTTGTACAATTTAAAACAAAATTTACTATGCCGTGCTAGACTATGCATTGTGGAAAACGGTGGACATTTTGAACACTTGCTCCGTACCACGTAAGTGTAAATAACTAAAAATCAATCATTGTAAATAATTTGATTTCACATTTTTAACTACGCTAAAAACCTCGATTCTTATTAAATGATAACTAGTTACTAAATCATAAACTTATCTTTTTTAGTACGTAAAACATTTCGATGATAGTTCAAGAAAAAAATAATTAACATAAGTTAAAACGTAAATGTGAAATCATTGTTATTGTTGCTGTATCATTCGGCGCTCGCTTGGTAGTATTCACATTGCACTCGAAATCAAGCGTAAGTAAAAACGGTTTATTCCTATGTACACTTCCAAACATATTTGTTGATTTATTTTTTGTTCTGTCCCATATACTAATTTTATTTTAGTCTATGTTAAGTTGTAACTCACTTTCACTTGTCTCAGGGTCGTATTTTAGAACTCTACTTAATGCTCAAGTCAGGATTTGAGCAGACTTGAGTATGATTTCAAGCACTGGAAATACGACCCTAATGGCAAGGACTTGAGTATGATTTTCAGTGCTCACTGCAATACTCAAGTCCTGACTTGAGTATTGAGTAGAGTTCTAGAATACGACCCTCACCTTCAAATATACAGCCTGTATAGTAGTGTATATCATAAGTAAGCAGTTAACACACATTAAGTGGATATGTCTTCGCGGCAACACTCGTCCTTGAGAATAAACAGTCAGTCTCGTTTGTACGTCTTTCAATTACTGTCCTCCTTAACAATATTTCGATATAAACCAATATAGTATATATTTATCTAGTACTTCTCATTGTTCGTGAATAGCGGGCTTTACACAGACACTCTATGGTGCGTGACACAGCAGCACGATTAAGTCTGTGCAAAGACGTTGGAAGGAAAAAGGACACACTATGCGCGCAATTGCGCACTCCAACACGCGCCAGTTTCACGCCTATCCTGGGCTATTGTGTCAGGTTCACGAGTCTCACTTGCATTTTTCGCTTGCTTGCGTTGACTGGGAACACGGCGTAGAAATATGCCTTCGGCGCAAAGGCGTTCACGAGTCTTCCGCTTTGCGTTGCGGAGAGACTTACGCGCATTACGGCGCCTTGCCTTTGTTTTGGTTGTATAGGATGCGTGGACGCTGCTACACTGTGATTGGCCAGTGGTGCTGTCCTCCGCAAATGTTCCCTGTACTTGCTAGATATCAAACTCACGGAACGCAAAGAAATCAAACGAAAAGCAAGCGGACGGCGCAAGCGAGCGATCGTGAACAGTCTTACGACTCATGAACTCGGCATTAGCCTTTACACGGCTGACGCTCGTTCCGTTGTAATGAAAGCGAACAGGAGCAACAGCGCGCGAAAGAACGTTAGCTTTAAAAAATTTAACCGGGTAATCGCGCATGATTGTGCGTGCAGGCTTTTCCGCGCGCAATCCTATAGATTCCTGATCATGGACTGTGATGAAACTCGATGCGCGCGATAGAGTGACTGTGTAAAAGGGACTAATGTTTGTATTCCGTTTTGAGAAATAACTATTTTAAACTTTAACTGCCTCTGTGGCCCAAAAAGTTACCATGCCGGACTGCTACGCAGAGGTCCCAGGTTTGATTCCCGGGCTGGGAGAAATATTGGTATGGCCTACATTTATTTCTCTCGTGAGTTTGGATGTAATTTGTGGTTGTCTATGTGTGTGTCCATAGCACCCGCGACACAGGGTTTCCCTAGTGCGGGGCTATGTTGAGTGTGTGTGTGCGTTATGTTTATTATACATTCGACAGCCTCCGTGGTCGAGCGGTTTGCAAACCGGTTTTGAAAGAAAGAAAAGAAAGAAATTATTTTTGACTTTTCTATATTGTAGGAAATGAAACTATTTTTCCGGATTTAAAGCACGTATATTTGTTTTTTCGAACAAACCGACGTTTCGGGCCCTTTACAGGTCCCATGGTCACGGTTGACTTTCTTTTCTTGGTTTTCTATATTGTCTCGGGTCTGGGTTTTTATGGTACCATCGTTGTTTCCGATTTCCATAACACAAGTGCTTTAGCTTCTTAATTTGGGACCAGAACAACGTATGTGATGTTGTCTAATATTTATATACATATATATAACATTTTTATTCCCTATTTGTCTATATGCTATTTTAACATGGTTCTTTACATGGCAGAAGTATAATCTACATTGACTTACAATGATAATCTACATAATAATTATCGTCGTGTTTTGTAGAAAGGGTGTAATGACATTTCGTAGACTTTTCAAGACAGGATATTTTAAGTTTTGTCGACCGTTTTAAAATATCGTCCTGTTTGCAAATTCAATTTTAATTTTAATTAAATTTTACTTTAAAATTTAATTTCATAGACCGAAATATAACTTAGGACGTTATTGTTTAAAACACCGACCGATATGTAGATGTAACATTATTTGATTGAATATATAATTTTTATCTACCGCAGGCATGATCTCTGGAATTGCACATTCCTACGTGTGGGTAGCAGTCGGGTGAAGGTAATTGTTTAAAAATGCGTCGCGTGCCAGATGTCGCCACGGTTGAAAAATATACAATAACTGAGCAAATATATGCTGTGACCTCCCTGTAACATATCTACAATGTTCACTTTGTATGCAATGTTCTTATACTTATTCTGCCCCAGTAGAAGTTGTTTAATATCGCTACCGAGTGTATACGTGGCATGTCGCCCTCACCAACGATCTTTCAACATAAATGATCGACAATCGAGTTCTAAATTTAATCGAATTTGTTACAATTTAACGAACAGAGGTCATATGACGAATGTCGCCAACGATACCAACAGAAGCAATGGGTGTTACAAGGGCGTATCACGTAAAAGTGAGATTGGAGAAAATTTAAAATAAACTTTTAATGTCTTATATCTTTTTAATATTTGTACTATGACTCTTATATACTTTATTATTTATTTGTCCTATGATTTAGCTAAAAGATTCAGGTATTATTCTTATTTTAAAACAATTAGAAACATTTGATAATATTTTTTTCCTTGTATTATCCGCCCTTGTTGCACCAAACCGCTAAATAATGGGGCGTTAGTTTTATTATTGGT
>NW_020654748.1:19598437-19672550 GCF_003589595.1 Hyposmocoma kahamanoa
TCGGCCACGGAGGCAGTAAAAGAGATGTCGCTATTAACTTTCAATTACATTTTTTATTAAATTGATAATCATTTATTTTTTGTGCAAACTACTCCACTAGTTTGTTATATTTTTTACACACATATCATAAACCTTTTATGATGTGTTAAAAAAAACATTTTTTTTCTGTTTTGTTAAAACAAATTTCTTATATGTGAAAATGTTATTATTGCTTCATAATAACATCAAATTCGATTTTATTATTACATTCAAATTTTGAACATCTGTGAAAAATAAAACATTTTGATTTGACCTCTACTCTAATATCAGTTGAGATGAAGTTTTATTTCGAAATGAAACATCAATAGCACACAATTTTGACAAATTACGTTATTGGATATCGAATAATAATATGATATTTGGGGCCGACTCTAGTTTGTCTATGAATTAAATAAAAACTACGGTTGTGTGAGAAAAGATTTTATTTGCCGCCATTTCGCCAGTCGTAACATGCGGTTCCTGAACACATCATAGAGAGCTTAAAATAAGTGTATAGCTAAAACAGTGTATGTAACTGTCCTTATTTAGGCATTAAAACACTCGTGTGATGTTTTTATAAACCCACACTCGTATTTTAATGCCTTTCATTGTGTTACAGTCACAAAACTATTATTATATCAAATAATTAATAGACTACTCCATCAACTCGCCATTGAAGAGCAAAATACAAAAAAATTTCAAAGGCAGTTGAATAATAGCTCGATGGCTATCCACTGAAAAGCTACATCTTTTAACTTTTAGACGAATACCAAACGTACAAAATTCTGCCATTCTCTCTATCGTAGGGTTTCGTATCTTGTGGTCCATGGACCCTTATGGAGTCCGCGTAATGAACGGGGAACGGGGTACATGTTGAGCCTTTATTGGAGTGAGCGGAACCCACGTAACAGCCTCTAACTTCAACGCCTTCGACGTCCCAATCATGTTCTAATTCCGCATACGCAGCAGTAACCGTCACGTCAAATATTTATGTGTAAAGTTTAATCGCAGAGAATAAAAGCTGGTAAAAGATAGAACTCGTTTTTGTATCATCTAGGTGCAGAAAGTCAAGAATGACACAGTACTCCAGTGCATTAACACCTTCACACCAGCTGATGCAGACCATCAAGGAGCGCAAAATAACATCTCGGTCACGTGCTTCGACACGATGGATACCGACTGCTTCAACTTATAATAATGGGAAAGGTTGAAGGCAAGAGACGCGCTCAAAAACGTAAACTGACTGAACTGGAGTCCCGAGCGCAGAACAACTGTTTCGTTTGGCCATGGACAGGGAAATTTGTTATATTGACGGCCAACCTCCAATAGCGGAGAGGCACTTTAAGAAGATTAAAAAAAAACTAACTTTAACTTTTTATCTGGAGAAAGCAATCGAGCTTTTATTTTACTGCTTAAACAATCGTAGCCAGCTGAACGAAGTTTGTGGCTGCGCTAGGGAGAACAAAACATATACGGCCAACCAAGCTGCGGCTTCAGCGGCGGGGGCGAGGCGCGACTTCGCACGCGAACCGGGGAAACTTCCGCGCGTTTAAAATTAAATTATTTACGTTCCGCCCAGCGAATAAAATATATTTTTTGTCTGTGGAATTTAATATTTTTCATTATAGCATGTTTTATGTGGCGCTTTTATTGAATTCTGTCGGGGCGTTATTTTTGATTAAGCATCCCGTTTTCGCTCCTGTATTTGTAAAATTTCAAAATTTCGCGCTCTGATTGTATTCGTGGAATTTATACTTTTGTTTTGTTTTTAAATGTGTGCGTTTCGAGCTAAATGCCGCGTTTCGCATGAAAATATTCACATTCCTTGTGAAATTGGCTTAATGTAATGTGTTGAAGAGGTTCCATTTTGGAGGAATATGTGCTTTGAGAGAAGCCCGTAATCTGGTTTTTGTATAAAAGAGTGAGCTCTTGTTCTTTATTAAACAAAGTCACGAACATACTTCTTATTTCATTTCCGGAATCAGCTTGCGTTTGGAATGTGACTAGAAATGGAAGTTGCTAAATGCTCTCTCAAACATAATTTTATATTTATTTGAACTCAATTGCTCTTAAAGTTCTAAAAATGGAGGACTTAATTAATAATATTAAACATTCTCTACCAGTCAACCGTAGAGCTGGGTTCAAAATAATTAATAGGGGTGCATAATAAATGACAATAACAGATAAGATCAAAGTTTGTAAATAATTATGATATATGGGTAATTTTCAGGTTAGTTTACCTAATTTCGGTGGCAATTTTTAATTTTTGAGTATTCCAGAATATTATCACGAAGTATTATTTAATATTCGAGTATAATATCCTGAAATATTATTTAATATTTCAGTATATACGAGTATATACTGGATTACTTAGATAAGATCAATTGTCATCGAAGTAAGGAAGGCAACCTAATCTGAAAATTCGTACAATATATAACAATCTATGTATCGATGACTGCCTCTGTGGCCGACCGGTTGCATGCCATGCCAGACTGCCACGAAGAGGTTCCAGGTTTGATTCCCGGTCCGGAAGAAATATTTGTATGGCCTACATTTATTTATCTCGTGAGTTTGGGTGTAATTTGTGGTTATCTATGTGTGTGTCCATGGCACCTAAATATATTTAAATGGTAAATAATAAATTTACCAGAAATAAATTTCTAAGTTTTTCTTGTACTAAGTATTTGACACTTTTTGGATTGGTATCAATCAAGCAATCCCTACACTTTCTTGCTGGTTCTTCTCAGGGAGGTCTGCGTAGTGAACGAGCATTAGCTTAAGAAATGATTTTTTTAAGTGTAAAAATTTTACTTAAGGAATAAGTGATTATGTTTAACTTTGACTTTATGCTACAGCACAGACCTATCATGGTTTAGAGGGATCTATTTAAATGTTTTTTATACGAAAGTCTCATGAATTATTAAAAGTGATCAGCAAAAGTTACTGTTTATGATGTTAGTAATGCACTCCTGCAACGTTATTAGTATTTATGAATAACCCTGTATATATGTATAAATATAAATAAGTAACAAATGTTTGCAAGTGACTTTGCAGCAGCTATTACATGTTCGAATAAAGATTAATAATTGTTATTAACCGACTACAAAAAAAGGAGCAGGGTTCTCAATTCGTTGGTATGATTTTTTTGTACGTATGTTACGCATTAAATTTGTGAACCGGTTTTGGTGATTATTAGTGAGGGTACCTCAATAGTGATCCCATTTATGGCAAACTAGGGGATGAGTGACTATTGAGGTCGGTTTATTTGGTACTCTGTATTGAGATTATTTAATTGCGTTTACAACATTATACAGTATCAAAGTTCGTGGAAATCTGTCATCGAAACGAAACAATCAATTGTTGGCACGCTCGAATAGTCTGGCGATAAGGAACTACATCTAAGGACATCCTGAAACCACCCTGATTGATGGATCGGATTTCCTCCCCCAAAACCTCCTGTTTGGAGCCTCATCCCGTGAGACTCGAAAATAATCCAACGCTTTCGACGCGAATTTGTCACATAGAAACGACACCTCGGGGATTGCGGCACTTCCGTAATATTTTGTTGACGTTTCTTAACTTTTTGGATGCGAAATTTAAGAGTACGAATGTTTTTCTTTAAATGGCCAACGTTGTTAGTAGGTACTTCACAAACCCTTAATGCTATTTTTCCATTCCATGTAATAAAATTATTTTTTATACTTGATTTATAAAATGTATAGATAGGATCGTGGGCGGTAAAAACTGTGTACGCTATAGGAGTATAGCAACCTGTCGAAAGTCAGAGTAACAGTGTACAAACAAGTAACTAAATTAATAGTTTAGCAAGCATAAAAGCCTTAGAGTAAACCGACAGTTTTGTCGGGAGCAGAAGCTCTTTCTTGAGTCAAGTCATGAGATCGACTGACCATTTTTTTTGACACTAACACTTTGCAGTTGGCCTCTGATGGCCTTGACTATGTCACTGGACAAAAGGGCAAGCTGAAGGCTCTTGACCCAAAAATAAGCTAAAACTAAACTGAAAGCTAAGTAGCGGGCCTGAAGGCGCGCAAGTGGGCACGGACCTCGGCTCAGGGCGCTGCTGGGGGCTTCCGCCAGAAGGGCGTGCTGTAGGAGAGAATCAACTAGTGTACGTGAAAGTAGGACCTCTACGACTTGGGTTAAATTTCAAAATTCCTGTCCCTTTTTTACTCTTCAAGCGAGGCAATTAAAGTTAAAATATTTGGAGACCCTTTTTTCGTTATAATATAAAGGTATAATCATAGATTGTCATGTCCAGTAATTCCGTTTTTTGTGCCTATTAAAAAATTCACATTAATGGAAGCTACGAGGTTTGGGAATTTATTAATAATATATAATAATTTGACCTCATGGCTTAACGGTTTGTGAGCGCTGGATGATCCCGAGTTCGATTCCCGGTAGGACCAATTTTTGAAATGAACTTTTCTGAATTGGTTCTGGTCTGGTAAGCCCTATAGCGAATTCCGTTGCTCTGGTATACAAGGAATTCCTTGATTTGGGACCACAGGGCCTACCATAACCTTTCCAAAAACAATCTTATTTCAATGTAAGCTTAAAGTAAGGTTATTATAATATTACGGCATGTCGACTCTGACGTTTATATTTGTGAGGACCAGTACTTAGTGACTGATATAGCATTATCATCGGCGTTTAGTGGCAGTAACTTTTAATCATTACAAATCAATATTAAGACAATAAAACTGAAAATAATATTGTTACCATTGCATCTGTGTAACTATTTTGAGATTACTAAATTTGGCATAAGAACAATATTACTTTTATATTAAAATCACGTCATAGTACAAACTGAGTGAATGAATAGTCACAAAGCTGCCAATAAAACATCATAGTTTTAACATTATAATAAGCTTACTTTAAGCGCGTCATGTACGAAAAGTCAATGTAAGGTTAAAGTAATATTGTTTTAAGAGGTTGTGGTAGGCCCCCAGGCAATTGGGTTTCTGTTTGAGACTAGACAAAATTGTGTAAAATTAGTAAGTTTAAGAGTTAGTTTTTTGGCAACACTGCACAGTTGAAGTGAAAGGAGTAGAAAAGCGGCGACGTTTTAGAATTTGCCTAGAATTATTTCGAAGATATTTGTAGTCATGATCATCATTGTACAAGAAAAAGAGGTAACTATCAACGTACAAGGTCGAGATCTTGGCGCTTATGATTTTGGACGTTGACTTTGAATCTGGTGTGGTAAAATGGCAAGCTTAACTGTACCATGTTATTTGAATGAAAATCAAACTACTTTTTTATATGGAAAGTGAAGATTACGGTCGACATTGGTATCTGCCTTAGAGGATAAAAAAAATTCCATAGTTTAAGGTATCTACATACCTATAATAATGTCTATTCACTGTCGCCATGAAAAGGCTTAAGTTATAGCGTTCAAGAAACAAATCTGCAGACAGGGAATTCCACACCAATGCCGTACGCCATATAACGTTTCGTCGGAATTTCGGGTATATGCACATCGCAATGGAACCCAACGTCTAGTACTCGATGATAATAACAATAATAATAATAACGCACACACTCAACATAGCCCCGCACTAAGGAAACCCTGTGTCGCGGGTGCCATGAACACACACATAGACCACAAATTACACCCAAACTCACGAGAGAAATAAATGTAGGCCATACAAATATTTCTCCCGGCCCGGGACTTCTGCGTGGCAGTCCGACATAGTAACCGTTCGGCTACAGAGGCAGTTATAGATGATAGAAAACGGATGGCATAATGATTTCATGCAATTTCGTCTCAGGGGTGGACCATAAACTGGACGACTGGTAGCAGGACACGATCAGCTGTCGGTGTGGTATATAATGAAAAGTCGGAGTCAGGTGAAAGGGTCTCACTTTTCTAGATGCTTGCGTTTTGATAGCGTTAAAGTTGATAAGATCGGCGTCGCCCTAATCGGAGACTGCTTTAAGTGTCAAATCTAAACGACTAATAATGGGTATAATTACTACATAATACCCAACGCATCTTGGTAAGTCTACCGTTTTAGCCTAACCACGAGGAAGACAGTGTAGGGCTGTTTAAAGTGCAATAAAACAGCATCATAATAAATTTTCTAGAATACATTTCAAATGAAAATTTTGGATTGGCAATTACCGAATGAACGTTTCGTTTCCATTCAGAGTTGTCGAATTTGGAGAGCGTCGTAAAAATTTTATTGCGCTCGCCTTCATTACTTTCATTGCAAGATGGGTAATGGCATTCGATGCACAGATTCTATTTCCTGTTTATATCTCACTCTAGTAGTATCTAGTAGTAGAGTAGTAGTCCTTGTGAAAGAGTTCGTCCAGGGAAGACCTGCCACCGTGCCTATTTCTGCTGCCAAACAGTAATACTTACATTTTCATGTTCCGGTTTTCTAGGGTAGGGTGCTGGTGAAATTACAGGCACATGGGACTTGTCAACTTATGTCTCAGGGTGGCGCAGTGGCAGTGCCCCTCAAATCTTTCAGATTTAAAGTTCTGGCACTCCACCGGTTGTGGACAGGCGTATTGCTTAACGCCAGGCGCACGACTTGTTTGCCCCGTCACTTGGTAAGTTACAACAAAGCTTATATACCATGACTCTATTAAATGGAACTTCTTAACCCGTTCATGGACAATACTTAAATAATATCGCACACAATTTTTATTTCGAGATTTATTTCAGGCCATGACCCATATAATATATACCTTAAGGACTAACATACATACTATATAATATAACAATAAAATAAACTAAATATAATCTACACGTATTGCACTTGTCGGCGACGTGTGGTGTCAGGTATGTCAACTTGAAAGTTGCAGTGCCACTCTGAGCTTTAAATCGCAAAGATGTTAAGGGTACTGCGCACGTCACCCTGAGACATAAGTTGACAAAACCCATGTGCTCGTAATTTCACCAACCCTTACCCTTCCAAATCGGAACACAGCAATCCTCACATTACTGCTTGGCGGCAGAAATAGGTACGGTGGCAGTACTTCCTTGGACTAATTCTAAAAGGTTTGAACGTCATAGCAGTTACAGTGACTCAGAGCTTTAAGCCTGCAAGTCGCAACGATGTGATCATTGACGTTACGCATTGCATTGCTTACCCTCGCCATCACCCTGAGACATAAGTTGAAAAGTCCCATATGTATATACTGTATTGACTGACTCCGTGGCCAAAAGGTTAACACGTCAGACTGCCACGCAGAGGTACTGGGTTCGATTCCCAGGCCGGGAGAAATATGTGGACGGCCTACATTTACTTCTCTCGTGAGTTTGGGTGTAATTTGTGATTGTCTATGTGTGTGTCCGTGGCACCCGCGACACAGGGTTTATCTATAAATAAAGTGTTTATATTTTTTCTATCATACGTTGAATCAAAAGACAATACAAATGCCATTATTTCAGGGACCAAAAGAATATTGTCAGATTTTATATTTCTGTGTTTATTCCCCAACCGCGTCACATGTCAATTTCGTGAATTGGCGTCCGTGAGCCTCTCCCATGGGTCGAAACGAGGTCATGTACTCTTGTATGGGATACTTACTTAACTATTGAATATAATATTAGTTACAATGCGGATTTCAATATTATAATTTAAAATGGGAACGCTCGGTAGATGCTAAGTGAAATTGCGGGCGACTCTTGCCAATTTGTAATAGACGTTTGGCAAAGACGGTATTGTTAAAGAGAGACAGAACATCTGCCCACTGTTGACTGAGCATCTACATATCTCTTTGGCGTTAGTTGACAAATTGAAAAACATATTTCAGATCCATCTTCAGCATATTCATATGAAATGATTGATGTAAAACGAAATGTGAATTGAATATTACATTAGGAAAACACAGAGATAGACAGAGTTTTGTAGCATCTTGTGAAAGTATTCGTCCAGGGAAGTACTGCACTACACCTAGTTCTGCCTCTAAATAATATGAGTAATGCGTTGCGATTTAGCAGTGTAAGGGTACTGGAGAAACCATAGGCACATGGGACTTATCAACTTTACCTGTCTCAGGGTTGCACTGGCAGTGTCTCTCAGATCTTTGCGATTTAAGTCCTGTGCAACAGCAACTGTTATGGATAGACATGTTGGTTACCACCACGTGCACATCTTCGTCTAGTCATTTAATATCATTAAAAGTGAACATTACAGCGTTCCGGTTTGGAAGGGTAAGGGTGCTGGTGAAATTACAGGCACATGGGACTTGTCAACTTATGTCTATAGGTGACGGGCACAGTGTGGCGGTGCCTCTAAGATCTTTGCGATTTAAAGCTCTGAGTGGCACTGCAACTGTTACAGACTGGCGTGTCGCTTGCGACTTAGCGCACGACTTGTTCATCTTGTCACTTGGTATTATAAAAAAAAGATTAAGTATTACCCATTTTATCTATTTCAGCGGCCAAGCAGTGATGTAAGCATTACTGCGTTCCGGTTTTTAAGGGTAAGGTTGCTGGTGAACGTATGTCACTGGGTCACTGGCGCAGAGCCAGTGCCACTCTGATCTTTGCGATTTAAAGCTTTGAATGGCACTGCAACTGCTGTGGACAGCATGTGGCATGTCGCTTACCACCAGGTGCACGACTTGTTCATTCCGATACTTGGTATCGTAAAAAAACTTCTACTACGCGTACATCATAACATATCTTTACATTAAACTTATTGTTTGTCGCAATGTATAGCTGACCAAACGAAACTCACGAAAACTTCCTTCATAATTCCCAACGGCCTCTTCGATATGTCGTCGGAGAACTGGTGTAAAATTAATTATCGCTCGACAGCCAGACCCTTTGATTGAGGCAAATACAGTCATATGGCTTGGTATAGCTATTATCTATGCTTATGACGTCGGTGTATTGAATAAAAATGGTTGACGCGTGACAGAAGGAAGGTATCAGAAGGTGTGAACAGCCCTCTGTTAATCCCAATTATTGATGATTCTAGATGCGCCTCCGTCTGTTGATCTCCAAACTTGAATAACCTACGATGATCTAGATATCTGAAGTCTACCTTTCACCTTATAATGATGCATATGGTTGTTCCATTATTACTTTAGTTGTACCTACAAGTACACATATCATTCTACATATCATTTCAAAGAATTAGGTGTTCATCACAGTTCCGTGCTATATTAAAATAATCTTTAATATAATAACGCACACAATCAACATGGCCCCGCACTAGGGAAACCCTGTGTCGCGGGTGCCATGGACACACACGTAGACAACCACAAATTACACCCAAACTCACGAGAGAAATAAATGTAGAACATACAAATATTTCTCCCGACCTGGGAATCGAAACTGGGACCTCTGCGTGGCATGGTAACCGTTCGGCCACAGACGCAGTTTAAACACAAACATTTTCAAACACTGAGCGACTGCTTCATTTCTATAATTATGACTCGCGCTATGCAACGCGAGTGCTCTGTGAGATTATGTGAATGTGTACAAGGCGCGGGCGGGCGGAGGTCGTGCTCACATACAAGTCGCGCTGCTACGTTTGTACGGAGTTATCATACTTGTCTTATTATACTCATTTTGAGAATCTTTAGTACAATCTTATCCTATCAGCAGCAAGCCTAACGTTACTTTTAATGCATATTTTTGGTAATGTTACGTGTGATTTTTTACAAAGGACGCTAATAATAGTATGGCATAGGCCATGAGTGGCTGTGGAGTGGAATTCCCTGCCTGCAGACTTGTTCTCTGAACGTTATAACTTGGACCTTTTTAAGGCGAGAGTGAATAGGCATTATTTAGGTGTGCATGCTGCATCGTCGACCTCTTCGTCACTCTCCATCTGGTGAGATGGAGGTGAAATGCGGATTTATTTTTTGTAAAAAAAACTTTTATTTTGCCTTGTTGCTGATTTTGTGGCCCAACGCTTCAAAAGAGGGCGACATGCGTTAATGTGAACATTCTCCTAACAAGAGACGTACTATAAGGTACCTTGTACGATACTTTGAACAATGTTGTTGGTACGATTACACGAGTACAAGGAATTTACTTGAAAAATCCAAAAAAAAACGTGTGCGAGTTGATTGCCATTTTAATGAAAGCCAACAGATTGAGGCTTTCCGTATCACTAGATTATTTTAGAGCACTGTAGGTAACGTCATGATATATATTTATTTGCTAGGTTCAAGTATCCTCCTTAGTGAGAGTTTAGGCCATGTCTACGTCAGCAGTCTACAGTGTATTGGGGAGTTCACATGCGTTGAAGGGACATGATAGTTTTTATGCATTTTATTACGATGATTTACTTTATCGTTGAAGCAAGAGATTAATAAAAGTCAAATAATAATTGTCATTGTCATCTTTCCATACATCTTTATCTATGACGTTATCTTCAATTTTGTAATACAACTTCCTCCTAACGTTAGTCCATTCTGCCTTTATGCATGTGCTGTGTAAATTAAAAAAAAATGGTTTTATTAATATCCTGTGAAGGTTCTCTGTCTTTGTAGTCACAAATAAGAAAGATATAAATGTAGATGTGTAGATTCTCCTCTCAGTGAATTCTGTTGAAATCCACCGGTTAATTTTTTCGGTCAACTCGACATTGGGAAACCATCGATTACTTTGATGGGATTACATAACATTTAAAAGAAGAAGACCTTTTCAATTAAAATACTTTTGATATAATTTTAATTATAAAAAATTATAATTAAAATTATATCAAAAGTATTTTACATATTGATATTTTATTTTTTTAAGTACATGCTCCGGGATCTTATTGTAAAAACGTATACAGTTACCCATAAAAGAATCGTTTACCTTAGTTGAACAAAAAATTAAAAAAATTCTAAACTAAACTGGAAATAAGTCGAAAATATTCGAAGGTGCACCGCTCTTGAACATCGAACTCAGCACCTCGTAAACGGAATGTTGTAGGCTTCCTGCAACCAATAATAGTTCCACAATCTTAGTCAGGACGTCGGTCCATGACTCGATTGTCACATCTACGAGTTAAATAGTTTCTCTATTTAAATTTACAGGTCGGAAACTGGGAAGAACGAGCCAAGGAGCTCCTCGGTAATATTTGGTAGGATATTAAGCTACCGAGTCTTGAGCACCGGTGTAAAGTTGTCTGTTTATCGGTATATTATGGGATACATTTCGGAGAGTGTGCAATGGATTTAGTTCCGTTTTTCTCATTCCATCTTCGGGGAATTAGGCGTGGGTGGCGATCACATCTTCATGTATGTATACATGTATTTAGCATTAAGCGCTTTTCCTTCTGTTTCTTATTACGGGTAGCTAAGGTGTGGAATTATCTGGCTGCGTTTTTGTTATCCATTGAATACGATGTAAGCTTTTTTAGGTGAGGATTACTTTTTAGATCAATATGTTCCATCTTCAATTAGATCGAGTCTTCTTTCAGGTGAGATTGTGGACAAGTGCTAGCCTATGACCATAGAAAAAAACTAGAAGAAATCGTTTATAAATAAATATTGACTTTACTATATCGCACTGCTATTACAATAGCGTTGTACTCCAAATATGTGAAATTTAATATTATATCATTACTGAACGTAAAATTTGATTCTCTACACGTCAAAAAAACCGTCGCTAGAATATTGTAAGAAATAATCAAAAGATATCCACTTAACTGAAAATGAGACGTTCTTTATGTGAGCTAGTTCTGGCCAAAATAATCCATATTCAAAAATATGAAATTATTTATTATATTTATTATATTTTTTCCATTTTATTTTAAATATATTTGGGAAATTGTTTGTGTCTATAACAAACTATAACATACACAAATTTTAATGATTTCTTGCGGGAAGTGAGTAATTAGTTTTTCATTGATTCTGAGAAAGTCCACTTTTTGAGTTAATACACTATTGCATTAATAGTGCGATATACATGTATATTATGAAACCGAGTATTTTTAACCGACTTCAAAAAAGGAGGAGGTTCTCAATTCCTCTGTATGTTTTTTTTGTATATATGTTACGCGATAATTCCGCCATTTGTGAACCAATTTTTGTTGGAAAGAAGGTACCTCAGATGTGATCCCATTTAAATTTCAAGAAAATATTCCACCTCTAAGAGTGGCAAACTAGGGGATGAATGACTTTTGAGGTCGGTTTGCTATAAATTCCGCAAGTCTATTGTTAGCAGCTATATGAGCAAGAAGATGCAGCGACTGACACGCTATGTTTGCAGTAAATTGATCTCTCACACTGCTGACATGTGACCCCACAGGAAATGTTCTAAAATCTAGTTACTTTTACCTAAGAAAATTGATCAACCAAATAAATTCTAATTGCCCTAGATTAAATTACTTAATTACAACACTTCTGAAACGGGTTTCGAAGAACAAGCTATTTTCATTATTAAACAAGTTTTTTTATTATTATAATAAGTGATGGGATGAACGAGTCGTGCGCCTAATGAAAGACGACACGCCTGTCCATAACTGTTGCAGTGCCACTCAGAGTTTTAAATCGCAAAGATCTGAGGTGTACTGCCTCTGCGCCCATCACCCTGAGACATAAGTTGAAAAGTCCCATATGTGCCCATAATTTCACCATTATTATAATATTATAATGAAAAAAAAATAAAAAAAATAAAAAGTTATTTTCATTATTGAACCTTTACTATAATGCAAAGGTGTTAGATATTTTCATCGAGAAACTGATGTTTCTCATAATTAGTACAGTTGATGTTGCGGAGAGAATATCTCACTTTGCCAGCTTTGCCATGGACTGTTTGCATTTTTTTGTCTTTGTTTTCCTTTTATCTGCATCTATGGACTAATTAATTGTCTTTAATTATCCCATACATAGCCTCAATAGAACATCAAACTTGGCCTGATCTTATCGTAAACGTAATATCAGCATTACTGCGTTCCGGTGTCGACGGGTAAAGGTGCTGGTAAAATTATAGGCACGTGGGACTTGTCAAGTTATCTCTCAGGTGTGTGTGTCTCTCAGGAGTGGCACTGTAACTGTTAAGGACAGGCGTGTAGCTTACCATCAGGCGCACGACTTGTTCGTCCCGTCACTTGATGATGATTTATAAATAAAAATTCAAGTGACAAATCTAAGACTCGGCCTGCCTCTGCTTTGTTATCTCTAACATAGGGCTCGTAATTGTGTAGATAATAAATATATAGTAGACTGTATCGCCATTGCATCGCAACTGAATCGCTGCAGACACGCTAACATTCGCCGTGTGTAACTGCCCTTGAGTATCGAGTTTGACCTCGGTATTGTGCTATTGACCCTGTACAAATTCTGTAGGTGTCTAGACTACTTTGTTTTTAATTATGTTACGATTAAAAATGTATTTAGAGTGAAAACCTAGGGCGTAATTTAATCATCGACTTTGGTTATTAAAGTGTAGGCAGTTTCTTTACAAGTGACTTAAAAAAACAGAGGAGGTTCTCAATTGGACTGTATTTTTTTTTATAATGTATGTTACACGCTAATTCCGGCCGGCAGTTGTGAACCGATTTTGATTATTCTTTTTCTGTAGGAAAGAGGGTACTTCAGTAGTACATTTAAATTTTAAGAAAATATTCCATCTCCACACAGAAAAAAAGGAATTCTACTAATAAGAAAGAGCAATTTCTCAAAATATTTGCTAATTCTGAAAAAATATTTATTAAAAGTAATAAAATATTGTCATTACAAAAATACTGCTTATCTTTTTCTAATACAATTTTACTCTTAACTTTATTCTAACTTTTAGACAAATACCTTCACTTCAAGATTTTATTTCATTTCTAATCAATTAATTGGACATTACTTACATCAAGAAATTTTTACCTCGTACATCATATTTAAATAATTCAAAATTTCTTGGGCGTATTTAAAGAAAATATATGCTTAAACATAAAAAGAAGTAGTTTGCTATTCAGATTAATATTCTACATTCTACAGTATATTTTTAAAGCAACATTTTTGTTGCGTTTTCATAGTTAATGTTGTCGTGACATGCCGCCGAAGGCGCACGCGGTAACGATTACTTTTACTTGTGCGTGTAATCATAAAAATCATAAACAGTCATTTATCCAAAGAAACAATACGTAGTATCTCTAGTGTGTTAGTGTGTTATTTAAGAAATTTTCATCATGAAATCAAACTATACTTTTAACAAGTACAACTTCAACATGCAATTAGTTGCATCGCCCACTGCTAGATGGCATTAGTTGTATTCTGAAACGCGCTATCGTTTTGTTAACTTCAATAGTATAAAGTCATCTCATATATTTTGAATTGTTAGTGCTTTCTGCAGCTGTAGCATTTATATGGCACTGAACGGTACTCAAGTATTTGAGAAGATTCCGTCCTATTTATGCTACCTTAAGGTTTGGCTGGCACTGAACTTTGTGCTTTCACGCTATTGAGACATACTGTTGGGTCCATAACACTGTAAATTTTCGCTTTTTAATATTAGAAAACATAAATGTTCAGTCAAGTAATTAAGTACCTCTCAATTTTTCATTCTTTTTTTTTTCAAGTCAAAATCGGACATTTCTAATAACTAATAAATATTTTGTTGAATCTAGAGTAGCTTTGTGACTTGAAGTAAATTAATTTGCTCTTGGATTAAATATTTCTGTCTTATAACTAAAATACACTTTTGAGACGTCTTTTTACTATTATCAAGTAATTTATTCTCTAGCGTCTATAGGGAGAGGATCGTTTTGTTGGATTTCATAAATTTGTCTTCATAAAAATAATTTTGTCTTTTTCTAAGTAATCTGTTTTTACCGTGCAAGAGTAGGCGAGGAATGAGTTTTGAGGTTTTTTAGTACTCTGTACTGAGATGTACCATGTACTTAAAATAGTGAAGGAAAACAGGAAAATGTGATTAGTTTAGTTAATCAACTAAACAAACTAATGAAGCATTTTGTTTTTTTAACTAATTAGGAATTTTGTTTGGTTTGTTTTAGAAATTACTTGAATACAAAATAAAAACTTAATCTTTAGTGGTGAGTGAACGGTAAAACTGCATTAGTAATGGTACAACTGTGGTTTATATAGCAGATGGAAAGAATTAGTCGGACATGACGAGATCGGTAGAAACCAGAAATATCTATTAATTAGTTGGAAATCGACGAGGAAATATCATGGGCTATAATGTGCTATTACAATGCCGCTGCTGCTGTAAAGGTACCTGGTTGAATAAAAACTAGATTAGATAGACTAGAGATAGAAACCGGAACACTGTAATGCTGACATTACTGCTTGACGGCAGAAATAGGTAAGGTGGGAGTATTTTCCTGGACGAACTCTTTCACAAGGAGCTCTACTGCTACTAAATGTAATGCTTGAACATCGGTTATGTAACCAGAAATAGAGACGAAATGTCATTTTTATTGTTAGTTTTGCTATAATGGACGAAAATTGAAAAATTACATAATTTAATATTTAAATACCGATGAAATGTGATTCCGCTTGTTTTGTAAATAGATGTTTAGCTGGTTTTCCCACGCCACCGAATGGAACAGCCCCCCATAGTTAGAAATATTTTCTTTATTACAATAAATACAGAATATTTTTGGAATATACGGAGACGTACACACAGGTCAGTTGTTGGCGCTGTATATTTCAGCTTTCTAATTTGTGAATTTTGCGCAAACGAGAGTTAATATTTAAAAGTGATATCTGTACCATTTGACTGATGGGTGCCAGGTATGGATGGTCCTTATTTCGTCTCTTTTTCTGGTTATATACTTGATAGCGGAGGATTTTCCTTAATGTTCGATCTTTGTATTAATAATTAAAATTAATGGAGCATTATCATAAAAAATATTTCATAAAAAAATATGACTAGACATTTTTTATAAATACGGTTTTTTTTCCTTTTTTTGTCGGGTAGCGTGATATTAATTGTCGTGGCAGTGACGTTAAAGTAGTAAAAGTTACGTAACAACTGAAAATCAAGGGCTAACGTAGTGATGTAACGCACGCCCTGTAGTGAGTTGGGTGTAACAACAACGGCCGGTAATTGGACACGGGCCAGACGTGGCATGCTAGGAATGTTTAATCTCTGCCCTTCCCAACTTGTTTAGGAAATAAGTGAATTTGAACATACGCAAGCTTCAATAAACTGGCTGGAACTAGAAGTTCTCGTTTTATAGTATAGTAGTAGTATAGTAACTGCCTCCGTGGCCGAACGGTTACCATGCCGGACTGCCACGCAGAGGTCCCAGGTTCGATTCCCGGGCCGGGAGAAATATTTGTATGGCCTACATTTATTTCTCTCGTGAGTTTGGGTGTAATTTGTGGTTGTTTATGTGTGTGTCCATGGCACCCGCGATACAGGGTTTCCCTAGTGCGGGGCTATGTTGATTGTGAGCGTTGTGAGCGTTAAAAATAGTATAAGATTTTCAGCGACTTGTGGTCTAAATGCGCAATGAATAAAGTGTAAAGTTAAAAATTCGGACTGAAATTATAGGCATATATTACACATTTCCACTCGCTGTATTTTTACCTAGATTTCTAAAGTTGAGACGTCTAGTCTGCAATCGATCTAGGAAGATCTCTATCAGGGTGCGTTCAGCAAGTTGCTACATGTTTTCAGTTCTTTTGTTAAAGTATTCGTTAAAGTATGTCGTTAAAGTATTCAGTTACAAAAGAACTGAATACTTTACGACGCACGACTTGGTCGTCCCGACTTTGTATCATAAGAAATTTTTTTTTCTTTTACTTCCCTGTAAGTTACATATAAATAAATGAAATATAATGAAATCCAGAAGTATTCTAAAATTAGCATATATTTGAATACGAATAACTCAACTCGTCGCCATTCTATTGTAAAAGTTGGACTGTATTTGAGTTGTGCGGTAAAAAAATAGAAAAACTAAAAAGTTTAAATTTTAGTCACGCACTGGTTTCACGAAAAAATTTCACACTGATGATAAAGCTCCTGGCAATTTTCGCAAACATTCCTCTTGCTTGCACGAAACATAGCGCAATCCCTGCACGAGCGATTTAATTAAACAACTTTAAGAAAAATAAAGTGAAAATTTTAAACGCGCACGAATTCACTAATGAAAGTTTTAAATGACCGACGAAAAACAAAAAATCTCGTGACCTCGTTATATAGACGACAAACTTCGACTGCTGTTGCGTAAATGTTTCTTTTTGCAACTTGATTTTTAAAGCTCTTGTTTTAAGGGATATAACGATTTGAATATTTTGTGTGGTAATAGAATGGTGTTGAGATTGTTTCAAAAGAACTTTTCGTAACTTTTTTTAAAATCCGACGCGAAACAATGGGCAGGGAAATTCATAAAGGGCACGACTCCGTCCGCAACAGGCCACAACCTCGCGATGCAAACAATTAATCTTAGCTAGAATCGAACTTGGCTGATCATGATGCTGCAAACTTTTTTATGAGCATAACAATTTCAGAACAATAGCGAAATATTGGTGATATATTTCTTTTCTATGCACAGCAAATCTATTGGAGTTTCGAAGATTTGTTTGAGAGGATGTCTGGTTCAGATAGTCAGGTGTAGCAGTTGTTTTCTTTGACGCCTGCTATTTTTAACCGACTTTAGTACAGAGTAGTAAAAAACCGACCTCAACAGTTCGTGGAATTATATCTATTTGCCTAGTTTTATTGAAATCGGTTACCGGAAAATGCACGAAACCGGATTCATCTCCTAGTTTGCCACACTTAGAGTTGGAATATTTTACTCAGTTCGACTGTATTTTTTGTGTTTGTATGTTACATGATTGTGTGTATGAGCTGGTCTTACGAATTTTTATATGTGCTTGTTGCAGATCTTTGTTCTTGGTTTTTAACGTCTTTTTGCCATAGCGCCATCTGTGAGAAATCTTTGAAAGCTTTTCTCCACTCAGCTTGGTACCTTTATAGCTACCAGTCGTCATATTGATTAAATTCTACTTCTCATTCATAAGGCAGATTCCCCTGAGAAGAATGAGCAGATGACGTAAGAAACTCTTGCTCTTTGTAAATAACATTTGTACAAATTTATCGAGACAACCTGCAAGAGCTAATCGAATCCTTCATCCTAATCTCGATACTATTATCGTAACTCTGCCAGAGAAATAAAAATGGAAGTAAATTAATTTGTTACTCCGCGAACCAAGTGATGGTTAAATCGTGCAAAATAGCTGAGCTTGTGTTGAATATTTTTTCATGCTGTTAATTATACCACCCTTCCACCGCATGAAATTAATAACACAAGTGCAACTAAAAATAAAAATAAATAACAGTCACAAACCACCACCAAAAATATACCCTACACGTGTTTCGCGTCT
This sequence comes from Hyposmocoma kahamanoa, assembly GCF_003589595.1. Lineage (NCBI taxonomy): Eukaryota > Metazoa > Arthropoda > Insecta > Lepidoptera > Cosmopterigidae > Hyposmocoma > Hyposmocoma kahamanoa. The sequence continues at coordinate 19,616,732 of NW_020654748.1, forward strand.
CCACAGGGCATCCTCAGGGGCTGTTAACTGCTTGACACTCGGCCGAGTTCAGCTATTTTGCACGATTTAACTTTCACTGGGGTCGCGGAGTAGCAAATTAATTTACTTCAATTTTTATTAACATGGACTTCCGCAGAGTAACGCCTGAATCTATTAATTACTTGCTATATATTAATTAATTACAGCGTTACTAAAACACATCTTTGATGCTTAGGAAAGGTCCCAGAACGCTATTGGTGTTTTCTGTGACCTCTCAAAGGCATTTGATTGCGTTGATCATATTACTCTTATTAGGAGGCTGGAACATTACGGTGTAAATGGCAAGGCGTCGAAACTTGTCTCGTCATATCTCAACGGTAGAATTCATAGACATAAATGGAGTGACTTCTTTGGGTTCTCTGGTAAAAATGAGTGTTCCGCAGGGCTCAATACTTGGACCTTTCTTATTTCTGATTTATATTAATGATCTGCCATTCTTTGTTAAGGACCATTGCGAAATAGTGTTGTTTGCTGATGACACATCCTTGATTTTTAAAACAGACTTGACATTAACTATGACCATATCAACGATACCCTCTAAGGTAGTTTATTGGTTTAATGCTAACAATTTATTGCTTAATGTCAAGAAGACAAAATGTGTTAAATTTGAATTATTAATAATATTATTATTAATATTGAGTAAAATCGACTAGTCCAAGCATAGAAATAAACGGAGAAAAGTTAGACCTTGTTAATAAAGCAGTCTTCTTGGGAGTGACCTTAGATAGTAAACTTCAATGGTTTCCACATATATCTTCCCTGGCCAGCAGGTTAAGCTCCGCTGCATACGCAGTCCGCAGAATACGTGAGCTTACCGATGTTAGTACTGCTAGACTAGTTTACTTTAGTTACTTCCATAGTATAATGTCCTACGGGATTCTCATGTGGGGTAAAGCGGCAGATATTCAAACCATATTTGTACTGCAAAAACGAGCGATTCGTTCTGTGTACCGTCTAGGCTCTCGGGTTTCTCTCAGAGAAAAGTTTAAGGAGACTGGTATCATGACTGTGGCATCACAGTACATTTACTCAAATATTTTATATGCCCGTAAAAATATACATAATTTCAATAAGAAAGAAGATATCCATAATATTAACCTTAGAGCTAAGTCCAAACTCATGGTACCACGATTTCGTCTAACCAAGGTAAACAGCTCTTTTATGGGGAACTGTATACGTTTTTACAATAAGATTCCGGAGCAAAGTTTAAGTTTAAGTTTACATTTCCTAAGTTTAAAAACTACATAAAAATATTTTGATCAATAATCATATTCCAAAATTGAAGACTACGTGTTAGATAAAGATGTATGGAAAGACGACACGGCTCCAGGATCCACACCAATTTGATTCAAAGTGTATTCCATAGCATTTAAGTTTATTTGAAAAGAGCAATCCCTAGAGTTTCCTGCTCGTTCTTCTCAGGGAGGTCAGCGTAGTGAACGAGCAGTAGCTTAAATGTGACGTTTTCAAGTGTAAATTTATTTTACCTATGGAATAAATAATCTTTGACTTTGACTTTACTCTGCCAGAGAACAAAAAAGTACCGAGAATGCTCTCCCCCTCTCTACCTTTATATTCCGCACCAAGCCCCGCACATTGGCGGTCACATTGACTGAACGATAACAAGGCTGTCAGCGAGCCGTTTTCGCCCTAAGACGGTTTTGATATTTGAATATAGTTTTCATTTATTCATTACGGAACTTGTACGATGTGTACGGCTGTTTATCACCATCTAAACCTGATAAAGGGAGGAGTTTATTTTGTTTTCCGAAAGATGAAACGAAGATGAAAAAATCTTTTATCTGAGACTCATTGTGTTATTGATTCTTTCATTTATTTAGTGCAGAGTAATATATAGTACAGATTTATTATATCAATATAAGGAGACGCCATAACTTCGTGAGCTAGAAGACAAGAGTTCTCGAATTTTAAATTTTTTATTGCCGATAAATATTACGTAGTGAATGTACCTACCTAATTATTGACTAGGTATTTATTTATTTTATTTATTTATTTATTGCATTGTCACACTTATTAATAATTTACGTACAGTGGTTTGTAAGTGTACATGTGACACCCTGTAAGGGCACAGCAAAGTAGAAAGGGCACTCACTTATTATTAAATATAATGGTTTACAATCATATGTCATCATGTAGAGGTACAATCAAATTATTTATGATGACTCATTCAATATGGTAAACACCATATTAAATAAATCATCACATATCATACACATATAAATTGATTAAAAAGAAGGATGTCGAAGAATTTTTAATTAATTTTGATCATTGAAAAATTCTTGAATGTTATAATAACTTTTATTTATAAGGAAGTCTTTTAAATATTTAGAGAAAATCTTAAATTCTTTAATTCTGGTAATGATAAACATGGACACACCATTTCAAATACCTTGGTTACCTTATTGACAAGCACATGTCTAAATTAATTATAACATTTTAAGCGCTTTTAATATATTTTTTAAATAAATCTTCAATATTATTCTAGATAGCGAATTAATGAAAAATATAATACTGATATAAATACCTAATGAACATGTGTAATTATTAGGATTCTATGAATAGAATTATAGATAACAGAGTCGCGTTAGAATTTTCGCTATGTTGCCGGTCTGATTAGTAACGTACGAGAAAGTAATAGGTAACCCTGCCTCTTCTCGCACACATTTGCACGTGTGCAAATAGCGCCTTGCTGTATGTAGTAGTATTAGGTAAATAACTTTCGACTGTTGTATGGAGTGTCCGGGGTGCGACTCTGCAACGGGTCAAAATTCCGTCCTATATCGATGCGGCGCTGAATAATATCCTGGATATTAATTTTTTTATAATATCGAGTGGTGGGACGGACAAGTCGTGCGCCTGATGGTAAGCTACACACGCCTGTCCATAACAGTTGCCTGTGCGTTTGCCATCTTTTCGCGACATGCCGCTTGGCTCGAGTATAGTGGGCACGTTAACAGTGGCTAAGGCCCGGCGGATGATGTCGTTGAGGAATTTTTCCTTTTTTAGTTTTTTTTCCTTTTTTAATTTTTTTCCTTATAATATTATTCAAATATTGATCGTGAGCTAAAATTATTTTCTGAACTTTGACAAATATGCGTGTTAATATATGGCATTGAATGTTACAAACTAATTTATAAATTAACGCTTCCTAATATGGATAGATGGCGCTAATCCTAAACAAAATAAAAGAATGGCCGGGACTATTCACAAATATGTGCGATAAGTGCCATCTAGTTGATTTGTTTATTATTACTAGAAAGTAGAGTGGCTTTGATAAATTGCAGCTTGTTAATGTAAAACAAATTAGTTACAAAAATAGCTATAAGACACTCGTCACGACATCTGGTGTGCGAATAGGTACTAAATACGCTGTCTTGTGTCGCGATTAGCAGTCCTCCAGATTTTTCTCATCCAAGTACTCAGGATGCCTTCGTAATTCTTTCGAATTAAGTATTTCTCCTCTTTTCACTATCTAGCTATGTATAATATTAATTTCAACAACCGAAAGCTATTTTATTGCCACCCGAAATACGTATTTACAATTGCTTACAAGCGTTCTAGTCGCACCTCGCAGGTGGATTCAAAATCCTCTTTAGTCCCACCTAATACCTTCCGCATATCGAGAGAGCATTTACATAGGGCGCGGTGGAGTTTTTCCACCAAAATATAAGTTACCCAATTTGTTACGTTAGGCTTAGCCCTCCATCAGGGTACCCTTGTCCGACGAACAGATTGAGCCTGTGGGAGATGTGATGGATCCAAGTAAAAACATACGTACGTACAATCTCTTTCACTGCGAGCTACTAAGCAGTTGAAACTAGATTTAGTATTACAATAGATGACACATGTTGCAAAGTTTAAAAACCACTTATTCCATAGGTAAAATATATTTTCTCGAACGCGCTCGGAAATGTTTGCATTACTTTCAAAAAACGACCATGGACAGTTTGTCATTTATGGACCGTGCGTCTCTTCCCGGCCAAGGCTGGCAAAGTAAGTCCATTACTGTCCACTGCTCTAAACTTTCAAATTTACCGACTATACAATAATAAAAAAAATAATGAACTATGTAAACAGGCAAAAGAAAAACTCCTACAACCAACTGCCCAATGTTCATAGTTGCGAGATTTAAAAATACCTGTATATACCGCTTACTTTTAAAAAAGAAAATGGCGATAACACTTAAAATGTTTCGGTATTCTTTTGTTTTCTCGTCTTTTTTTGTATTATGGTCGCGAAAATCAGTGCTAGTGAGATAGCGATAACGAAAATATTGTAATAAATACACATTCAAACACATCATCAGAAGTATGTGCCTGGAAAACAATAACATTTTCTGTTAGCAGTGGTCTTAACACGTCAATTATTGTTTTCAATATTATTTAATTTTTTGTTTTTACTTTTTTTGTACTATTATACGTCTTCCTCTCTTTAGTCTTTATTATTTCCACACATTGTTTGAGAAAAATACTGTACATGCCTCGGCGGGAATAGGGATTGCTTGACTCGTATTAATACAAAGACGAATGTACACTGTAACCTGTACTATTTCACTTGTAAGCGTCATTTTTTAAGCTCATTGACTTTGCTGACTTCTATGAGAAGAATGAGCAAGAAATTCTTTATAGAAATTCTAAATAACTTACATGTCATATACCCTTTGAATCTGAAAAAAAAAAACTGCCTCTGTGGCCGAACGGTTATCATGCCGGACTGCCACGCAGAGGTCCCAGGTTCGATTCCCGGGCCGGGAGAAATATTATATGGTTTATATGGGTGCAATTTGTGGTTGTCTATGTGTGTCCATGGCACCCGCGACACAGGGTTTCCCTAGTGCGGGGCTATGTTGAGTGTGTATGTTATGTTATAATCATATTTGTATGGAATTTAGAAACTTGTCGACTTTCCATACATCTTTATTTAACACATAGACTTCGTAATATGATTTTTCAATTAAGATACTTTTAATGTAAGTTTTAAACTTAAGAAATGATAATCTTAATAATATATTCTCCTTTGCAAATCTTTTGCTAACGGTAATGTTGCATTATATTAGAATCTTCGTCCCGCATAAACGTGCGGGTAGAGTAATTTACAAACTCGGCTTCAGAGATTCTTTGAGAGATGAGTTTAAAGATATTAACATTCTTACACTATAGTCACAGCACAATCATGAAAATGTAATTTATGGTGCCGGATAACGGTCAGTGAGAACAAGGTAGACTAAGAATATGATGGCGGAATTGTATGAACGCATATACATATAAAGGACTTGCTGACTTTGCTCTTTGCAGTGGGATACAATAGGCTAATTGAAAAATACATTAAAAACAAAACATAACATAAAAAAAAAACCGGCCGTTCTTGACAGTCATTTTCACAAAGTCACACATACATTTAAGGGGCAATGTATATGCTTCTATGATAAGATTCCGATTGATATTCAAAATTTGCCATTCGAAATTAAAAACTAAAGGTTTATTCTACAGCTTCTGCGACCGTGGCTGACAAACACCCGTGGAAGTGACCCGTTTAGCTCTCACTGGCTGTCTCTTTGAAATAAATATTGTAAATGATAATGTGTATAAATGTTTATTTACAAAGACCAACCTTTAGTTGCTCATTCTTCTCAGAGGAATCTGCCTTACGAATGAGCAGTAGAGTTTAATCAATATGACGATTTCAATATGAAATAAACATTGAGTTTGTGTATGTTTATTAGAGATGCATCCCGTATATACCTATGTAATTACATATATATCTACTCTGGATTTAATGATAGCATTACTTGTGGGCAGTGCCACCATTAGGAGTGCAGTCTTTACTGCACTTTGAAAGCTGTTTACGTAAACTGTAGTTAACGGTGTTCGTTACTTATTACTATGTATTTGTTAGTTATGTATCTTTGCAATGTGTAGAACTCTTATTACACTACCAGATTTAAAGGGACACTAACTCTGACTTATTGAGATGTATTAAGACTTAGGAAATTAGGTGCCTAATTAGGGAGACTCATGCAGGGTTATTTTTAAAATGCTGACAACCTTGCAGGACTAGATTCCTTGCATCATGTGGGCTAATCCCATATTATTTTTTTATAAAAAATAAGTGCGCATTTCACCTCCATCCATGATGGAAGCGATGATGAGGTCGACGATGTAGCATGCACACCTAAATAATTCCTATTCACTCTTGCTTTGAAAAGGTCCAATTTATAGCGTTCGGGGAACAAGTCCGCAGGCAGGGAATTCCACTCTCTAGCTACTCGCCATATAAATGTGGAAGCGAAACGCTTCGTTCGACTCCTGGGAATATCACCATCGTTGTATTCAAGGTAAGAAAGGAGACGGTTATTAAGTACACGTTCCATAGTCTTGCAGAGTATAAAAGTGACTGAGATAGGTCGATAGTTGACAGGGTCAGCTCTGCTTCCTATTTTGGGCACAGGTTGCACATTTGCTGGCCTCCACGACCTGGGTACTACACCAGTCTCAAGTAAGAGGCGATACAAGCGTGTGAGAACAGGAGACAACTCTATGTTTATTATTAGACAAATTTTACACAAATAAAACACTGACTCAACAAGTCAGCATGTAACGTATCCTAATAATAAAACATAATTATATACTCTACTGTATAAAATATACTTACATTACATATTACAATAAATAATAGTTATTTACATACATCACATACATATACATATAATATACATATAATAAATATGTTTACTCATAAGTGTCTGCGTTATTCTTATTATTACTATGATTATTCTCTTCTTAAGGGAATCTGCATTTAAATACTTACCTTATTTCAATACTTATAATACAAGACAACAACTTTTGTGTTGTGTGTTGTCGTCTGTAGAAGTGGTAAAAATCTCATAAAGCCTTGAATGTGCTGTGTGCAATGTGTGTAACTCGGTGCAAAGGTGATATTTTACAATACAGACGACCGCGTTGTGGTAGACACACAGACAAGCAACACATTGACGGATCTTGTTCCGTCGCACTGGAGGTATACTGTATAGCTTCATATGCTGTTGACTGTACATTATGAAGAACCGTGGAACATTCGTCGTATTTAGTAAACAGTACGCCGTGGAATTCTCTCCAAAATATATTTCATAGCTCACTGGCAATCCATCGGAGAATACGCTGAAATCCTACTGACCTATTCCTCATACGCAGAACTAGGCCTTCGGGAATACCTGTTTCGCGTTTCAGTTTACGTCGGCTTTCATCGATTTCGTATAGCATTACCATGTTACCTATAAAGATGGAAGTATCGATGCTTTTAAGCCGGTAGCCTTGAATCGACATGAATAGAATTTTATCATTGTTCGTTATGAATTTAATATCTACTTAAAATTTGTCTTACATTTCATACTCTGCCTTTTCGCTGGAAGAATAGAACGTTTATTTAACAATATTTTAAGTACCCTTGAAATAAATGTTATTACATGTTTCATAAATTACTTTAATAATAATATATCAATTAATTATTAAAAGTGCACTTGTACGCATACCCGGACACGCGAATAGTCTTTACAGGGTCACTATCGCGCGTGATCACGAGTGTTGATCCCTATCGCTCTCGCGCCACAAAAACACGTCTACGACTGACGTACGCCTGGTGGTAATCGACACGCCTACTCAGTTGCAGAGCTAATCTAAGCTTTAAATAGATAGATATGAGAGACCACTTGCACCTACCACTTCGTCTATCACCCTGAGACACATTCTCCTGGCATATTTGTAGAGAAAAACGAAATTTTCTGCTGGTTTTATCTATTTGCAACAGTTTGAGCTGAAATGGCTCTGACGCAGCATAAATACTGTAGACCGTGAAAAGTCAAACGTTGGTTTTTTGCTAGTACATTATGGTGAGCGATCGCATCCCAGTGAGCCATGCCAGCAAAGTGCATCACACTCACATACGTATATGACATTATAATGTACCTTAGAAATAACCTTTCTTTATTTACTACCGTAAATGTTTCCGGCATCCCACTACGCGCGCCGGTCATTAGAGTACAAGTCCCCCGACGTATGGCACTTGCAGAAAAAAATCCGCGTGTCATCGGACCCACTTACTATGAGCGTCTGTCTGCTACTCTCAGACTTGAACTAACAATTTTGATGTAGTTTTTAAACTCAGGAAAAAATAATCTTATCTAATTATATGCTCCGGAATCATATTGTAAAAACGTATACAGTTCCGCATAAAAAGGTCGTTTGCCATGGTTAAACGAAATCGTGGTACCATAAGTTTGGACTTGGCTCTAAGGTTAATATAGTATAATGTTTAATGTAGTCTCTCTTGTCTCTCCGTTATCCACTTGATGTGTTGTACTACATGCTGGGTACCTGGAGACCTATCATACAGGCTAGACCTAGTTTAGGCTCCAGTCTCCCATAAATGTAACTAACTAATCTAAGTACCTTAGGTATTGTTAATATGCGTCATTTAGCTTTGTGAGGAGAAATAAATAATTTTGTATTTGTATCTGACGAAACATTTAGACGCCAGCTGAAAGATCTTTTCTTTTCTTTATACTCTGCAAATTAATTTATGGACCTTAAAATGTAAAGCAATTAAGTATTTTCTATTTTCAAACGACTTCAAAAAAGAAGGAGGATCTCAATTTTTGTACGTATATTTTTTGTGAACGCTTTTGTGAACCGACTTTGATGACTCTTTTTTTGGAAAGAAAGTGCCTCTTGGGTTCTCTAAGGTTTCTCAGGGTATTACTACCACCTTATGTATTTCTGCCGCCAAGCAGTAATGTCAGCATTACTGTTTTCCGGTTTTGAAGGGTTAAGGGTACTGGTGAAATTATAGGCACATGGAACTTGTCAACTTGTGTCTCAGGGTGACTGGCGTAGGCGTGTACCTTACCATCAGACGCACGACTTGTTCGTTCCGTCACTTGATGATATTAGAAAAACCTCATTATTGGTTCCATTTAAATTTGAACAAAATATTCCACCTCTAAGCGTGGCAAATTAGGGGATGAATCGAGTTTCGCGCACTTTCCAGTAACCGATTTCAATAAAACTTGGCAAATAGATGTAATTCCATTATCTTTGAGGTCGGTTTTTTAGTACTCTGTACTGAGGTTATTTTAATTTTTATCGCATTGACATACTTTTAACTATTTCCTCGAATTTTATATTATTATGAATGAATTGTTGTATTTTATAATTATATTGTGTATTTTTCATTTACTGATTTTTATTTTTTTTGACGATCACAATATAATTTCTTATACTTCGACATGTAGTGCAATTTATACTGTAATATTATATTTGAGAAATAAGTTAATCTGGGTATTTCACATACTACGTAACGTTTTTTATCAACGCATATCCGAGTTATACTTTTTAAATTTGCTGTTATTAGACTTTACTCGCAGTGAGGCTTCACAAATAAATCGAGTATGTATTAATTTACCTAAATAAATTAGATTTTGTTCATTAACGAACTATCCTTTGTACGATTTTCCGACATTGCGGACGACACGACGGGAAGCCTTAATTAAAATGTTATTTTCAGTTCAGAATGGACATCCCTTTGCTCTTCGCTTGTTTAAACTAGTCTAAAACAATGGTTGAATTTGTGTAACAATAATTAATTAACAAAAAGTCTCTACTTTCACGTTAGTAAGTACTTTTATTTATTGTTTCGGACAGCCAAGACATGAATTTAATACAACAAAGTTGAAATAGTGACACGGACATTTATACTAATTATACTTAATTAACATCATAATTAAGTTTTATTATACTTGTCCACAACACGTATAATAAACATCTCCATTCAATGAACATATTGTTCAGTTAGAATAAGCCCTAACTTAAAAAACAACAATTACTGCAATGAATATGAACAATAATTATCAAAAAGTAATAACTGTTGACTATATAGTTGTAAAATCGCAAAATTTATTGCTTAAAGTTAAAAATAATATTTTAAATTATTATAACGTCACCAAAATAAGATCAACTAATTCGAAATACATAAAATAGAGTTATTTGTTATGCAAGCAAAGTTGTTGTTTGACGCCAGCTTAGATATGGACGCGAGTGTCAAGGCACGAGACGCAAAACAATTTTGCTGTCGAGGGATACACACAATTTTTCACCTTACTATAGCAAGAAAAATGGTAGATGAAAGAAAAACACTTGAACTATAGCAAATCAGTATTAATAAACAAAATTAGTTATCGTTGTCAATTAAATGTCAACAATAATAAGAATAAAATACACCAACGGATTTATATTACATAAATAATGTACGACAAATCGCGTAGTTGAACGTGTCATTACGTTTTTTTTTCATGAAATGAAAAAGTTAGGTGCACCACCGTCCATTCGTCGATTTCGAATTTCAAAACGCTTTTACGTGCAGATTCTAATGAGAAAGAAAGCCTTTCTGAGCTAGTAAGATGAAATTATTAATTTAATTAATTAATTATTATTGAAACTAGAAATCAAGTTAGCATTCAATACGATAATTAAGAGTGTGTATAACTACGCGGACGCAAGCTTGATGAACTATTTAAAAAAATATTGAATTAAGTTGACAAGTCCCATAAGCCTGTAACATCACCAGCACCCTTACTCTTCTAAACAGACCACAGTAATGTGAGCATTACTGCTTGGCGGCAGAAATGGGTAAGGCGGTGGTACTTCCTTGAAAGAACTCTTTTACAAGTAACTCTACTGCTAGTAAACATGCATTGGGCCAGCGTGGTGACGTAGGCCTTAGGATCTAAAAAAACTACGATATCGATCGTCTGCTTCTTATACATTTAGTCGATTTTGTCTGCTTTGCCGAAAAAATGGAGCAAATCTTGTAGGCACATTAAATCTCTTGTTCATTAGAAGTCAAAATCAAATAATCATTTATTCAATAAATAAAATTATTACACTTGAAAACGTCATTTTATTAAGCTACTGTTCTGTAGGGACTGCCCTGTTCAAATAAACTGAAATGCTATAGAATACATTTTGAGTCATATTTGTGTGGAATCTAGACTCACGTTGTCTTTCCATATATCTTTATCTAACACGTAGTCCACAATTTTGTAATATGACTTTTCAATTAAAATACTTTTAATGTAAATTTTAAATTTAGGAAATGGTAATCTTAATACATGCCCCGGAATCTCATTGTAAAAACGTATACAGTTCCCCATAGAAGAATCGTTTACCTTAGTTAAACGAAAACGTGGTACCATGAGTTTGGACTTGGTTTTAAGGTCTTAAGATACTATTATGACGTCTAAGGTTAATATAGACGGTAACGCAAGCCGTGGTAGCCTAAAGGATTGACCAACTGCCTGTCAAGCAGAGAGTTGTGGGTTCGAGTCCGGGCTATCACCTCTGAGTTTCTCGGAATGTGCGAAATTTAATTTGAAATTTACCATGAGCTATTCGGTGAAGGAACACATTGTGATGAAACCTGCGCGATGATTCACAACCCTCGGAAGACGTGTGAAGTCTCCAACCCGCATTGGGCCAGTGTGGCGGACTATGGCCTAAACACTCGTCTGAAAGGAGATCCATGCCCAGCAGTGTGACGTATAAATGGGTTGATAAAATGATAGACGGTAATATGTCCCAACCCTGGATTGATGATTACGGATCGATGACGATGAATTTTCGTTCTACAACATTTCAAATCTTTAATATCAATTTTGTATCATTAACGTCGAGTTCGAATAATTAATTTAAATTTCAGTTTCACGAATCGCTGAACGAATATCCACAGCAAACAAAGGACCAGGTACTGAAATAATTACAAATGATAACACAAGTTTGTATATATTAATACTAATATGAAATTGTAAATAGCTTTGTACCAAATAAACGTAAAATTTCCGAATATTTAGCTCTACCGAATCGGGTTTGTTTGTATGGTTTCAACAATGAGTGTGTAGCGATTTATTTTTGTTGATGTATTAAATATTGCTTGTGGAAGTTTAATTTGAGCGAAAGTACTAACAGAATGTTATAAAAACATAAATGTTATTGGAGTTCTTAGGCCACAAATTCGCAACGGTGGTTTGTGCGTAAATTGCGCGCAAGCGTGTGTCTTGTCTTGGACACATCCAACACAAGACACAATGTACGATCAACCCTTAAACGCTCCGCCACTTTGGCTTTCGTGATGTAACAAATGGGAAATGTTTTTTGTAAATTATCCGCTCACGCGATACATGCAGCCGTAGACGCATACCACACCTAGAGGTGCCGGTGATGATTTTATACTGATTAATCGGTTATTGAAGCTATAACAGGTAAAAGAACTAATACTAATTGCTATTTCGGTAACTACTCTAGCAAACTATAAAGTTTTTAACGCCTGGGTCTGTCATTTAAAAAAAATAAACAACTTCAAAAATACGTCACTACAATCGTGTGTGTTATTATTGTTTAGGCTGGTGATTTCGGTATTTATTTATTGAAAACATACCGTAAGTAGCGTTTTTAAGTTTACCCTGAATATAAATGTTTATAAACTATACTTTAAGGAGTAATTTCATGGTAAACGTTAGAAACACTCAAACGGAATATTATCATATTTACCCAAGTACACCAAAAATTTAATTAGTGCTTTTTAAGTGCAGGATTTGCGGTGTATTACTGCATTTTATTTGAGATGTTTTTGTTGTAGTACGGAGGGTATTTATTTAGCAATGCAGAATAATAATTTATATTTATAAAAACTTGTATTTCAACTGAATCCTTTTCTAATTGGCGAAACCAAATAGCCGCCATTTTGCGGTAGGATGAGCGCATCGCGTGAGCGGCTAATCAACCTTTTGGTTGATCTCACACTGGCGTAGAGTCAAAGCCTCGCGTGCGTCCTGTTTTTCAACTACAACGCCTGGCGACACGCGTCGACGCGCATTTCCATATTTGCATAACTCTAATTTGTACCTTAATTATGGGAAAATAGAGTTGAATATGCTATAAGCGAAAAACATGACGCGTCGCGACGCTTCGACTCTGTGCCAGTGTGAGTTGAGCCTTTCGGCCATTTGCCTTCCATATGATCATAGTTCAATATAAATGAAAAAAAAAGAGATTGAAAATTATTACACATGTTTTTTTACGATACCAAGTGGCGGGATGGACAAGTCCTGCGCCTGGCAGTAAGCGACACGCCTGTACATAACAGTTGCAGTGTGCCACTCAGAGCTTTAAATCACAAACATCTGAGACATAAGTTGACAAGTCCCATGTGCCTGTAATTTTACCAGAACCCTTACCGAAACGGAGTAACGCTGACATATACTACTTGGCGGTAGACATAAGTAAGGTGGCTGTACTTCCCTTCTTCTTTCACAAGGAGTTGTACTGCTATTGAAAATAAATATAATGTATTGAAGTAACTTTATAACAGACACTAATAGTAAAAATGAAGGTGGATTTACCGTTCTGTGGTGGTTACACTTCCAGACTTTTGTGATTGCATAAAAATTATTTGTTATGATTGAATATCAAAACTGGGCCCATGGCTCAGATGGTCAGAGGAATGCTACGGTGCAGCCTGAACGTGGGTTCAAGTCCCATCGGGTCGTCAAAGTTTTTCTGTGGATTCGATCATTGTATTCATAATCGTAACAAAACTAATGGAGTGATTTCATAAAAAAAACTCAATAAATGCGATTTAAAATCATGTTATGTTAATATATAACCCAATATAATGTACGTGTCCAGTTTAGAACGCAAAATGCTGTCAAGCAACGAAGTAAGTTTATATATTGGACCATTCATGAAAAGTCGTGGCCTAGTTGTAAACTAACGGGTTGCCAGCTGCATTTACGTCAATATGTTGGGATTTCCTTTCTATATATTGCTTTATCGAACTAACCAACTTAATAGGGTTGCTTTTCATTCGCAATATATTGACTAATCTACCAAAATTAATTCTAACAAGTTTCGCTATGGACAGTAAAGCCAAATGGATCGTAATGTTACAAATTACAAATAATGTATATTGGCCCTGGAAAGGAATCTTGCCGTATCTTGAAAAATAGAATTTTACACCAGAGCCGAAAAACTGTTTAAAAAAATTATTTCTCACTCGTAATATGAATTAGTGAGTCAATTTTAAAGTTGGCATGTATTAACGGTACAGTCGTCAAATAGCATTGACGACATTATTCTGAAATTGACATGACATTGATTTTATACTAGTTACAGCAATTGCTTTATCAATTTCAAGTAGCGATTTTGCTGTTATAGAATTTTAAGACATGATTTTGCTGTAACTAGCAAAGGAGTCAATTTGTTGGTCCATTTAATTTAATGTAGTTTTTAGATTATTATTTTTTTTTTATAATATCGAGTGACGGGACGAACAAGTCGTGCGCCTGATGGTAAGCTACTCGCCTGTCCATAACAGTTGCAGTGCCACTCAGAGCTTTAATTCGGAAAGATCTGAGGGGCGATGCCACTGCGCCCGTCACCCTGAGACATAAGTTGACAAGTCCCATGTACCTGTAATTTTACCAACATCGTTAACCTTTGAAACCGGAACACAGTAATGCTGACATTACTGCTTGGCAGCAGAAATAGGTATGATGGCAGTACTTCCCTGGACGAACTCTTTTACAAGGACCTCTACTGCTACTAAATTAATTAATGATTAAATGTACAGGTTCGGTTCAAATAAAACGTCGTATTTATTGAATTTTTAAATGCAAAAGTATACTGGGTACGCTATTGCAACGAAAAACAAAAAACAAATTTGACTGATTTTATTGGCAACTTATGATCACATACCTACATAGGTGCATTCAACATTCTATACTATCTTAACATTTTTAACTAAATATATGTATATGTAATAAATTTGGTTAGAAATAACACCCGATAATATGGGCGGCGATTTTGTTGTACCTGGGTGAACTATTATTGGTGTTGGCCATGATAAAATGCTGTAAATATTTCAAAACATTCAAACAGGGATCGTGTATCTCGACTTCAAAAAAGAAAAGAAAATTTTTAGAGGCTTTTGATTTTCTTTTATGATAAAAAATTGCAATTTTTCCCAGTTACAGGCGTGTTTCGTTAAAAATCCGTGCCAAAAATCGACGTCGTACAACGAAAAAATATCGTCGTGGCATCGTGACTCCTAGGCAAAAAACGCGGAATTGTTTTCTGATTCCAAATTTATATAAAAAGTAATTTTCCCAGATTTTCGATGTACGATTGCGTTCCATCATCGACATGTGAAATTTTATAACTCTCATATTTAAGCAAAAAAATATATAGGCTAATCATTCGTAGAATGTTAAACTTTTTTCATGAAAAGGCATTGACTTACAATTATATGGACGTCGGTTCCACGCTAAAAAGTGTCCGCACTTGTAAGGCGCTAAAATCGTATACAGAGCGCCAAACTCCGCTTTAGTCTTCATTTGTTCTACTGACAGCGCGATCTGCGATGACATTACAATTTAAATTTCGAATAGGTTGACTTGGGACATTTTTCGTGGTTTTTGTATTAGACCCGTCGTCCATTTATTTGTAGGTCAATGTGAAATGGTGTAATTTTGCAGATCGGACCTTGTTACACCTAGGGTGCGATATTATTGTTTATAGGTATGTATTATGTAATTACATAAGTAGTTAGAGAGAGAGAGAGAGAGAGAGAGAGTTCGAAAATTAGGCTCTAGTATGTGAAATAGCTAAATTTGTTGGTGGGCTTCAGAAAGGTATAAATAGTAAAACATTTTTGTGTATAACTTTTTTATATAAAAAAACAGACCTCAAAAGTTTCATATTCATTCGTGTTTTTTTAATGGTATAATTACTATGCATATCTATAGCCCCGCACTAGGGAAACCCTGTGTCGCGGGTGCCATGGACACACACATAGACAGCCACAAATTACATCTAAACCCACGGGAGAAATAAATGTAGGCAATTGAAATATTTCTCCCGGCCCGGGAATCGTATCTGGGACCTCTGCGTGGCAGTCCGGGATGGTAATTTGCATTTCGTTAAATGAGACTTAGTTTAAATTTTTAATTTTTATGATACTAATGATGGTTAGCGACACGCCCGCCCATAACAGTTGTAGTGCCACTCAGACCTTTAAATCGCAAAGATCTGAGACATAAGTTGAAAAGTCCCATGTGCCTGTAATTTCCCCAGCACCCTTATACCGTTACCTAAATAATGTGCTAATGCGTTACACGATAGGATGTACTTTACTCGATCATAATATATAAAATTTTGAAAACAGGTTGAAGTAAAAGTCTAAAACAAGTTATTTAAGGGTCGAAACACAAAACATCTCCCACGCATCGCAAGAATTTGCGAATTGCTCCGCATCGCGCATTCCTGTTATGTTAGTCTTCTTTGTGTTTTTTTCTACATTTGCTTATCAATAACAGCAGTGCAACACTCTTTTAAGGACCCCTGTCGCTGACTAGTTTAAAAAATACCTTTAGTACCGTTGACGATCGTCGAAGGTATGATCACCCGAACCGTGGCAGTGAGACGCTTTGTCGCAGCAATTCGCGTCGCAGTTTTCAGCGTTGCGAATTCGCATCGCGCTGATTTGCAGTTTTGTGTTTCGACCCTAAGAACAAAATATCTATCTTTGCACACAATTTTTATATGGGGATATTTATCTTTAAGTACTACAGAGAACCTGGTAAATTATTGATTTTTAATTGAAGTGCTATTGTTATTAAATTCACATTTATTCCAAAATTTGAAAATTGCTCAGTGCTTTAAGAGATCTCATGCCAAAAAAGTTTTGACGTTGGCTCCGCCCAAATTTGTGAAACAAATATATGCCTGAAGTTCGCGTGACATGCGACAGGAGATTTTGAATTTTGCGCATTAAAAGTACCTACCAAATTCGTTTTAGCGGAATAATTCTAAAACTAAAGGGATTAAGTAAAATCCGTAGTGACAGTTGTCGATCATGCATAAATATAATTAATTATCTAATTTTTGTCCTAATAACCTGTAGCATTTCGAGGATAAATCGAAAAAATGTGAAAATTAGAGGTCATTTCGTGATTTTTATCTATCGAGGAAACTTTATTGTTTTATGTTTCTGATTAATGTCTATGCTTGAATATATCGTGTAGTTACTCATACAATATTTTATTTTTAACTTTAAAGTGGATAAATCCCTCTAAAATCAAACCGAAGATTAGGAATTTTTCCTCTGCTTCCCTCCTATTGACACGCCGCACCGCCCGCTACTCCTGGTCTCTACTCTAGGTCTAAATAAACCTGTCTTAGATAGATGAGTGTAGATGATAGATGAGTACAAGCGGAGATCCGCTTGTACTAATTCTGCCCTCCTAACTGAGAGTGCAGTAACTAAGTCAAACCTGTTTTCGAGAAAAACGTGGTTAAAGAAAATAATTTAAAATTTACTCTAGCTTCAAAACTACGCAAGTTACAGCAACATGGCATATATCAATAGAAAGGTAAAAGAATGAAGAATTGTAAGGTAACATATTTATATATGTATGTTAAGGTTTTAAAACATAAATAAAATAAGTGCAGCAACTATTAGATACTGCGATTATTGCTAGAATTCCATCGCCGTTGACTCAAAAATTATATAACAACTAATCTTACTGCAGTTTAAATTAGCAAATGTTATACATTGTAGTAAGTTACTGCAGTTTTACTTCCTGTATTACAGTGTTCCGATGGGAATTTTGATACGTGAGTTAGAGCCATTTCTAGATCTTGTTTTGGTGTTAACGATTATTCATTTAACTCAATTTCGTCAAAAATGCTAGTTACTGCACTTTCAATTAGGACGGCAGAATTGTATTGATAATAATTGTAAGCGCGCGGGGCGGTCCTCCATACCTTACCTCCTAAAATGTGTAGATACCTCGCCTTAAGTTGTCGCTACTCAACTATGGTTCCGTCCCATAGGCAGCAGCCGTGTACGCATATAAACGTTCTAGCTCTTCACTCAAGTTTACCTAATCCCATACATTGACCGACAAGGAAACTCTTTTGTACGCGACACGCTTTCTGACGCAATATTTTACAAAGAACGTAAGGCGCGGATCGCCTTCTGTGTGCGTAATCTCATATACAAATTTCGTTTTTTCACTCGCATTTTTATTTATCGAAGGATGAACAACAGGTGATGTATAAACAGATTCAATAAACAATAAATACAAAAAAACTATTATTCAGTTTTGAGTTTCGTTCGCTCTATTACTTAGCTTTCAGAATGTTTCAACTTTTAACTGTAGAATAAAACCGCTGCAATGGCGTGTAATAAAACGGCTATAAATTGATTGCAAATATCGAGACGGTGTTTTGCGTTTTATTTATTTGCAAAAAATGTTACGTAAATTTAATAACCGAAAAATATTTTGAACGTACTGCTTTGAAAATGGAATCGTTTAAATCGTTCTAAAATACTTTTTCGCTACGTTTATTTATGTTCATTATGCCTTCAAATTGGAAAATATATAAGGTACGCTTATGGAGTAAAAAAAAAATATTTCCACGTGCCGTGCATATTTTGCGTTCACTTGCAGACAATGCTTTTCCACAATGAGAATTTTTATTCGTTATTTTTCGCGCTCATATTTTCGGGTTTGTTCTAACAAAGCTGCCTGCTTTGCCTCAGTTTGGGTAACAAGCGAAGTATAGTTTTTTTGTGATATCAAGTGACGGGACGATAAGTTCAGTAATTTTCAGGTCAATGATTTTCAGGTAAGTTTTTTGTACTCAATTTTGGTGACAATTTTTACTATTTAATTACTCGAATATAGTATCGTGAAATATTAAAGAATATTTCAGGTTACCACACTCGAATATTAAAGAATGTTTCATGATGATATTCTATAAATATTTAAATAAAAAGAAATTGTCATCAAAATTGAGCACAAAAAACTTACCTGAAAATCACTTAGGTAAGTTTTTTGTACTTAATTTTGGTGATAATTTTTAATATTTAATTACTCGAATATATTATTGTGAAATATTAAAGAATATTTCAGGTTAACACACACGAATATTAAATATTACTTTATGACGATATTCTATAACTATTTAAATAAAAAGAAATTATTACCAAAATTGAATACAAAAAATTTACCTGAAAATTAACGACGTTAGCGACGCGTTTGCCCGTAAGGGCATTGTAGTTGCAGTGTCACTCAGAGCTTTAAATCTCAAAGATCTGAGGGTACTTACAAGCTATCGAAACAAAAGTATTGATACTTTCTTTTATTGAACAATAAATACAGTAGAAGCTTAGTCTGCGTCACATGTGTGCCAACAGTACGCGGAGTACAGCAAACTTGAGCTCAAGCCGCCATTTTCGCTCGTTATGATCGTGCCAATTATCTCGCGAAAAACCTCGATAATCATGGAAAAAATGCTTTATTTTGCTAATTTGGAGTGCAAAAATGAGTCGCATTTATAATATTTTCCATAGTGGCGTTTCATGTCATCGTTAAGTATTAATTTATTTAATTTTAATAAATTCTATTTTGTATTTATCGCAATATTTTTTTTGTTACAAGACACGATATCCTCATCCACAGTCCGACTGCAATTAATATAATTTTATTCAATTCATACACATGTCAACTAAAGTTTGTGATTAGCCAGAAAACATCAAAAAGCGTAACATCGGCGACAAGTCTGCTTTTTTCTTATTTAACCTAATCTGCCGTTCTAATGGAAAGTGCAGCAACCTAGCATTTTTGACGAAATTTAGTTAAATACATAATCGTTAACACCAAAACAAGATCTATATTTGGCTCTAACTCACGTATCAAAATTCCCATCGGAACACAGTAATACAGGAAGTAAAACCGCAGTAACTTAGTACGTTTGCTAATTTAAACTGCAGTAGGATTAGTTACTATATAATTTTTGAGTCAAAGGCGATGGAATTCTAGCAATAATCGTAGTATCTAATAGTTGCTGTACTTATTTGATTTATGTTTTACAACCTTAACATACATATATAAATATGTCACCTTACAATTCTTCATTCTTTTACATTTTCATGTTGCTGTAACTTCCGTAGTTTTGAAGTTAGAGTAAATTTTAAATTATTTTCTTTAACCACGTTTTTCTCGAACAGGTTTGACTTAGTTACTGCACTCTTAGTTAGAAGGGCAGTTAACGCACACACTATATTATAGTATCCCGGAACTTAGCCATTCAGCCCGCATCACTAGTAGCCGCCATTATATCCTCAAGCGTGTTACGGCACGATGTGAAGAGGGCAATCGTTTGAATCGCTCTGCACAAACAGTCGGGTTAGAATTATTCGAAAATTCTCACCTGCACAAATTATCCTTGCTCAGGTGGAATGGTCTGTATTTGGAAAAAACCTTTACCACCACCTCATAGTGTTCATAGTCGCTAGCAATCTGTAAAAACATAATTTAGTGGCTACAAAATAGGTATATATTTTTTTAAACAGTTAAGTGACACGGTCACTAGTGCTATTGACGCTGTAAACTCACGGTAGACTACTACTGGGGCCAGGGAGTCTACCATGCAATTTAGTTTACAATTTATCTTACAAAATTATATAACATGACTTGTCATTATCATTGAAATGATTGTGGTTTGCAACTTGATAATAGAAGGCGAAAGCATCTCATATTGTAACAATTTTTGTTCAATATTGCGCTAATCCAAATTTTCAAAATTCAAAGGTCAATAAAATTTGAAAAAAAAAAAACAAAAAAAAAACGAAACTATAAAGAAAACATAGCGAAACGTAAACTACAAATGACATCTTTTAATAAAACCAGCCATTTTTCAGAAAAATTTGCCATGGAGTAACTTTTTTGAATCGCTTATTTTGATAGCTGATACCTTTAGTTAGGTACATGGCGTATGGCACATCATGACACGATTTTACTATGACAAAAATTGGATTTTGAATGGTCGATGTAAATTGCTTTGTTTTTGAAAGGTCGTTCAACTTAATGGCTTAATCAGGATTGCTACGAGAGCTCATGGTAGACTTTAAGTCAATAAATGCTATTCGTTACTAAATCGTTTTGATTACAGTTCTTTGTGACTTTAAGTGGCATTACCAATTTTATATGCTCAACATTTCTCGATTTCGATATTATGGCGCATCCTCACGTCATCACGAAGTGTCGCTTAAACTTCCCGGCACGATACAAGTGCCAGGTTGTAAGATTTTGAAATTTCTATTGTATGGAATCGTTAAACTTTCGTCAACTGTAAATATTATTGGTAAAGAATTTTTACATTTACTTCAAGAGCTGTCAATTCTATTTTAATTGAAATATTTCAAAGAAACGCATGGTTGTGTCAGTTCAGTTTAATGAAAATAATGTCTTTGTGAACAATCTAATTTATGGAATGCTTAGGTTTTCAAGATTGCTACATATTGAAAATGAAAGTATCTCTTTGAATCTAAATCATGTACATTTGTTTTTTTGTTCAAACAAACCAACATTTCAGGTTCTATACAGGTTCCATGATTACTGAGATGATAAAAGTTGACAAGTCTCACGTGCTTGTAATTTCATGTAATTCCTATCAACACCCTTACCCTTCAAAACCGGAACGCAGTAATGCTCACATTACAGCTTAGTGGCGGAAATAGTAAAGATGGCAGTGCTGCCCTGAACGAACTCTTTCACTTCCTACTGCTACTAAAAACGTGTGCAAGGGTTGTAACCCTAACTAGTCGTGAACAGGTTCACGGCAATGAAATGAGAAACTTCCGGTCCACAAAATTTATTAAAGAAGTAAAGTTTAAAGAAAGACTGTAACAATATAAAGGTAAATGTAAAAAAAACGGGTATAACAGTATAAAACACTCCCTACACTTTATTATTAAGGCACTTACCCCTAAATGGGCCGAGAAACTGAATTACAGAAATAGATACATGAAGGCTGTAGACTTATAAATGATTACAGATGATTAGCTTATTAACAGCTCCGACTGTTGTGGCGGTCGAGCTGGGAGTGACCGTGGTACGAAAACAAAATGAGAAAGTGAAGGAAGATGGAACAATTCAAAATTAAAATTTAAATGCATGTGAAATAAAAAATGATAGGATACTAGCGGAGAGAGGCGATACAGAGAGGTGAGATGACGGTGTAAGGAGATCACACAGTCACACGTGTAAAAATTATGTTACAGAATACAGATAATATACCTGTTATATCATATTCTGATAATATAATATTCGACGACCTCCGGTAGTCTAGGGACTTGCACACTAATTTTCATAGTGTCGCCATCTTTGAGTCTACCACCCGGGTTAAGGCGAGTTGCTGGAGAAGAAGTGGGAAAAACTGTCTTGCTAGATTAAAAGGTTTTTTACTATTAAATAGATATTGTCTAAAGAATGTGCTAATTTGTTACACGATAGGATGTTCTTTACTCGATCATATAAAAACCTGAAAATTGGCTAAAAGTCTATAAGTCATTTAAGAATAAAATATGTAACTTTGCATATAGTTTTTATATTGAGATATTTCTGTGAAATAATGGTTTTCAACTGAAGTCCTATAGTTATCAAATTATTCGTTATTAAAGCGGTTTAACGACACGCCCGTCGCGACTTCCGCTGCCACGTCAGTCGCCATCGGGCGCTTGCCAACGTTGGATATGTGTCAAATTGTGTCCGCTTTCTTATTCTTATTTTATTCATATTATTAATTTTAAGCGCGCAGATTGCAGGACGCGAAGGGCCCCACACATCCTAAAGTCCAGACTCGCGTGCAACTAACTTTTCTGTATTGTCTTGGGTCTGGGTGTTTGTAGTACCGTCGTTGTTTCCGATTACCCTAACACAAGTACTTTTGCTACTTACCTTGGGATCTTCTTCTTCTTAGCGTGTCGACTCTGACGTTTATATTTGTGAAGACTAGTACTCAGCGACTGATACAGCATTATCAGTGGCGTTGTACATGTCCTCGCGTGTGCAGGTGTAGGGGCACGCAGGACATGACAACAGATGTGCCATAGTCTGGGGAGAGACACCACAAATACATGCGCCCTCAGAGCTATAAGCCCACCTGTGCATGCTCTACTTGTTTCGGCCGACTTGGGTCCACAGTCTATTTAAAGACTTCCAAGTGTGTCAAGGTAGATTATGTCCTGGAGGGAGGTGCTCCGACAGCGGAATGAGTGATGTCGTTGGGTATCTCTCCTTCCAGAGATTTATACGCACTTGGTTACTTTCCAGTCCAGAGGGAATACTTCTTTAATGAAGCTATGCCGACTCATTATCGGCACGTGATAGTGTAAGGGGTGCCGCGGGTCAGTCGCGTTTTTTAAGCGTTCCAGGGAGCTAGCCACGTCTTTGCGGACGTCCGAATCCTTGGGATCAGAGCAACGTATGCGATGATTTTAATTGACTAATGACGGGACGAGCAAGTCGTGCACCAGGTGGTAAACGACAAGCCTACCTGCGACCGTAGCATGGCAGTAATGTGTGATAAACCTCCCCCTGACAATATTTCTTTTACTTGATATAACTAAGGTTCCTTATTTGGTAATGAACTATTGTATATTTTGAAGAACAAGGACAACGATGTAATATTTCAAATATAGATATATCTTTGTCGCTTAAAAAAAGTGGGGGTTTTTACATATTTTACATTATATTAGTGATTATTTACGTATTTGTAATTACTCACGTGTATTGAACTGCATTAAAAATGTTTTCCTCGCATTTGTCCAATAATTTACACAGGTACCTATGTCAATTTGTTTGTGTTTATTTGCATCTCGTTTGTCGCGCATAATTTTTAGATTGATGAAATTATTGTGCAGAACTGCCAAAATGTTTTAAAATCATTTGTGACCTTGCAGGCACGTCGAACACTGTGTTAATCTTTTGCACCCATTGGTCGCGGCGCTCGCGACGACATAAAAATGTGAGGTCACGGTGCTCGCCATGTTAGCTACTGTGATAAAATTTTAAAATGCTGCCGGTTTATCACCCCAATTTGAGAGCTATTGTGGATATAATAGCTTTATCGAGGCGGCATACTACTTGGGCTGGAACAGTTGTAGTGTCGCCCAGTGCTTTAAATCACAAAGATCTGAGAAGCGTTTCCACTAGACCTTCAAGCAATTGTTGATTGAAGCAATTGTTCTCCTACTTAGCTTAGTAGGAGAACAGCCTCTCTTTATTAAATAATAATGAATAAATAAATATTTATCATTATTCGTTAACGATGCAGATATTTCTTCAACTGTTAATGTAAGACAGCTTCTAAAGTATTGCGTATTATACAATACTCAAACCCTTTGAGCGCCTTTTAAAATGCGCCGGGTAAGTTTCCATTTTGTTTACAACCTGAGTAAAGCACTTTGCATGTCGGAACTTTCTTACTTATTACATTTCTTTAGTGAAAATTTCGAGAGCACTACTTCCTAGCCTTTAAATCGATTGTGATATGTAATATCTACCTACTTTTTAAACTGCGTTCACGACTACTACACGTTATTATTATTTTAGCTGCAGTAGAGCTCCTTGTGAACGAGTTCGTCCAGGGAAGTACTGCCACCTTACCTATTTTTAGCCGCCAAGCAGTAATGTAAGCATTACTGCGTTCCGGTTTCGAAGGCTTAGGGTGCTGGTGAAATTATATATATAATAGGCATATGGGACTTGTCAACTTATGTCTCAGGTGCCGGGCACAGTGACACTGCCCATATGATCTTTGGGATTTAAAGCAGCTCTGAGCGGCACTGCAACTGTTAGGGACAGGCGTGTCGCCAGACACCAGGCGCACAATTTGTTTGCCCCGTCACTTCATATTATAAAAAAAAACTCTAGGACTGACAGTCGGTGTTTTGCCCAGTCATTATAACAGTAATAACAAAAACAATACAAAACTGACTTCACATCTTTTTTTTTTAAATGTCAAGTGACGGCACGAATAAGTCGTGCGCCTGATGGTAAGCTAGACGCCTGTCCATAACTTTGCTATCCGTTTTCGTTATATTCGTTTCAGTATCCTTCTCAATGACAATTGAAACGCAGATGGAAGTTCTCGAAGAAACGAATTATATGAGCCCAAACACAAAGTAGTACCTGCACACTGTTGAAGAGTTCTTCTCTCTGCCATCAGATGAGGCAGCATTTAATTTTTATTGAAATTACACCTATGTGCCAAGTTTTATTAAAATCGGCTAGTGGAAACCGGATTCATTCTCTAAAGGTGCCACCATTGGAGGTAGAATATTTTATTCAAATTTTAAATACAACCATAATGCTCTTGCCACACAGAGGCGGCTGCGGAAGCGTTCCGGGTGGCGTATGTGGCTTCCTGTATACTGTACGTCCCCCAAGGAGAGACGAGTTCGGTACGCTTTTCTAAGGGTCTAAACAACTGAAATACCGTACACAGCACGCCATCTCGTAGTGACGAATTAGATACGCCTTTCCAGCTACCACATGAGTTTAAGTGATTAAAAAACCGTATTTAGTACGTCCATTAGGGGACGAATTAGGTACGGGTTTTCGTAAGAAACACTCGTAAAAATCTGATTCGCGTCTCTGATTCGTCACGTCGAGTAATTCCAGAATCAAAAACTCTAAGGTAATACCTAGTTCAAATGAGATTGTCTCTTATTGTTTTAAGTAAACAGTGCAAAACGCAAATAATAAACACGGAAGCTATCTATCTCCGTCTCACCTACACTACCAATAAACACTTACAAAATAGACAGCTCTAAGCTCTAATAAGTTGCATATATGGTGATATTGGCATGTTTGAAAATAGGCCAGAAATAATTTACAATAACAACTGATTTCGCGCGAGTGCAGTGTCACAATTCATTTGGATCTTGCATGTATTTTTACGTAATTCGCGGCATAACTTCTAATTAATATAATTTGTGTTTGAGTTAAGATTATTTAAAATGGATGAAGAAGGATTTACAGGTCTAGTTAGTAAACTAGTGAGTGATTTTTAATTATTGAAGTATGAATCTAGTGGCTCGTGTGGCCAAATGAATAAGTGCGTCACATTTATTTAAGCTCCTACGAAAATAGGGGCTGTACCTATTGCAGTTGCACTGCATACTAGTCAAACAGAAATGAACTAGTTCTTCGTGTTTCCGGCAATAAAAGAAACACTAGAAAAATACTGTGATGTAGTGTCCAATCCCAACATTTTAATGACTGATGATTCCACAGCTGAACGTTTCCATGAAGTGGTTTTTAACAGACCAATTGATCCACAGGCAAAGACCGAGTTTGATGTAAAAGTGGAAAAAATAAATGAAGAATTTAGACGTATTGGGCAAGTTTCAAAAAATGATATTGATGTTAGCAATATAAAACAAGTTACTCAATTTCTTGGCATTCTGGAAAATTTACAAACGTCGTCACAAATACTGGCTTTTGTTTGTAAGAAAAATTTGCTACGGCGATCGCGGAAGATCAAGGTGCAACCTACTTCAATGGCTCGAAGAAAAGATAGAGGGATTGAAGGTGGCAGGCCATCTCTCTATCTGAGTCCAGACTCAGACTGGTCGTCCAAGAAATGTTAAGAGGATGCGTAAAAAGATACGCCATAATAGTTATTTAAACATCAAAAATAACGAGCCTATGGCAAAGAAACACTAGATTTAATAGATTCCCGTATTATTTCAACTCCATTTATAAAGATCTGAAATAATACAAGTTATTATCAATACACATATAAGTTCTTATTATATGATAAATGCGGCATAGCAAAACAGGGCACTTATTCCATAAATAAAAGCAAATCTTTAGAACACTCAAACAACCTTAATAACTTAAATACGCTAAACTAATAACTATACACTTACCATCACTTACTTAATTTCTATAGTATATTTTGTAATAAATTTAATGGATAACATGTAATTTTTGTCTTTGAAAAATTATTTCAGATTGTAATAGCACTTGTTTGTTTCCTAATAAATTCGCTAATAATTTAATCTTGTATTTGATAAAAACTATTTAAATATATAAATATTGATAATATTGATAATGATTAATTTTGTGATTGTATTCCTTTTAACTTTAATAAATACATGAATTCTATACTGCAGCAGATATTTTGTTTGAGTAATTACTCGAGACGTGACGAATCAGAGACGCTTTCCTACGAGCGTTTCTGAAAAGCCGCACCTAAATCAACAAGTGGACGTACTAAATATGGGTTTTTAATGGCTTAAAATTACACGGCAGATGGAAAGGCATATCTAATTCGTCGCTTCGAAAGGACATACTAGGTACGGTATTTCAATTGTTCAGCCCCTCAGAAAAGCGTACCTAACTCGTTTCTCCTTGAAGGACGTACTGTATACCAAAAGCCATATACGCTTCCGGGCGCGGGAATTTTTGTTGCGTTACAGTGTGGTAGGGTTCGTATGAACTCTTACATTACAAAAATCCTCGCGCCCGGAACGCTTCCGCGGCCGCCCCTGTGTGGCCTGAGCATTAGTGAGGTACACACTATCCAAGATAACAGAATCATCGAAATCGTTGGAGTAATCACGCAATACCCACACAAAAAATAAATAAATTCGAATTCAGAACCTCCTCCATTTTCAAAGTCAGTTAAAAATCGATTTGTTTCGTTGGGAACTGCTTAAATGTGACAAAGGATTAAGAAGTCGAGATGGACGTGTATTAGAATGGACGTGCATTAGATTATTATTTTTTAATTTTATTTGTTTATTGGAAGATATACCATCAACTTAAAACAATCTTAGAAAATAATACGTTTACTACACAAGGTACCAAGCCGCTACAGGTGTATACATTACATATTTAGAGTTAACAAATTATAAACAAAAAAAATGTAAACTTGCAGCAACAATTAATTATAAGGAATGTAAAGATCAAAACAATTGCTTACATTTGCGAATAAACTGCTTATAGTAAGAATCGTAATTAGACGTCCAAAATGTAAACAAAGAAATGGCATTGTCAAAATATGAATGTAAATGTACTAAACCTTCTATTTTTAACGGAATTGGAAAACGAAGAGGTTCTCATTTTCTACATTTTAATTATGTATTACAAAATATTAACAATACACAAAAACTGTAAAGACAACACACAATAATTTAACAAACGCACTACAGAGACATGAAAACATTTGATTTCGGCCACGAATTACATCTATGACACGACAAAATGGCGGCACAAAAGATGTTTTTTCTTCCGATTGTGTTACCAGTGTCACAAAATTATTTACGATCTTGAACATAATCGTTTATTGTAATCATTGTATATATACAACGAAATTAAGTAATAATAATATTGCAACTTGTGAATTGTTCTAAGTTTTATCAGATAACAGCTTGGAAAGAATTTGAAATGTTTATTACTGTCAGAAATAGGAAACGTATTTTTTTGCTCGGTTGTCCCTTTTGTTTACATTTTGGACACCTAATTATGATTAATTGGTTTATTGAAGAAAAAATATCTATGTCACTGCCTCTGTCACAGTGTAGTCATTGTATGACTGCATGAGTTTATTTAATCTTCTTCTTAGCATGTTAGCATGTTACGTTAGATACTTCTTTTTTTTGAGGACTATATTGACCACTACTTTATTTGATTATAATGAGCAAAGAACATTAAAAAATGGCTGTGATGCACTATGATAATAAAAATGTCGTATTGTATCGACTTATGATGTGGCTGAAGATGGCTGACGGTCCTCAATAAACGCAATAAACTTTAAACGGCCTTTTGATTACACATACTCTTTTTGTAATCAAAATGTCGTTTGGAGTTTTACCGGGGTTTTTGGCAGACGAATAGTAGGCAGGTTACAATATAGAAAGTATATCGACCAGCTCATGGATCATAGATTTTACTTTACCTTTCAAAGTTTGCTATTTTAAGGTTGTATAGCGGAAAGTTAAGGTTATACAAAAAGTCTGAGTAGTAGAAGTTTAAAAAGGGTTCTGCAAGAGAGAAATATTTTAAAGACAATACCGAACAGAAGGAAAAATGTTTGGACATTTGTTACGTAATGACGAATTTTGAGAATTATACTCTTATAATTTCTTTCTTTTTCTTTCTACCTTCCCCTCTGGGAAGATGGAAATAAAAAGAAAGAGCGGAAGACCAAGAATGAAGTACAGCGAACAAATAAATAACTTTTTTATGATAGCAAGTGATGAGACAAACCAGTCGGTTAACCTGGTGGTAAGCGACATGCCTGTCCTGTCTGTAACCAGTTGCAGTGCCACTCAGAGCTTTAAATCGCAAAAATCCGAGGGACAGTGCCACTGCGCCTGTCACCTTGAGACATAAGTTGAGAAGTCCCGGTGTAGCCTCCTCCATTCCTCATGGTTCATATTCGGCTCCTTGACCTCTTTATAGCTCCTCTATCTATTTCTGCAGACAGGCTCACGTTACTGCATTCGATTTCGGTTTTAAAAAAGTAAGGATGCTGGTGAAATTGCAGGTACATAGGACTTGTCAACTTATATCTCAGGGTGTCGGGCGTAGTGGCAGTGCCCCTCAGACCTTTGTGGTTTAAAGCTCTGATTGGTACTACAACTGTTATGGACAGGCGTATCGCTTACCAAGAGGCGCATGACTTTTTCGTCCCGTCACTTAGTTGTTATATAAAAGAGCCTACTATTATAAATGGCGGGAATTTGAATTGAAAGGACGCTGAAAGTTTTCAAATTTAAAATTTAAAATTGAGATTCGTTGAGCTCGTTGTACCTGTTACCATTTAAAGATTATTATAGGGATATAAGCAAAGATATGTCAACATTATGGACAAGTTTCTGGAAAAAGGATCAATATATAAAAGGCGAATAGCATGGAAGCGTACAAGTAGAAATATCTACCTAGCCGTGTTCAAAATTCAATATCTTTTATTAACAAATGAAGTAAGTGATTTATGTGAAAATAAAAACACGAATACTGACTCCTGCCGCTTAAAAGGCTATTTCAAAATCCCAAAGTGCTTTTTGTCATTCTACAAGTACATTAAAAACACAATAGAAAATATTTAATGAGGATCCCGAAAACTAAATGGAGACCTGACTCAATGGACTTGTATCCAAGCCAAAAATCATAATAAAAAAAATCAAGCCTACTTGATTCCATCAGTTAATTTGAGCGTATTCACTTGGCGTATTTTATATGCGCCGACGACGACACGCGTATGTATCGCGCATTTTAATAAGAGATAGTTTTAATTTTAGTTTTGTTTGTTAATTTTTGAAATGAAGCAACTACATGAAGTTGTGTATAAGACTCTTGCTTGCAACGTGATGTTTGCGCGCTCTTTTCGAACCGATTCACTACATAGTATTTGCGGCGTGTATACGCACATATGACGTACTTATATGCACGGATTACGCGCGTGTGTGCATAGGCTCTTTGTTATTCCGTGGTATCGACACGCGAAACTGAAGTTAAAACATTTTTGTTTTTATTATTATTGTAGTAATCACTAAGCATCGGATTCCACGCTCTGGATAGTTTAAATCCAGGAAAATAAAAAGAAACCGCGGTAAGAAACCTGTAATTAGCGATAATTATTATTAAGTGAATAATAACGAAAGATTTAAAATCTATGTTTGAAATTCTTGCATTGTAGATATAATATGTGGTGGCCTTAAGGTGGTGTAGTGACGATCGGTCATACAAATAATAATGTTCAGCGCACAGGGTACCGGCGCTGGCTCTGCGCGCGGTATTTAAATACGCGCCGCCACCTGTCGTCGATCGGAAACGGCGACGTATTTCCCAGCCAACCTCAACTTTGCGCGGGCGGGCGGCGGCGGCGCTGCTGTCGCGGCGATATTGCCACGGTTATTTCACCGACTAGCTAGGAGAGTAGAAATTATACTTAAGTAAGACAAAATGGCCAAATAAATTGTCATTCATCGATCGAGAATTTCACTCATAAGAAGAACACCACCACCAAAGTGGCCTCGACAGCTTATAAAGGGACAATACACCGTCCTACACCGAATTCTGTGTTTCTTTTGCATCATTTTTGAAAGCCCATAAATAAACAGATTAAGGGAGTACATGTCGGGCAGCGGCAGGCGGTTATAGCGACACGCCTCGAGATTAACTTCATTAGTGCGCTCACGCCGCTGCTCTAATTCAATAAGGCCTACCTCGCGTGACCGTTACACACGGATTATAAGGACGGAAGACATCTTTGATGAATCAGAGTCCTAATTTACATTTGTAAAATTTACGGAAAAAAACGAGGTAAATTTTTGTGTTTAGGGCTACTGAGCACATTTGAAGAACCCTTAAATGTTATACTATTTCAATAAACTAGACCAACAAAAAAAAAATCAACAATTTAAAATAGAAACCTAATGTAAGACCAGTTTTCGTTGAATCACAGCTGAAGCGAGGAAACCACGCGCCACCATGGTTAAGGCGAAGTATTCTACGTGAGGCTAGATTTTGAGGAACAAAGGGGTGAAAATGGTGAAATGTGTGTGGTCGCGGAGCAGCGGGCGGTGCGGCGTGGCGTTAAACCGCTGGACATTATGCAAAGTTTGGGTTAAATGTTAATTTAATAACTATCAACCGCCCCCGTGGCCTACCCATGCCAAACTGCCATGCAGAGGTCCCAGGTTCGATTCCCGGGCCGGGAGAAATATTTGTATGACCTACATTTATTTCTCTCGTGAGTTTGGGTGTCATTTGTCGTTATCTATGTGTGTGTGCATGGCACCCACGACACAGCGTTTCCCTCGTGCGGGACTATGTTAAGTGTGTGCGTTATTATTTAGTAGGTTCAAAACCAAAATTTAGTAGGTTCTCTGTAGTACATAACGATAATAATATCTCCATATAAAAATTATGTACAAAGTTATATATTTGGTTCTTAAATAATACGCTTTAGACAAATTTTATATCTTTTGTTATTGTGATAATATACAGGTAAGGTACAACAAAAGCTTAAACGCTAGGAAGTAAAACTAGGATTTTTAAATTATATGAATAAAATTGGGTCTCCGCGGTAAGGTGCCTAAGATGCTGGCAGCGTTTTTTTTTTATTTGAGTTTAAAAAAGGGGTACAATATATTTAAATACACGTAGTCCTACAAAACTGTCATACAGTTTGATCGAAATGAGTCTCAATTAAGCAAAAAGTTACAAACTGACACTAATGTTGTTAAAAACACTTAAACAATATAATTACTAACTATTCAACAATAGGTAATTTGTGAAATAATTATCTTTCAACCTTTTTTATATGTACATTTTTTAGTTTCATGTCTATTAACCTCTGGCAAGCCATTTATTATGTATGGAATACGTTTCTTTAAGATCCTATCTCCATAGTAGTTAGTTACTCTTGGGATTACAAATTTACCAGACAACAACAAAAATTTACAAAGTTCCCCCTTTGTATGGCTATGCTATTGCGTTGGGCAAGGTAGCGGCCCTTGGGTTTCCCAGACAGTCTATTAATTTTTTAGATGAAATTTTGTACAGATGAAAGGCACTGGGACCCCACGGACCAAGGGTTTCGACTCCAAAGGCTGTAAATAGGTAGTCGGAGCCAGCCCTCTTGCTGGTGTGCTGGAAATGGAATGGGGCAAGTGTGTTGGTCCATGTGGCGTAAATTACAGTATCTAAACCACTTGCTCTAGTAAAACAGATTTTCACATTTCTATTTCGGAGACTGCACGTTAATACAAAACAACATTTCAACATAGTGTTTTTAAAGTACGGTATAACCACGCGCTTTGGACATTGTAAAAAAAATGTATTTTATTCTGTACTCCCGTGTGTAACCAAGATTTCGGTGTCTTACTTTATCTATTCTAATACGACATTCATTTTATTCAGGACACGGGTGAATCCGCCGACCAAATTGGCCTTTTTTGTTTGTTTATTACCCCCAAATGATGGTTTAATAAGATATTTACCAAATTGTGGATTTGTCGTATTGTTTCAGTTAATTTTGCTATTGTTTTCTGTTTGATAAATTGTTCCTGTTGAGTTTTTAAGCTCTTGTGCAAGAGAAATTTGGTAATTTATATTCGGTAATTGATGTCATACCAGTTTAAAGTACAGTGCTGTGTTATTTTTCGTATTATAATTAATATAATAATACAGAATAACGGCCGTGGTTACCTGACTGTTTTCGTTTACCGTTTCTCAGCGTCGTGGGTTCGAATCCGGGTTTGAACGTCTGAGTTTTGGAATTTATGTGAGAATTGCAAAGCAATTTAATGATGTGCGAAGTTTCCAATCCTTTCAGTTTCAAATCCAAATGCAATGAATGAATGAAAAATAAACGATTATTCCAACTAGTTCTGTTGTAGAACTAAATACTATGTAAGTGTTTAGTGGGCGTGTCACGTGAGCCAATTCAGTCCACAATTTTTGCTTTAGAACGTTATAATTCAAATTCAAAATTGATTTATTCATATCAGACAACATAGTCCATAATTATACTAATACATAGAATTACACCAGATTACAAATTATATTACATATTGTATAAACTATTCAGTTTTATTGTAAATTGATGAAATATGTATTCATACATAGTAAATTAATGTAATAACTGATTCCTACATAAGTAGTATCGTATGTGACCACTAGATGGCATTGTATTGTATAGATTGGTGACAAATGGATGGCGCTATTCATAATTGCATAATGTTAAATTGCAACATCAGTTTAATTCGAAGGAAAGGTTTACAACCATTGACTTACAAATAAATGGACGACGGGTCTAATACAAAAACCACGAAAAAAATGTCCCAAGTCAACCTATTAAAACGTAGTGACATGTAAAGGAATATGAAAAAGCTAAAACGTTGAATTTAAATTGTAATGTCATCGCAGTACTGTCTAATTTTGCTTGCTTCGCTGTCAGTCGAACAAACGAAGACTAAAGCGTGAATGACGCTCTGTATACGATTTTAACGCCCTATAAGTTCGGACACTTTTTAGCGCGGACCCGACGTCCATATAATTGTAAGTCAATGTTTACAACCAAATATGTTTTATTGTAGATCGTTAAAATACGGTGGGGCGAGTAGGACTACTCGTCCCACCAAAGCTCCTCCAGGAATCTCAGCAACCTCCTCGGTTTCCTGAAGATTTCGAGGAGCGACCTCGGCACTCCAAGGTACTTCACCCTGTAGTAGGCCACGCCGGAGCACTGTAGTGGGATGTGCGCAGCCGTTTCCTCCCCCTCCATGCACGCTTTGCATAGTGAGCTGTATGTGATACCTAAATTAAAAAGGTGTTTATTGTATGGACCATGACCCGTTAGAGCGGCAGTAGAAGTGCGAAGCTCTTGCCTTTTAAGTTTAATTAATTTTCGAGGTAGACAGGCGTTGAGCGTTGGGAGTGCTTCCCTCGCCTGACTACAAACCGTAAGGGTTGTCCATGTATTATTATGAGAAGATTTTGTACCTTTGTGTATAGTTGTTTTTGAGCATTGGTAGGGGAGAGACATATAAAGCTCTGGCCACACAGAGGCGGCGGCGGAACAGTTCCGGACGCGGGAATTTTTATAATGTTTGAGTTCATATGAACCCTGCCACACTGAACCGTGCGGCGTCCGCGCGTCAGCCGCGCTTCCGCGGCCGCCTCTGTGTGGCCAGAGCATTATGTGTTATTATTATGTATATTGATATTCATCGAATAAAGATTTACAGGAAATGAAAGTATGTTTTTCAGATCTGAATCGCGTATATTTGTTTTTTCAAA
Source organism: Hyposmocoma kahamanoa (assembly GCF_003589595.1). Taxonomy (NCBI): domain Eukaryota; kingdom Metazoa; phylum Arthropoda; class Insecta; order Lepidoptera; family Cosmopterigidae; genus Hyposmocoma; species Hyposmocoma kahamanoa. Next base: position 19,651,509 of record NW_020654748.1, read on the forward strand.
CAAACTAACGTTTCGGGCTCTTTACAGGTGCCATGGTCACGGCTGACCGTAGACCTATGGGTAGGACCAATTTAGGAAATTAACTTTTCTAAATCGATCCTGGGGTTCGATTCAGAACCTTACGATAGCTCAGTTGTCGACCGATATCTTTTCATTTTTATTCACAACACCCGAATCGAACGTCAAACTGTCGTATTCGAAACCAAACCGAAATGACGTCGTACGGGTATACGATCACTCGAACTTACAGAACACAATTATCGGATAAAAGTTACCGAACGTGCTATTGTTTACAAAGCAAGAATGTGATATGGAAATCTTTTATTATTTTTAATAAAAGATTTCCATATCACATTCTTGCTTCATTCATATTTTAAGCCTTTAAAGTCTTCAAAATGTATTTAAAAGGATTTTCATTTTTTTATGTTATTTCACCAACTCCGTAAACGCTGTTGGATAACGATAACGTAACAAAATCCGGATTGAACGTTTAACTCTAATGTTCTGAATCGCTCGGAAAGCGCCCTTTCGTTTCGAGAACGACATCCAATCGAACGATTCGGTTAAAATATCGAAAAGTTCTGAACCGGGGTCCAGGTCTGGGTGGCCTGGGTAGTGACTGTCCCGGAATAATTTAGTTGATGTGACAGTGATTAGTTTCCCTAGATTTTAGAACTGGTAATTGGTGTGCTTGTTAGACGTATTATTATTATTAACAACCGTTGTAATAAAATACGGAGTAGTAGATTTAAATGACGTTTGCCCTTTTGTCGAAATTCTGTTTCAAATAGAATTTGGAATTTTGGATTTCGAATTATGTGTTTTTAATTTTTATTCTTTATAGTTTTATTTACAAATTTTTTTTAAATCAATATCCAAATTTTAACAATACAATCTTTCGTGAGAAAATAAAATCCGTGTTTTTCCTTTTAGTCTTTCACTATATTTTATTAAGATATGGAACCGTAATTACAAAGTACCGTGGAAACATACTTGTGTTTGCAACAATCAATTTTTAAGCTGTAATATTTAGTGCAATAATAACAAATATGCCTATACTGTGTACTAAACTACCACCTGCTCAATATGAATCGGATAACTTTCTAGAATGTTTCTAAAATTAACCTTAATGGATACAGCCAAGAAGAATATTAAGTACTTTACTTAAATAAAGCTTTTCAGCAACGTAAAATTATGTTTCGATGCATTGACTTACCAATAAATGGACGTCAGGTTCGCGCTAAAAAGTGTCACACGCATACAGAGCTTCAATCGCGCAACAGTCTTCGTTTAATCGACTGACAGCGCGGTTGTCAATCACGCAGTACTATATAACAATAATTTGTAAAAATTGCTGCAGTAAAGTGTAAAAACAGGATTTTTTATCATATTTTCACTAAACAAATACATTGACATATTTAGAACAAAGAAACTGTAGAGATTCGCTTGTGGTTCGAACAATTGAAAATGACCAAGAAGTTTATATAGGCTTCTTGAAATTTACGCAATGGGTCTCTTTCCATCTTTTGCGAATGCAATGTGTGGAAAAAGGACACTTAGCTATTTCATTATTTTGTGTGCTTTTGTATTTTATATTTACGATTCATTTATATGTAAATTAAATATTATAAAACTGTACAAAATAAGACTTTTAAAGGAGAACTATGATAACACAATATATTTGTTTAGTGAAAATATGATACAAAATCCTGTTTATACACTTTACTGCAGTAATTTTTACAAGTTGTTGTTATATGGTACAGCATGATTGACAACCGCGCTGTCCGCCGAACAAACGAAGAGTGTTGCGCGATTGACGCTCTGCATGCGATTTTAACGCCCTATAGGTGCGGACACTTTTTAGTGCGAACGCGACGTCCATTTATTGGTAGGTCAATGATTACAAAGAACAAGTTTTTTTAAAATTGTAAAAGATTTCTATTTGGTTGCATATGTTAAGACTAAAATAGCCAACAATAATTTAATAGAAGCACTGCAAGCAAAATTTGAGAAAGTGACCTAACGAACGATTACTAACCGCTCTTTCAACTGAGCTACGGGATGAATCAGCAGATCTTATGATCTTATTTCTCTGTGCTCGTGGCAAATATTTGTTTTTTGGTTTAACCGGCTTTTTTGTCGTAGCGCCACCTGTGAGAAATCTATGAAACCTGTGAGAAACTTAACTTTTTCTTGGCTTAGCCAGGTAAAAATCTTTTCCTTTGTCTTCGAATTGTTTCACACTTGTATATATATTCATATTCATTTAATCATTACATTTCGTGGGCAATGTAAAAGTGTTCAATGTAATAAGAGGTCACATTTGGCGCCTTGTAGCAGCGATGCAATTGAGACGCGCTATTGCATCGCGATGCGTACGCGCGACTGCATCGATACAAGCGCGCGATCGCATCGATGCAAACGCGCGAGTGCATCGATACAGTCTCGTATGTTGAATAATTATGTACGAAAAATCTGTATAGGTTTACGCACTTTATTTTATTTAGTTAATTGTAAATTTAAAAGTGAAATTAATGAATACATTAAATAAATAAATTAGTTAAGTAATTTAAAACGTGCATCGCGTATGCATCGCTGTCTGAAAGTCGCGCGCGTGTGTAAAGGTAGACGATTAGCGACTGCATCGTTACTGCATCGCGTTTGCATCGCTACAGCATCGCTACTGCATCGCGTTTGCATCGCTGCTAAAAGTCACAGCTATTTAAATTACAGGAATACAACATTACATTTTCTTTCTTATTTCTTTGTTTCCTTCTAAAGCCTAAAGTGTATAAAAAACACAATATCAAGTTTGTCTAAAACCAAATAAAATAACAGAATATAATAATAATAAGAAATTCCAGTCAACAGTAACAAAATTAAAGTACACACATCAAAAAAAGTTTGCGATCACTTCGAAAAACTGAAATCTTTTTTGTTACTGTAGATTATATTATGATTTTTTCTTCTTTTTAGATTCTTTATTTAAAAATAAATTAGAACATAAAACAATGACCCCGTTCAATTGTTTTTTCATATAAAAAGGCTTTCAGTCCTAGCTTACGCTCATTCAGAAATCTGATTTAGTCAATTATAAGCGATTCAAGATATTTTTCGCGGAAAGTTGTGATTGAAAAAATGCCAAGAGGATTATCAGAGGTCTTACGAGCTAGAATAGTAACTTTGAGGGAAGAAGGATACACCACGAGAGTAATAGCACGCAGACTTGCTATATCCCAATCCTGTGTCGTGGCTACGTTGCAGAGGTATCACGGAATGGGGAATTTAGCTGACCGACCCCGCAGCGGTCGCCCAACTGTTTTGACAGCTGCCCAAAAGCGCTATATTAGATTGCTGGCAGCCCGTGATCCAACAATCAACGCCACTAAAATAAAAGCAGAAGTCAGGACCGCCTCTGGGCTTGAAGTTAGCACGCAGACCGTTCGCAATTGCTTGCACCAGACTGGATTACGAGCACGGAGGTCTTGGCGAGCTCCGCTCAATTCCCGGCAACGTCAACAACGAAGATTGCAGTGGGCTAGACTTCGGCAAAATGAAGAAGGTGAGGACGAAAACATTTGGCAAAACTGTCTCTTCGTTGACGAATCCCGAATCAGCACTCATCCAGATAACCGACGTGTCCGTGTCTGGAGAAGACCAGGCGACCGTGAAAGACAAAGAACTGCCACTGGAACAGTTCAGCAAGGCGGAAAATCGGTGTCCTTTTGGGGTGGCATTATGATTGGAGCTAGAACGCCTTTGATCCCATATCGGGGCTTCATGACAGCAGACATGTACAAAGCAGTTGCTATTGATGATATCGTCAGACCATTCCGAGTAAACCATGGGCACCAATTTGTACTGGTCGATGATAATGCGCCCGCACATCGAGCTCAACGAGTCAATGCTGCTCTTCAAGAATTCGATATCACACGATTAGACTGGCCTGCCGGCTCGCCCGACTTAAACCCAATAGAGCACGCGTGGGATGCTCTTAAACGAGCAGTATGGAACCGTGAGCCACGTCCCCAGACAGTTCCAGAGCTCAGGGAAGCCGCTATTGAAGAATGGGATAGGTTACCCCAGGAAATGCTGGATAACTTGATCCTCAGCATGCCCAGGAGGATCTTCGCATGTATTCGAGCCAGGGGAGGAGTTATTTTATATTGAATTCACACCTTTTAATAATAAATTGTTGTTTAAGTTTAATTAAACAGTCTTTTTCTTTCTATGAAATTTCTATCACTATTACATTATGATTAATGGCTCAATTTTTTAAAATAAATAATAAAAAATAGTTTTATATTTTAATTTCAAACAGGGTATTCCTATTTAAAGAAAGCATACAACATAGATTTTTTCTTGATAAAGTTAAATTTAAAGAATTATAGGAGCTTATGCTGTTGATCGCAAACTTTTTTTGATGTGTGTATTCCTTTATTTTCTCTTCATTGGTAACTCTCCTTGTCAAAAAACAAAATTTAGAACACCGTAATTTCTAACAGGCTCTATTACTTTGTCTGTTTATAGAACGCAGTAAATAAACCTAATAACTCAACCTACTTTACCCAACGTGACCCAACTCAGCTTAATTTGTACCTAATTTTCACACACCAGGACCTAAAGCTCTATCAATTTGTGTGCAAATAGCTCTGAAGAACCTCCCTATCCCTTGTTTGATACACTTTTGTGTCTTCTCAAAGAATCTTCTCTTCGGTGCCTTTTTCGTGTCAGAATGTTCAACTGTGACCACCTGACGCTTCTTACGACGGTTCACTTGAATCTCTATTCCAAGTGTTAAAGCTGTAAACGGAATCAATATATTATTCGAATGTATATAACGTCATAAGTAGAAAATTTAATCATTATCAATCATATATTGAATATAATCGATAAATATTTGATTTTTCATTACACACACGCGTAACCACACACACAACCAAACACAAGTGACCGTATTTTTATATTGTTACGGAATTTAATTAGGTGCTTAGCTCTGTATTATCGAGTATACAGAGCATCATTAGAATGAAACTAATTTAATTTAAAAAAAGAACAAAAAGAGACTTTAACACTTAGAATAATAACGCATAGAATGATAGTTTCATATCAAACAAACTGTCACAAGTGAGGCAAAAGTCAAATTCATGTAGGCTAGTTTTAGTAGTAAGTTCATTTTCGGTTTTAGTGAATATTTATATAAAAATACAAGTTGAAACGCATTACTTCCTTGTGGAATGTGATGTTAGTATCTATTTTATGTTTGTCTGACGTATTTTTACACTCATTTACCGCACATTTCGTCACTTTTAGCTAAAATTCTTGAGCTGTTCGCGGTGCAAGTTAAGCTCTAAGCCCGCTCGTGTAGGCCCATTAGGAGCGCTTAAATTTGCCTCACTTAGCGTGTGCGGGCTAGGTTTCTATTCGTTATTATTCTAAGCTTTGACAGTTATTTGCTATGCAAGGTTACAAATTGTTGTTAGACGCGAGTGCTTTAATTCAAACCTGAGCAGGCAAAGGAAGCTAAGATTGAAAAAAGTAGAAGTTGTTTCAAAAGTAGATTCATGAGCGTAGCAAAGATTTCAAGACGCAAAACAACTTCGCTGCCGAGCGAAACTCACATCTCACAGGAGGAAAATGATAGATGAAATAAAAACAGTTGAACGATAAAACATCAGTGTTTTTAATGAAAAGAAAAAGTTTACGAAGATAAACTTCGAAGATAAAGCACCCGAAGGCATGCGTTCTGAATTTGCACCTCGTCAATTTTTCTTCTTGCTTTTACTTATAATTTTGTGTAATTAAGTGATTATTGAAATTATTTTAGTTCTTCGACGAATTAAAATAATTTAACACAATTAGTTATATTGTCAATTTAATGTCAACAATAATAAGAATAAAATATTCTACAATAAAAGAATCTGGAAACTGACCTAAGACTTGAAGGACACAGATTCACTTGGGTCTCTTTGACGTTATGTTTGAAATTCCATATTGCCGCATTTAGTGTTGAATCTGTTTCTGCAAAAACAACACTGATGACGTCAGTGTTGTTTATAACCATAATAATACGTCATTTCATTACAGACCATATACCTGCACAAATATGCTTAGCTGCTCATAAAGAACGTTGATAGTTGTAACGAAAAATATATAAATATATATATTTTGAATTTTGTTTATATCAGGCACAATTTCATTCAGTCACCATGTTATAAAGAAATTATTTCATCTCACACAAGCGCATACGCAATTGAGAAAAATGCTTATAATAAGGAGCAAAATGCATGTAAATCTGAAAAAGTATATATGGGTTTATTATACCTGCTAGAAAGTGTCCGATTCCAAGCAGTAAAAATGCTCCTCTTAACATTCTCAAAGACACTGGCTCCAAGCCTTTCGTGGGCTCCGGCTGCGCCTGCGATGGTTGCAACGAATCAAAATCAATTTATTTAAAAAAATGGTACATTATACTCATTAGATACAGACGTGGAAAATTAATCTTTCGAACACATTTTTATCCGATTTTGATTTTAGACCCTTCATTTTTAATTATGTTCATTGAGAAGTGGATGAAGAGTCCTTGGTTTTCTTTATTTATTCATAAAGGTATAGGTACAGCAACAACAGCATAAATATAGTTTTGAACGTACCGTACCGTACGTAACGTTTGAGGTACCTACACACAACTTTATATAATTTTAAATATTTTAAAGTAAAAAAAAAAATTAATTGTAATTTTAATTAGAAGGCAAATATTATAAAATATATAAAAACAAAACAAAAATAAATATAAAAAGCTTTAAACACATACAGACTGAACAATTACGGAGGATTGTCAACAAGTTATATTGAACATTTTTAAGGTATCGTTGAAGATATTCAGCTCTGATTATTTTGCATTGTTTTCAACGGCGTTAAGAGAACAGAGCGTGCCCCATGCAAGCATTTATTTTTGGCCTTAATAAGGTTTACCATAGGTAATGTTATCGGAATTCCATAGTATAGCAAATTCCAAGTCGATCTGACAAGTGGAAGAAAAACAAATTATATTAATTTCATGATTGAGACCCTTCGAGCGTTTGACCCCGATTCGTATAAAGGGGTCCACTCTCGATCTCCGTCCGACATCCGTCCGAAACAATTACTGCCAAATAAGGGGATCTACTCTCGATATCCGTCGGACATCCGTCCGAAACAATTACTGCCAAATAAGCAATACTTGACGAAATGAAAAGACGCGTGATGCGAATGAAGCTTCATACTTGATACTTGTCTTTTAATTTTGTCGAATATTACTTATTTGACAGTAATTGTTTCGGACGGATGGCGGACAGAGATCGAGAGTAGACTCCCAGTTCCAAATCCGAGAAATGACGGTGTGATAAGTGTCCAAAGTGTCATTTTATTTCTAGAGTTGTACATGCGATATTCGTATATTCTCGAATTGGTATTAGTACACATCTGAAGTGATTTCTAGATTTGTATAGTTTCGGATTTGGAACGCGCTACAACAGCTTTAAACAGTTGAAAAGATGTTCATCAAACATATATAGCTAAGGAACATCTCGAATAAATTATATTTCAAATAAAAAAGAGTCTTTAAGATCAATCCATTCGTTTGGGAGCTACGATACCAGAGACTCTCTCACTTATGACTGCCTCCATGCTCAAACGGTTAACATGCACTGCAACGCAGAGGTCCCAGGTTCGATTCCCGGGAGAAATATTTGTATGGTCTACATTTATTTCTATCGTGAGTTTGGGTGTATTTTGTGGTTATCTAGTGTTGTTGAGTGTGTGCATTATGGTTATATAACTCCACTGTTTTTGCGTCGGGTGTTCAAAATAAAAGAATTATCGCGTTCATAGCTTTTCGTGATTGCTACACATAACAAATGAAACTATTTTCGGATCTAAATCACGTATCTTTGTTTATTCAAACGAAGCAACGTTTCGGTTTTATATCCGAAAAATAGTTTCATCACCTATAACAAAAGAATTCATAGAATCTTTTATGTCACATTCATGAGAGACATTGACAGTAAATTTTTATAATATATATACCGTTTCACAATTCTTATGTGTACTTGTATACCTGTGACGTTGACGTTGAAGGGTCTCCAGTGACATCGGTGCTATCCTGATTTTCGCTCTCAGTTACCGGTTCGGATCTTCGAGATTGTTGCGGCAAGTTTCTATACTCGTCTGTAGTCATCTTCGAAAGAATGCCCGCTTCGAATAATGTCATTACTCTAAAATGATATTATTATTAAAATCACAAAGATATACACAGTCTATTCTACGAATCATTCAGTATGAGCGTTCCATCACCTTCACGAATACATTACATATACTCGGTCACTATAGCAAACATACTTCAGCACTTTCAAATATAGCCCATGCACCATCTTTATTAGTAGTAGAGTTCCTTCAAAGTTCGTCCAGGGAAGTACGTTACATATTTCTACCGTCAAGCCCTAATGTGAGCATTACTGCGTTCTGATTTTGAAGGGTAAATGTGCTGATGAAATTACAAGCACATGGGACTTGTCAACTTATGTCTTAGGGTGACAGGCGCAGTGACTTGTTTAGTTAATCTTTACGATTTAAAACTCTGAGCGGCACTGCAACTGTTATGGACAGACATGTCGCTTACCACCCGGAGGTCTACCACGAAATACGAAGCAAAGATCGAAGATCGTGGTTTGAGATAAGTATTTGTGGATACCTTCGAGTCGAATTTTGACATTACTTTCATTGTAAAACTGACATTGGGCTTCGTTGCGGACGCAGTCACGTAGTAGTGTTAGATCTTTCTCAGTTCTTTATGACTTAAAGCTCTGAGTGACACTGCAACCGTTATGGACAGGCGTGTCGCTTACCATCATGCCCGCAACTTGTTTGTGGCGTCACTTGATATCATAAAAAAAATCTTACATATACATGGACAAACGCGCGCATTCACGCATTTACACACAGATTCATACACACTCCCGCAAAAAATTAAGAATCACTCCACCAGAAAAAGCCAATCATTATATACTCTTTCATACTGTTTGTTTATCTTATTTTTCTTTTTAGTATTAATGTCTATCAAACTTTGTTTTTCTCGTAAACTGTCCAATAGAATATCTACTAACTGTCGTATCAGAAGAATCTGACTTCCAAGACACAGTATCATAGTAGTTTGGCCAGGGCTCCGACGCTCGCTCGAGGATACGCAATAAGTGTCTACCGCTGACAGTGCAACCGCTTAGACAAGACTTTAATTTACATTACAATCCTTGTACAATCGCAGCAATCGGTTCCGTACGGCTGCACACGTCAGGCAACGTTATTTTCACTTCTCTGAGCGTGTGGTCAATTCGTTTTTCGTCGTACTAAGCGCCTGGTTTCATTAGTCAGATTTAATTGGCTATTATAGCGTATATATTTTCGATTTTGTATGAGAATGATATATCTGGTACGTAGTAACTATTAAATAATTCGTGGTTTGGCAGTCAGAGCCACACGGCAATGTATTTTTTTTTATTTGATTAATAAAGATTATTATTATCAAACCTTATAATTATTCAAAATTCTAAATCGCAAAAAGAGAATCAGAGGAATAAAATGGGGTATACGTATAGAACCAATGTTCCTTCGTATAAAGTTAGAAAAGACGGAACACTTACACGTTGTTGAATGTTTCCAAGTAAGGACATCCGATTTGTAGAGCGATGGCTGAATATCTCGTGTACAGCTTTTCACTGAGGTGGAAATTGTGCGACCCTGAAAATGCGAAAATTGTTTTACAACCAAAATAGTCTTTAAGTTACTAATATAGTTAAGTTTAAAGTCTGTTGCGACATCTGTTCAGTTCTATTTTTCTAGGAAATGTAAGAGAGAAGTCTTTACTTCGACTTATTTCGCAGACGAAACCAAATACCGCAGTAACTCAAAATTGTGGAATTGAGGGGACACATTTTGAAAATTAAGAAAAAAAACTAAATGAAATCAATAAAATACCGACGGTATATATTTTATAGAAAGGGCAACGGCAGTTTTTCACAACTGTTTTAAAATATTAACGTTCTTTTCTTTAAACTCAGTTTTAAAACTTAAACCTAATTAAAACCAAAGTTGATTTTAAAACAGGACGTAAATATTATATTACAGCCATTGACTTACAATTATATGGACGTCGGGTCCGCACTTGTAAGGCGCTAAAATCGTATACAGAACGCCAAACTCCGCTTTAGTCTCCATTTGTTCGACTGACAGCGCGATACTGCGATGACATTACAATTTAAATTTCGAATAGGTTGACTTGGGACATTTTTATCGTGGTTTTTGTATTAGACCCGTCGTCCATTTATTTGTAAGTCAATGATTACAGCAAATACATTTACCAAATCTCTCAGTATCGTAATACAGCGTTTCTCTTCCACCGAGTATGGCGACGCGTTTTCGTGACAACACCAGATGCACGCCGACTTCGACGCTGCGTACGCGCTGCACTCGTTGCCTGCGCATTAGACGAGCTAGCCGTCCATATACGCCTGTTCCGTTCTGTACATACAGGGGTTATTAATTGCTAAGCTGTAATAAATACTATTTCAATTTTATTTGGTGTAGTGTTAGGATAATTTTTAATAATAATATTTTTTTTTAATAATAACGCACACACTCGACATAGCCCTAGGGAAACCCTGGGTCGCGGGTGCCATGGACACACACATAGATAACCACAAATTACACCCAAACTGACGAGAGAAATAAATGTAGGCCATATAAATATTTCTCCCGGCCCGGGAATCGAACCTGGGACCTCTGCGTGTGCGCTCCGGCATGGTAACCATATGGCCACTGAGGCAGTTAACAATGACGAAGACGACGACGAAAACGATGTCAAAGAATTTAAAATTTGTAAACTTGTTCAAAATTCGCAGAACTTACTGGTGATTTTTGGAAATTAGATAGCAATGTGAAACAGTCTGAAGGGCTATGTTGTAAAGTGTACTTTTGTATTAATTTAAATCTATCCATGTGATGATGAGTCATCGAGGAGTCTTATTTTTTATGATACCTAGTGACGGGATGAACAAGTCGTCCTCCTGGTGTTAAGCGACATGCCTGTCCATAGCAGTTGAAGTGCCGCTTAAAGCTGTAAATCGCAAAGATCTGAGGAACACTCCCACTGCTACCCTGAGACATGAGTTGACAAGTTTCATGTGCCAGCATTTTCACCAGAACTCTTACCTTCAAAACCGGAACGAAGCAGTGCTCACATTACTGCTTGGCGGCAGAAATAAGTAAGGTGGCAGTGCTTCCATGGACGAGCTCTTTCGCAAATAGCTCTTCTGCTACTAGTCGATAAGGGCGAATCAGTTGAAGACTTTTTAAATAAGAATATAAGTCTAATTTTAATAACTTTTATAATGCCACAAGAAAATGTATTATACAAATGATCCTCATGTAATGGACATCGTCTCACATGCACCTATAGGAGGAAGCTACTCCGGTTTATGTGAACACGTTAATAACACTTTACTACCATCGTTACTAACCTGTAGAATAGTTAATGAAGAACTGTGTCTTTCCACTACTAATTCGTATCCTTGGTCTCTCATGGCTTCTTCCAAGGCTTGCAATGTCCCGATTGGTCGTTCCCTTGCTGGTCTTGCTAGGAGACTTGTTAGATTGGCTGAGTACATATCACCGATAACATAAGTAGCTCCTAGGGAGATTAGGATTGACACTAGCCTGGCTTTATGTGTGTTCGAAGGCTCTTTGCTGGATGCTAAAAAGTAAAACTTAAAATTATGAAAACCCCCAACACTAAACACGATTCTCTAATACTCTAGTCGTATACATTGATAGAGACCAGATATGTGATAAAGCGAAACCAATTCAAAGTCTTATCAGTCCAGTCCTGCACAAAGATAGCTGTCCAGCTAAAGTTATGCAGTAATAGCGTGCGGTAATAACTGAACAAAGTAATACAAGAAAAGATTCTCATCTTACACTGCCTTAAAAATAGCGTTGTAGTAAACCAACAGCAATTACTGAGCAGCTTCAGCTGGTTTTGCGGACGACGTTGCCATAATGAATGTGCTGCGATCACAAACCACAACGCTGGGCCGGACACTACAAGCGTAGCGCAGACTAGCGGCCAGACCTTGAAAATATGAAAGATATCTCATTATACCTGGATTCACTGGAAAATCGTGGCAAAAGGTTTATAGATGACTCGGACTGCAGAGCCTTGTACACCACTGTCAAGTTGCCTGCTTAATGTTGTTCTACAGGATATATCACGGAGAATGTGCGACAGAATTATATCATATAATTCCGCCTTCCCCATTTCATTATCGTGGGACTAGGTGTAGACTGTTCCATGCCTTTGTTGTGGATATTCAAAAGATTCGTATGAAGCGTATTGCTTCCACATTTATATGGCCAACGGCTATGGAGTGGAATTCCTGCCTGCAGACTTGTTCCCCGAACGCTATGCAGCTTTTGTCTAGAGAGTGGCTCATGTCCAGCAGTGGTTTAAAGTAGCCTAGCGACCTATGCTCGGAGTTTCTATAACGAAAGAATTCGTATTGAGTATATTCGACAGTTCGGGTACTAATGTCATCGACATAGCTTGTTGAAGAAGTGAGCTGAAGTGGTAGTGGGCTAGCTATATCTGTGGAGATCACAGCTTGGCAAACGTACTCTAGGACATGCTCTGGCTAGGTAGAGTGACGATTTGCTGGCAAGAAGTGGATGCGACAAACAGAGAACCGAGTGAAATGGCGCACATTGGAAACGGTCTGGATGTATAAGTTTGCGTTCAGTTTCAGTTTCCATTTACCTTTATTATATGTATAATGTTAACTTTATGTCGAAAATAATTATTTTCGACCAATTTGGTCCAGGTTTTATTCAGCGTTCAACTAAGTTTTGCCTTCCGAAATTGTGTTATCGGAATTGTCAGGAAATCGAATATGCTTTATGGAGACACAAAAAGTCAGACTTATCTTTGTTTAAAATGCGATGTAGCTTTCTGTCTATACGACAAAAGTATTACGTAATTATTAAGTGACCTTACCTCCCATCGAAAAGGCCTAATTATAGCAAGAGTCTCGCTTAGTCTAGCCGGAGCGTGAGTGAGAAAAGCACCAGAGTCAGCCAGGGTTAGAAAAGAGAACTCTACAGCTTGAAGGCGCTCCCAAGTCATTGTTACGTCACCGAGAAAGAAATCCGCTTTCTGTAAAACAAATTACATACGTGTTTGGTTATTTTTTATACTGAAAGACTTCAAATTTGAATATGACTCCGGTAAAGTGGTGACTTTTTGGTCATGATAATTGGCCTTGGCATAAAGCGACGTGGTCATACATCTAAAGCGTCTAAAATAAAATAAATAAATAAATATATTACGTGATTTTTTGTAAGGCTGGTTTCACAGCTGTGCGTATGGTCCATACGGACTATTCGCCTGCGGGTCATCCGCATGCGTAGAATCCGCAGTGGTCTGAATCGAGTATTTAACTTACGACGATGCGACCTCTTTCATCGTCATCCCACCTTTTTATCACCCTTTTCTCTGGGTCCTGGCCACTTACATTTGAAATTTTGAATCGTTGTCTTGTTCTTTTCTTCGCCATCCTTTTGCTTTGTTCCGTCGTCACTCCATATAAAATTCTCGAGACGAGCAGACGTGCTCTTAATCATGTGATAAGCAACAATAATACGAATACGGGTCCTTTTAGGCCTTTACTTGTCCTTCCTTTCTTCTTTCCTTCACCTTTACCTGTTATACTTCTACAATTTATTAATACCTACACGAGATCCGCGTGACAAACTTAGTGCGGATATTCAAGGAAGACAGTAGCCAGTAGCCTACAATGAACTTCCGTACGGAGCAATCCGCGTCGCTGTTAAACGATGTTCTATCGCCACACGTGTTACTCCGTTCCGGTGTTCCGCGCGGACGGTCCGTACATAAATCCGCACTGCTCTGAAACCAGCCCAACTCACCAATTTAAGCATAAAAAAGTTATCGATTAATTTTGTTCGTAGAATCTTTAAACTTCTCTATTGAGAAGTTGCCATTTTTATTACACCAAGAATACGAGGAGGTAATTCAATCTATCAATACGAACGTATTTTGAAAAACTGTACGAGTTTCGTAGAAAGGGTGAAAGCGCCATTGGGAAAATTTTCCCAAGGGAGTATCTTTTATTTGTTCACGACTGTTTTAAAATATTTACGTCCTGTTTTAAATTCAATTTTAAAACTGAAACTTAATGAAAACCAAAATTGAATTTGAAAACAGAACGTAAATACTACATTGGGCGTTTAGCGCTTTTCTTATTGTAGTTTGCAGGGTGTTAGGAGGATAAGTTGAATTACTCCTACGTGGTTTTTGTGCTAGTGAGAAAGATGAAGTGAGTCATTTAAAATCTTTAAAACCATTTGTTACATACTTACACGTTTCCAAATTAACCCGAGTGTTCCCTTGAAAGTTCCGTTGCCAGAAATGCTTGAGCCCTGACTTCGTTCCGGCGGATCGTAATACCTATATCTGAAATATAATAAATGACGCTGAATCGATGCAACAAACGCAGTTTTATGAAGTTCATAGAATCATTCTGTACTTTACAAGAAATTTGATGGCCAGGTGGTTGAAGTACGATATCAACTTAAAAACAGGATTATTGCGTTCCAGTTTTGAAGGGCAAGGGTGCTGGTGAAATTACAGGGACATAGCATTTGTCAACTTATGTCTCGGGTGACGGGCGCATTGGCAGTACCGCTCAGATCTTTGCGATTTAAAGCTTTGAGTGGCACTGCAACAGTTATGAACAGGCGTGCTTACTATCAGGCGCATGACTTGTTCGTCCCGTCACTTGACATTATAAAAAAAAAGACACCGCATTAATCGTGTGGTGCATCGAAATCGTAGTGTTGCAACTACGCAACGCATGGTATCGCTCTAAGGCGTGGAGGCCCACGCGGTAAATCCTGCCCACTTCAATAACTTTAATTATAACAAATACAATACAGTTGTGATGGAAATGATCTTGACACTATTTTTGCACAAGATGCGAATGAAGAATTTAGTTTTATGTGCCATACCTGAAATTCAGTTTCTTAGCAAGTAATGCCAGTAGTTTGTCATCGCGTCCGCCCGTTACGTTGACCGTAGAGTCATTGTTATATTTAACAAAGTGCCATGGCGGGGCCTAAATATAAATAAATGTATGTATATTAGAGCCTATGCACACAGCGTATTTTTTACGCGCGGACGATGCACGTTAACGTGATTCAAACGTAATTTAGTCGCAGCCAGTAAACTTTAGTGTATGTTCTTATATGAGCCTCTATAACGCCACGCATACGCGTTACGCTTCCATATTTATATGGCGAACGGCTATGAAGTGGAATTCCTTGTCTAAAGGCATACCTTGAACGTTGGAACTTGGGCCTCGTCAAGGCGAGAGTGAATAGGGTTTAAATTTAAGTGCATGCTCCTTCGTCGACCTCATAAAAAAAAGCGCGTGGTCCGCGCGTAAAAAATACGCCGTGTGTATAGGCTCTTAGCAACATTTTTCTTATAGATATAAAACTAATTATTATTGTAATATAAAAGGAAATAAAATATATTTATTCTGTAAAGAATTACAGTACAATACTGTACGACTAAACACAAGACTTATTAATAAATCATTCGACTTAGTAACTAAAATAAATTATGTATTAAAAATTTAATAATAGAGGGTGCGCTGTGTTATTACGGATCCGTCATCTACTGAGCTTAAGGTCGCCTCACACACAACGCGACGCGGCGATGCATTAACACAAACAATGCAATAAAAATTTGCCCCGTTCAAGATAACGCTACGTTTCTTTAAACAAATAATAAAAAGAAAATGCAGCAAGCGGTGGCGGGAGTCGTCCAGCTGCACCGGGCGCATTTTATAAAATTCAATAGGTATAATATAAAACATATTCTCCACTAATTAAAGTGTACATTTCTACTAACAAAAGAGTTACAAGAGAGCGTCCCCACGTAGCGCAGCGCATCGTGCAACCCAGTTGCGCGATGATTTTCAGAGGACTCGGTATTATATACTCATATAAATAGTTACTACCCATAATATAGAAAAGGGAATAGAGGGACATTTATCGACACCGGTTTGAATGTACTCAATAAATATGTCGCACTGTTGATGCAATAGTGTATTAACTCAAAAAGTGCATTTTTTTTCAGAATCAATGAAAAACGAATGACTTACTTAACTTCCCGTGAAAGGGAAAGAATAACTTAATATTTTAGAGTAGGACGGTTTTGGCCAGAGTTTGAGTTAGATATCTTTCAATTGTTTTTTACAATATTCTTACGTGAGTTAATGAGGTCAATTAAAAAAAGTGATGCCATTTGCAAAACAACTTTGAACAATACAGACGCTATGTAATAACATATTATACATAGAATAGCCTTTTAACTCACATGCAATACGGGAACGTCGAACATCCTTCCTTGGAAGTCGTGATAGACCTTGTCAGCGGGAGGCACCACTGGCGACTTGTACAGTCGCCCTGACCACCAGTTCACTAAACTCAAATGGTGGAGACGGTTTGGAGACGCCTGATTGTAGTAGATTCGGAAACTATAATAATAATAAAAATATGTTTATTTCTCAATACACAATCTCAGTACAGAGTACTAAAAAACCGACTTTAAAATTTCGTGGAATTACATCTATTTGCAAAGTTTTATTGAAATCGGTTACTGGAAAGTGTGCGAAACGGGATTCATCCCCTAGTTTGCCAGTCATAGAGGTGGAATATTTTTTTCGAATTAAAAAAAAAAAAAGAATCGTCAAAATGGATTTACAAATGTCGGAGTTATCGCGTAAGTACAATACAAAAAACACATGCAGTCGAATTGAGAAATTCCTCCTTTTTGAAGTCGGTTAAAAACGGTATAAAACTTAGTAAGTACATTGCAGTGGGAACTAAAAATGACATTTCTTTTTATTTGTTGAATGAATGAAAATGAGAAAAGGAAACTCTATTCAAACATTTTGTCGATCTTCTGAAAACTGTCCTAACTTGCGCTTGGCAAATCTTGGTCTTAAAATTGTTAAAATTGTTTTTGTTATTTTTTGTTTCCTCTTCTTTTTCCTTTTAATTTATACACACATGTTTATTTTTGCTTGAGGTGCTCGCCTATAAATGGTTACGCAATTAGATTAGTTTCTGAAATGTATTATTTACTCTTGAATTATTGTAGTGACTGTTGGTGTGCCTAATAAATAAATAAATTAAAAAAATAAAATATTTCAGATCTATTTATTTTCAATAGAGCACTTCACAACTAAAGCTGCAGCTCGTGTCTATTTCGTTCTATCAGTGAGTTAAATTTAAAAAAGTAAATATATCCATAGATTAGTGGCGAATATTCTCTTCTGAAGTGTATAAAATAGGTACCCATAGTGCGAAAACGGATAATACAACCACCAGGCATATGATTTGCCCGTTCCATCACTTCATATCAATAATATAATAATATGCTACGCTAAATTTGGAAGATACGTTAATCATCTTATAGTCAAAATTATTTTAATGAGAATATCAACACCTCCATTTCGATTAAAATTTGTGTTTTACGACGTCATATTATATTCTGTAATTTATAAGTTATCTGCAGACATACCGTTGTTCCATAATTCATTTAGAGCCAATGGTCGTAAATTCGTGATTTATTTAGCAACCAGTCCAGCATTTTGATGTAAAAACATTAACTATGAATCACGAAACACTATTTGGGTAACCTACATCACTAGTGGTTTTCGCTCTTGAACTGTCACCGTCCTTGGCGCAGTTATATCCTTACCAGGGTACATCAGCATCAGCATCTGCGTCAGCATCTGCATTCATCGATGTTGATTTTCAATGCGGATGTTCGAGTCGTGACATTGCCTAAAACGCACGCTGTAATAATTTACAACTTTTTGGTATTATAATAAATATTTTATTATAATACCAAAAAAAATAGGAAGCTTTTTCGAATAGGTTGATAGATTCAGTGAGTTCTTTTAATATTAGGGGTTAAAGTATGAAATTGCCGTTTTATTGCAATAGGTTCTTTGAATTTTCATAGAATCTTCATGGTTTGAGGTTTTCGAATGAAACTTTTTTCAAATGGTGTCTGTGATTTTTTTTTTAATTTGAAACATTTGAATATCGACTTTCAATTGTTTTTGTTATTCAATTTAGACAAGAAAGATGGATACTGCGAAAATTCGAGTGATTTTTGAATACGAGTTCCGACGCGGAACTAACGCGGCAGAAACAGCCCGCAATATCAATGCTGCGTTTGGAGAGGGGTCTACTAATGAACGCACCGTGCGATTTTGGTTTAAACGCTTTCGTGATGGAAATTTCGACTTAAAGAACGAGCCACGAGGAAGACCGCCCACACAGGTGAATAACGATGAATTAAGAGAGATAGTGGAAGCCGATCCTAGTCAAACTACCCAGGAATTAGCGGCATGGTTTAACGTTACCTTACCCACAATATTGACTCACTTGCGTCAAATCAATAAAATAAAAAAATACGAAAAATGGGTGCCTCATGATTTGACTGATCTGCAGAAAGAAACGCGTGTTGAAACTTGTGTTGCCTTGTTGAACCGGTACAGAAATGAAGGAATATTGGATCGAATTGTAACATGTGATGAAAAGTGGATTCTTTATGATAACCGGAAAAGAAAAATGCAATGGCTGACCCCAGGTCAAATGCCACAACAGTGTCCTAAAGCAAAACTTACCAATAAAAAGGTAATGGTAACTGTTTGGTGGTCTCAGCATGGTGTTATTCACTATAGTTTTCTCCGATCTGGTCAAGCAATAACGGCAGATGTCTATTGTGCCGAACTCCGAACCATGTTGACAAAACTAGCAGTAAAACAGCCCCGACTCATGAATCGATCTTCACCATTATTGCTCCACGACAACGCGAGACCTCACACAGCACGAGAAACCATTTTGACCCTTCAGGAACTGCAGTTAGAAACCATTCGTCATCCTCCGTATTCACCAGACCTTTTTATTTTTTTCGTGATTTGGACAATTATCTACGTGACAAGAAGTTTTCTTCCCAGGAGGCAGTACAAAATGCTTTCACACGGTTTGTGCAGTCTAGATCGTCGGAGTTCTATCGCAAAGGCATTAATAACCTTCCCATTAGATGGCAGCAATGTATAGATAATAATGGCAAATATTTTGATTAAATAAATTTGTTAAAAATTTAAAAAATAAACAATTTAGATTTTCAGTACAAATCGGCAATTTCATACTTTAACCCCTATTATTAAAAACTAATATAATAAAACATTAAATCGCATGATTAGTGTAATAAAGCTATATCTGCAAAATAACAACTTTTCGGAAGGGGAGTTTAATGATTTTACGAATGAAATGAGTCTAAAAAGGAGGATTATAAAATTTCATATAACTTATTTAATTTATGATCACAGGTTATGTGAACATAACCACATTTCAGACAAAAATATATAATTAGCGAGAAACTGAACTATACTAGGAGAGCCCTATTTCTTAGGACTCCTGGGTCTCCACCGCTTGTTTTAACAAATTTGTGTGTGTGTGTGTGTGTGTGTGTGTGTGTGCTTGTGAGTGTGTGCATGTGTGTGAGTTTGTGCGTCCTAATACCACACCACAAACGCGGATCGTTGTTGAGGTATTCTGAAAGGTTTCCTTGCAATTTGGCAACACTACTTCCATCCTTCTTTCGCAAGCAAGTTGTTGGATGTGTTTGAAAAACGTTTATAATAAGGAGATTTTATTATAAAAGTTTTTGAAACACATCCAACAACTTGCATTTATAGCAAAGATTGAAGGACAAACCTGGAAATAAGATAGTCATAACATTTCATACTATTTTCAATAAACCGTAGTTATAACCAAGTCTAGTAATGCCAACCTGAAGTATGTTTTACATTACTTAATTCAAAGAAAACATCATCGTGTTAAACCAGTAAATACACTTTAATATCAAAAACACCATTTTGAGAAAAAGCGACAAAAAACTATTAGTATTTTTTTCTGATTAATAAAAAAATAAAATATTTTTTTTACAAAGTGTTAAATAATTCGTACCGTAGCGGCATGCAATTACACGAATGTCTTTTTGATTATCATAATATATTTACTTGTGCAATATTACAGACGCTCTTATTTTGATGCAAGTACGTATTTACGCCAAGCACAGGAAAAATTCCTAATCTTCAATTTGATTTTAGAGAGGTATTTAGGAAATATTGTATGAGTAACTACACGATATATTCAAGCAAAGACATTAATCAGAAACATAAAACAATAAAGTTTCCTCGATAGATAAAAATCACGAAATGACCTCTAATTTTTACATTTTTTCGAGTTATCCTCGAAATGCTACAGGTTATTAGGACAAAAATTAGATAATTAATTATATTTATGCATGATCGACAACTGTCACTACGGATTTTTTTTAATCCCTTTAGTTTTAAAGTTATTCCGCTGAAACGAATTGGTACTTTTAATGCGCAAAATTCAACATCTCCTGTCGCACGTCACGCGAACTTCAGGCATATATTTGTTTCACAAATTTGGGCGGAGCCAACGTCAAAACTTTTTTGGCATGAGACCTCTTAAGTGTGAGTACGTGTCCTTGGTATAACAACGCCACATAGGCTCATAAGTTGAACGTCCTATTATCACATGAAAGTCTTAAAAATAATACGAACTAAATAAAATTACACATACGGATGATTTTTATGCCATTATGCGTAAAAAGTCAGCCTGATTGCTCTGCCGGTTGCCTGCCAGCTCCAACCCTATACTGGAAACCATTATCAGTAGACACAATTCGTCTTCTATGCGGCAGCTTTTTCGCCTCGCATATGAAGCATAATTATATATCAACTGTATTTTTAATTAAATTTTTTAGTACTTGTGGCGTTTACGCTACTTAGTATAGGGATAGCTCAATGAAACAAC
>NW_020654748.1:19672560-19682720 GCF_003589595.1 Hyposmocoma kahamanoa
AACTTATATTGTCTAATGTCTGTGGTACATTATGTGCATACACTACAGTACTACTAACATATCGAGTTCTTAGGTTTTCGCGATTGTTACACATAGGAAATGAAACTATTTTTCCGGATTTAAATCCGGAAAAATAGTTTCACTACTAACATAGTTTTCGAAAAACACATTGTTTACTTACAAAACTAGACTGTTTGTTGTCGATATATAAAGCTTATTATTGTTATTATATATCCCCTATTTAAGCATAAAACAGTGATCGACAAATGTACGGTTTACAAGCGCACATTTTTCTTCCGCTCACCTTGCGCTCTACTTTGTGCCCTACTGTCCGTGGCCCACTGTCCGTGGCTTACATACATTACATGGGCACATAAGTAGGCAAGTAATTTTAGTGTTAAACGAGCATTCACTTCATCTAGACATCTTGAGTGTTTAACGAACATTCATATGTCTTAACGTAACAACAACGTAAGAGATACACATCCTCAACGAGCCTTGTATCTTCTTACTTTATTAATAAACTTTATACTTTTATCATCTATCAATTTAAACAATTAGGCGTCAATACTATAGCGTAGTATTGGCCCCTATAACAAATGTCTTTCGCAGAATCTTGAGTTCACTCTCCTGAAAAGTTGTAATTTTGGAGATGTGACCTTGTTACAACCAGGGTGCTAATTGTGTCCAGTGATTATAAGCGTAATTTGCAAAAGGTTAATTGTTAATGATTTTTTTTGTGATACCAAGTGACAGGACGAACAAGTCGTGCGCCTGGTGGTAAGCGACACGCTTGTCAACAACAGTTGCAGTGCCACTTAGTTATTTAAATCGCAAAGATCTGAAGGGCACAGCACCCTTATCCTTCAAAACTGAATCACATCAATACTTTCATTTCTTGTACAAACCATTTCATGTACACGGATCGTGAAAAAAATACAACATTTTGTTCTCAAAAAGTCACTCTCGATCTCACAAACAATCCTTCGGGCGATGACAAATTTGATAAATAAACGACTCTAGACCGTAATTGAATAAACTTGAAAGCTTATTTCGAGTTAAGTCGCTAAGCTATTTACCAATTTAATACTAGATTTTGCGCAACTAATTTTGGGTTTTCTCTTATTCAAACCGACAAAACTCATAGTCGGCCAACGTGAATTAAAGTAATAAGTTTCCCTTATTAGTCGTTAGCTATAATAAGAAGTGCTTATCCTTAATAACACTAGCACGTCGCCGGCCAAGGAACATAAAGGGCCATTTAGATGCTGCTATAGCAAGCAATAATCGCCATAAGATTTTTTTATGATATCACGTGACGAAACAAAAAAGTCTGCGCCTGGGGGTAAGCGACACACCCATTTATAATAGTAGCAGTGCCACAAAGAGGTTTAAATCATAAAAATCCGAGGGGGAACTGCCACTGCCCCGTAATCCTAACACATAAGTTGACAAGACTCATGTGCCTGTAATTTCACCAGCCGCCTTCAAAATTGAAACGCAGTAATGCTCCCTTTACTGCTTGGCGGCAGATGTAAGGTGGCAGTACTTCCCTGGATGAACTCTTTCTCAGGGCGCTTGTGACGATGCGACTTCTGTCTGGTTCCTGGCCATTTATTTTCAAATGTTGAATCGCTCTTTAATTCCTTTGCCACGTCATTCTCACTCTGTTTCATTCCGTCGTCATTCTCTGCTTAACCTCTGAACCGAGCACTCATGCTTGTCTTCACCGCTAATTTTGATCCGTTTACCAGTTTCCATTTTAAATCATGTGCCTATTTAATACCACTAAAATCTATAAATATTTCTAAAATACGGCCCTTTCGGAGTAAGTCTACTGTCTCACAACTTATAGTATTTAAGTAGGAAGTGTTTTTTAATATTGTACCTGTTTTTTCATACCATTTTTTTGTTACAGCCCTTTCTTTCACCTTTATCGTATACAATAAATTTATGTGATCGAGTAATCTAATTTATTGCTCTCCTATTGGTGGCTTACATTCTTTTCTAGCTCTACTATTACTTACGATTATGGTATCTTTATGTTTACGTACATACAAGGACTAAAATCTCACCTACAGTTATGTCATGCGAGATTGGCAAGTAAAGGCCCAGTTACAAGGAGAGAGTTTCTCGTCTTAGAGATACGATTATCGAAAGAATATGAAAAAGTT
This sequence comes from Hyposmocoma kahamanoa, assembly GCF_003589595.1. Classification (NCBI taxonomy): domain Eukaryota; kingdom Metazoa; phylum Arthropoda; class Insecta; order Lepidoptera; family Cosmopterigidae; genus Hyposmocoma; species Hyposmocoma kahamanoa. The sequence goes on from NW_020654748.1 coordinate 19,674,735, forward strand.
TCTTTCGTTTCTTGTCGTTTTTAAAATAGGTTACGATATGAACCTCTATAGAGCTGATGAAATACTTGAAAACATATTCCTTCTGACGGAGAGTTCAAAAACTAAATAATATAAAGGGAAAAGCGGAAAACTTTACTGATCATGATTATTGTGCTGTAAAGGTAGAAGAAAATGACTTTAAAACAACTTGTGATACCATAAATTTATAGCCCTCATTAATGATAAACTTTGTCGTATCTTACACCAAACTGACGTATAAAAGTGACTATCATACAAATTTATTCAGTAGGCCTATCGAACCTTACAACAATTTGTCGTATATGAATATAGACGAATTACCAAAGTATAATAAATTATAAAATGTTTTGAAACAGGAATATCAAACAGCATAGGAATGTGGACTGTAATAAATGATCTATTTGATTTTGTAATAGATACGGAAAATAATTATTATTACACTCGTATATAGAAGCTATGTAGGCTTCTTGTATCTGTGTTCCATGGACGCCTAAGGGCGCATTTATCGACACGAATTTCATCACGCAGCAGAGTCCGCGTTGCCACCGCGCCGAATCCGCGTGCGTCTGTCACGGCAAAATACGCTCTATTTATATATACGCTAACCTATAAAACTAAATCTTTATACACTTTAACTTAAATGAGCGTACCGGGCGCGCGGGCGTGTCTGGCTTGAATTTGGTCTACTCGGCAGCCGCGCGGTTGTATTATTCAGAGGAATTTAAATGTTGTTGCCTAGTAAATAGAATTCAGATTCGCCATTAATGTACATGAAGGCGTGGTAACTGGGCAGTCGCCGCGCGACAGCCGCGCGAAAACTTTCTCCTCGTGTAACTGGGTGTTAAGGGTCCGTGTAATGAATTCTGGGGGTCCATAGCGAGCCTACTTATTACATTAATAAAAAAATGGTATGAGTAAATGTTGTGAGTAAACAGGTACTGTGCGCGTGATCTTTGTGAATTTTCGCACCCTTTGTCGACGTCCATTATTGGAGCGGGCGAAACGCGCGACTTTTCTAGAAGGCTCCGTGGGCTCTTTGAAATTTTGAGTGATCCATGTCTAGAAAAAGATTGAGAAACCCTGTTACAGAGGTAAGGATCAGAGTTGTTGTAATTCAAGTCCTTTTACAAATCAGCAGATGCTATTTTATATAATAGGGGTTAAAGTATGAAATTGCCGATTTGTACTGAAAATCTAAATTGTTTATTTTTTAAATTTTTAACAAATTTATTTAATCAAAATAGTTGCCATTATTATCTATACATTGCTGCCATCTAATGGGAAGGTTATTAATGCCTTTGCGATAGAACTCCGACGATCTAGACTGCACAAACTGTGTGAAAGCATTTTGTACTGCCTCCTGGGAAGAAAACGTCTTGTCACGTAGATAATTGTTCAAATCACGAAAAAAATGGTAGTCCGTTGGAGCAAGGTCTGGTGAATACGGAGGATGACGAATGGTTTCTAACTGCAGGGTCAAAATGGTTTCTCGTGCTGTGTGAGGTCTCGCGTTGTCGTGGAGCAATAATGGTGAAGATCGATTCATGAGTCGGGGCTGTTTTACTGCTAGTTTTGTCAACATGGTTCGGAGTTCGGCACAATAGACATCTGCCGTTATTGCTTGACCAGATCGGAGAAAACTATAGTGAATAACACCATGCTGAGACCACCAAACAGTTACCATTACCTTTTTATTGGTAAGTTTTGCTTTAGGACACTGTTGTGGCATTTGGCCTGGGGTCAGCCATTGCATTTTTCTTTTCCGGTTATCATAAAGAATCCACTTTTCATCACATGTTACAATTCGATCCAATATTCCTTCATTTCTGTACCGGTTCAACAAGGCAACACAAGTTTCAACGCGCGTTTCTTTCTGCAGATCAGTCAAATCATGAGGCACCCATTTTTAGTATTTTTTTATTTTATTGATTTGACGCAAGTGAGTCAATATTGTGGGTAAGGTAACGTTAAACCATGCCGCTAATTCCTGGGTAGTTTGACTAGGATCGGCTTCCACTATCTCTCTTAATTCATCGTTATTCACCTCGTGTGGGCGGTCTTCCTCGTGGCTCGTTCTATAAGTCGAAATTTCCATCACGAAAGCGTTTAAACCAAAATCGCACGGTGCGTTCATTAGTAGACCCCTCTCCAAACGCAGCATTGATATTGCGGGCTGTTTCTGCCGCGTTAGTTCCGCGTCGGAACTCGTATTCAAAAATCACTCGAATTTTCGCAGTATCCATCTTTCTTGTCTAAATTGAATAACAAAAACAATTGAAAGTCGATATTCAAATGTTTCAAATTTAAAAAAAAAAAAATCACAGAAACCATTTGAAAAAAGTTTCATTCGAAAACCTCAAACCATGAAGATTCTATGAAAATTCAAAGAACCTATTGCAATAAAACGGCAATTTCATACTTTAACCCCTAATAATATATATTTTTGCGGGATAAAATAAACATTTACTATTATTATATTATCATGTTTTTCCTTTTGGTTTTCAACGCTCCAAATGTCCAGTTACCAGCTAAACTATTTTACAGAGTATGTTAGCTACAAAACGTCCGATTCGTACGCTTCCCGTGTATCTTGTTATGTCGAGCAGAACGTCCAGTTTTCCCGAAGTCTCGAGCGAGGCTGATTGCGCCGAGGGGCATTTCAAAAAATTACATTTCGCCTATCTACAGGCCAGGCCCTGCGAATACAAAGTACCGACTGCTCGATTAGCAGCTGGCGAAATGAGTTTGACGTTTTCTAAACAAAAAAAGATGATTTTGAATTTGGAATTCGAGCTATTAAAATATTTATATTTCTGTAGGTGAGAAGTTACAATTTTCTATGTAGTTTTTTTTAAACGAAAAAGAGGCCACTCCACACAATATGCACCTTGCAATCCAGTCATTTTCTGCCTATCGCAGTCCACTGCTAGACATAGGCCTCCTCCAATGTGCGCCATTTCGCCCTTTAGCAAGTCGTCACTCCACCTGGCCGGAGGGCGTCTTACACTATGTTTGCCGAGTCGCGGTCCCCACTCTAGAACTCGTTTTCCCCATCGGTTATTGGTCCTTCGACATATATGGCCAGCCCACTGTCACTTCAGCTTGCTTATTCTACCAGCTATGTTGGTGACCTTGGATAACCTCATTACGAATTGTGTCCTTCAGAGAAACTCGAGCATAACCCGTTCCATAGCGATTTTAAATTGGTGGACTAGCCGTATAGTGATTGTCCACGACTCGGCTCCGTAAATCATAACAGGCAGGACGCACTGGTTGAAAATATTTATTTTCAGATTTTATGGTATGGGTGACGAGAAGACTCGACGTAGACGACGACCTTGCAGTCCAGAGGATTCTCATTATTATGGATGCACATTACGATTGCATTTTATGAAAATCGATTCAAATTTGTACGATCTGACGCTTTTTTGTTTGATCGATTTATTTCAATGCGATTTTCAAGCGAATTGTATTCAATAGAAAGACAAATCGAATTGTCTAGATCAGAAAGCAATAAGCTTTTGTGATAATATCTCTGAATAGGAATTATACTCGATTTTAGGCGTTAATGACTTTTAACCCGATTTAAAACCGGTATTAACAAAGTACCTGGTTAAAACCCGGGTGCTTGCCCATCTTTGATTGTGGCGCTGCAGACACTACTTTTCATACAATATCCAGAAGCGCCATTGTCAAAAATGTAATAAAATTGAGCTAAAAATTACTGAAACGCCACTGCAGAGTTTCTACAATAGTCTAATGTGACAGGCGCAGTGGCAATGTCTCCAAGATCGTTGCTATTTAAAAGCTCTGAGTGGCACTGCAACTGTTATGGATAGGCGTGTCGTTTACTACCAGGCGCACGACTTATTCGTCACTTGGTATTATTTAAAAAATGTCAAAAACAAACAGACTAGATAGAGAGACACAAAACTTCAAATTTATAACTCTCCTTTTTTGCGTAGGGGGTTAACAACTAGATAAATGACTTATCACCAATTATAGGCTTCTTACCACGATATGAGTTTAAGTTTTCGATATTTCTCGCCAGTCAACCAGTGACCATGGAGCGTAAAACCGTTCCAAAATACCGGGAAAACAAAAACAACTCATACCGTGGTAAGAAACCCGCAATTAGTGATAACCATGTTTTTTTTAACAATTTAAATTAACGGGAAGAACAAGGTCGTGCGTTTGATGGTAAGCTACAGGGCTGTGTATAACAGTTGCTGTGCCACTCAAAGCTTTAAATCGCAAAGATCTGAGGTGCACTGCCAACGCGCCCGTCACCGGGAGCCTTAAGTTGGACAAGTCCGCCTGTAATTTCACCAGCACCCTTCAAAATTGGAACATACTGTTGACATTACTGCTTGGCGGCACATATAGGCAAAGTGTCCCGGGTTGAAACGTCAAGGAGCTCTATTACTACTTAATGTAGTGAATAGTCACGAAATTTTAAAAATCTTTATAAAAAGTGGATAAGTACAATACAATACAATTATATTGTCTGTCTGAGAGTACCGAAAGCCGTTCACATTAGCACTTGTTATTGGTATTGTAAAGCTTTCCTGTGGTTATTTTTCTTCAATATGTAACAGGCTTTCTACAAATTTTAAAAATATAATAAAATCTCTAGAACGAGACCGGCAACACAAAGCTCGTTCTGACAATCACGTAGTTTGTAATTCGATTGGACCAACGACTGAGCCTTGGCTGGGAACATATTTTATGGGTGCCAAGAAAAATATAAAAATATTTTTTATTTACTTCGTTATTGGCTCCTGATTAACTTGTGGTTTGTTTGTAGTTTCCCTTTGAGTTGTATTTCTGAATTGGATACTGTTTTAGAATAAAAATGGATTCTTAACAAAGGAATTTTCTATGATATTATTATTTGCTGTTTCTTTCAATTCTTAAGTAGCTTATTGCTTAACACAGTATGTTTTAGACGAAATAACTTTTGAAGCTTCCTAGAGGAAATGTGGATGTCGTTTAAAAAACTGAAAAAACCCAATACAAAAATTTGTAAATTGTATGCATAGTTGTATGTGTCCTTATGTAATTGGAAAACGTGTTGTGTAATACGTAACGGAATCAAAGAATATGTTATCGAAAAATGTATTCTTATGGCATTGAAGAATGTGTTCTGACAGACTCGGAAAATGTGTTCTTACAGCAATAAAAAATGTATTTTAACGCAATCGAAGATATCTTCTTATTGCACCGGAAAATGTCTTCTTCGAAAATCGAAAAATGTTTGATAACGGAATCGAAGTGTATGTTTTTACGTTACCAAAAAATATATTCACATTGAAAAATGTGTTCTTACAGTGCTGACAAATGTGTTCTCATGGAATCGGAAAACGTGTTGTAACGGAATCGAAGAATGTCATCTTATGGCTTCGAAAAATGTGTTTTTATGACTCCGAGAAACAGTTATTTCTGCGTCGATAAATATTTTCTTATGGAATCGGAAAATGAGTTATAACGGAATCGAAGAATGTTTTATTACGTAACCAAAAAATATGTTTTTATGGCATTGAAAAATGTGACCCTACGGCAATGTAAAACGTTTTCTAACGGAATGGAAGAATATCTACTTACAGCGCCGAAGAATGTGTGCTTTGCGGCCAGGTATCAAATCAATAAGAATTCTATTCAATAATGTTATGCTTTGCCACCTTTTTGATAGTTTTGCATTATTATGACGAGTATTGTCGTTGTTATATGACTCTCTTATTTTAGTTACGACTACTCGTATACATGTAAGTTCTATGACGCCGAAATAATTATTAGGCTGAGTTAACGTTTGTATCTGTGTGTATCAGGATTTCAGGCGCGTGCCAACAACTCGCACGATCACAAGTCGCGTTTAACTAGAAGTTATGATACGCGTTATTGATACGCGACACAGGGTTTGATATGCTAAAATAGTAAGCGGTATGTGTATTCAGTGCGATGTATTACAGTTTTGGTGTCTACTATATTTTGATCCGTGTGTAATTAATGTATTCCTATGATTTACTGATTTGTACGCACTGAGAGAGATAAAGAAAACGACTGACCTAATGACTGCAATGGCCGCTTAATATGCCTACACTCATTCCCACCTAAGTTACGGAATTATCCTTTGGGGAAATAGTGTGCACGCACGAGAAATATTTACAATCCAGAAAAGTTGCATCCGTATTCTTTGTAATTTGAGTAGTACGGATAGCTGCAGACAGCACTTTAAACAATTTAAAATTTTGACTTTGTGTTCTATATATATTTAAGAAATTTGTAAAAATGTTAAACAACACCCTGACTTTTACACTAACACTGGCGACCTGCCTCAACGCCACACTTTTAGACCACGCAATAGATTGCTTCTGCCACGATCTCGGCTACACATACACAGCTGAAGTCACCACGCCCATTATTAAAAACGAGGAAAAGTATTCACTGTTTCTAAATAAATTAAAATTACATCTTATTAATAAATGCTATTACAATTTAAATGGTATTCATTTGATGACAAATAAAAATAATAATATTATAATAAATTTGAATAATAAATAAATGTTAATTATTTACTGTAAAGTTATGCTATTGTAATCTAATCAAATTCAAACTTTCAAGTGACATAATTCTACTCATAATATGACGTATTTCTTTATTATTACATGACTTTTTTTATTTTATGTTATTATTTGATAAATAACAATTTTAACTAATAATTGAAACCTCGGCCTACCTCTGCTGTTATTGTTATCCCCAACAAAGAGCTGATATGTATAGCCTTAGAATAATAACGCATAGAATGATAGTTTCATAAAAAACGAACTGTCACAAGTAAGGCAAAAATCAAATTCATGTAGGCGTAAGCAACTTGTATTTACGCTCGTCGGCACGCACACAAATATACAAATAATGATGCCATGGAATAACATTTCCCTCAAAAGTGGGGAAATTGTATCTTGCTTAACTCATCGTTAAGTTAGAGGTGCCTACAGATTTGCTCGATTTTGTCGATCGTTACTGTCGATCAGGTGCCTACAGATATGCTCGATTTTGTCGATCGTTACTGTTGATCGACAACGTCAAGTGACAGGAATTTTCAAAAATTTATTTTTGGTAATCCTTATGGAAATGGCATTTATATCTGAATACACGAAGGCGGACACGACTTTTCTCATTTCGAAGTCCAAGATGGCAGACACGTCTTTTCGAATAATGCAATATGGAACTCGTTTTCGAGGTACTCGAGGTGCTCATCACGAATATGGCATTTATTTCTAAATCCAAGATGGCGGACACGACTTTTGAAATAAATGCAATATGGGTATCATTTTCAAGGTATTAGGGGCTGCTCATTCCGAATATAGCACATATTTCTAAATCCAAGATGGCGAAGAATTAGAAGAAGAAGAATTAGAAGTCTTGTCCCCCATCTTGTATTCAGATATACATGCCATTTCCTTATGGTTTACCAAAAATACATTTTTGAAAATTGTTGTCAACCATCTTGGATTTAGAAATTAATGCTACATTTGTAATAAGCACTCTAAAACTCCTTGAAAACGTCTATAATTCTCAATCGTTACTGTCGATCGACAATGTCGAGCAAATCTGTAGGCACCTTATTAAATACTACCCAATTCTTATTTAACTCATATGTGAACAAAAACCTACAAGCGAGTTTAAGTGCGACTATCGAATTAGAATATATAAATAGCCTGATATTATCTGTGGGTATGTTTATATGAAAAGTACACGATAACAATTAAGAACCTGAACCTGAAAGTTATATATATACACGATTCTGGAGAACTGACGATGACTTTTTAGTCAGTGTTAGTTTCCTGAAATAATTTTAGTTAAAAACTTTGGGCAAGACAATTTTTTTAAATGAGTATATGATGAACAAGAATAATGATTTTTCACATGAAACTAATGAAGGCAAATACTAAATATATTTCGTAAAAA
>NW_020654748.1:19682820-19708915 GCF_003589595.1 Hyposmocoma kahamanoa
TTTGCAGCCGTCGCGATATTGCCTATTCTCAAAAAATTACGTAATATAATTATTTTGAAACAGAATACCAAAATGGGGAGAAAAAACCCGTTACTTTGCAACATTTTCGTATCTTGTTGCAACGAAATTAATTTTCTGTTTTAGTGAATATTTACATAAAAATACAAGTTAAAACGCGTTACTTCCTTGTGGAATGTGATGTTAGTGTCTATTTTATATTTGTCTGATCTATTTTTAAGCCCAATTACCGCACATTTCGTCATTTTTAGCAAAATTTTTGAGCTGCTCGCGGTGCAACTTGACCTTGAGCACTGACGGCCCGCTCGCTCGTGTAAGCCCATAGGGCGTCCTACAATTTGCCTCACTTAGCGTGTGCGGGCTAGGTTTCTATGCGTTATTATTCTAAGTGTATAGCATTATTTGAAATTTAAGACATGTATACCACATGAATGCAATAAATATATTGAGTAATATTGAGTATTGAGTATTTGTATAATTGAAATGATAATTTTTATAACTAGAATTAGATACTTCAATTTGATATCTAATACATTATTATAGAGTTTAGCAGTAGTAGATCACCACCTTACCTATACCACCTTACCTATTTCTGCCGCCAAGCAGTAATGTGAGCGTTACTGTGTTTCGGTTTTGAAGGGTAAGGGTGCTGGTGAAATTACAAGCACATGGGACTTGTCAAGTTATGTCTCACAGTGACGGGCACAGTGGCAATGCCCCTAAGATCTTTGCGATTTAAAGCTTTGAATGCGACTGCAACTTTTATGGATAGGCGTGTCGCTTACCACCAGCCGCATGACTTGTTCGTCCCGCCACTTGGTATTATAAAAAAAGACGAGTTGAAATACCATTTTGACGCTCTTCTGTCCCATGTGGAGTAGGCAGATTTATACTTATGAAATCATAATGTACCAGAGTACCGTATCAATTTACCTAGCCTCAAAATAGGGAATTCCCTGTATATGAATACCAGAGCAACAAAATTCATTCCGTGGCACTATCACACCAGAACCAATTAAGAAAAGTTGATTTCCCAAATTGGTATTACCGGGAATCGCATTCGTGCCCTCCTTGTTCAGCGCCTTTAGAAGCAATTCAGCTCTTTATTTTGAAACAAGTGACTTATAGTATTGCTTTAATTGGTATTTGATATAAAATGTTCATATGACATGTCCATATATATATATATGTATATATATATATAATTTCTGCATCGCGGCGTTAAGATTTTCTCTCGACTGGCGCTTTATTTACGTGTGAGAAACATCGGGTACGTTTCTAGAGTTGAGACCTTGTGGGAGTGACTCCCTGGACCTATCTGAGAGTTACCTTTTTTATACTTTTTGGCATTTGTATAGTACCGCGAAATAAAACCTGAAACTGGACTGGGGAAGTTCTTTTACTCAATTTGGTGATGTTATCAAGTAGGAAAAGAACCCTCTTTACACACATAATTTAAAATTAATAATAATAATACGCACCGAGCCGCAACCGAGAAATTTCGAAAGTATCTCAGGTCTCACGCATGAGAGCACCGATATATGGATTGCGGGCTCTATTAAAACAATCCCAATTATTTTGTTTGCAAAACGGGTTAATTCCAGTCAGCCTTGTTAACAACTCGAGGCGGTTTGATTTCTGTCGCGTGTCACTTCCAGCACTAATGCAGAAAGAGGTCCTGCTCGATACGGCACGTATTGTTCGCTTGCTTTTGAACCTGAGTCCCTGACCTCGGCCGACTGTACCGTTGCCGGGGCATACCGCCTCTCCCATTTAAAAATAAAATTAATCTTTTAGGTCTTAGGAGAGGCGAGAATCTAAAACAGATATACAATATAATGAGCCAGAACAATAAGAGTGATTATACACGGCGATTTTATAACGCGCGTGTATAAAGGTAGACGATTAGCGAATGCATCGCTGCTAAACCTCGCTCTAGGTAACCGCTGTAATGTGTTTAGTAGCACCAGAGCTCTTGTGAAGGAGTTCGCCCAGGCAAATACCGCCACCTTACTTATACCGTCAAGCAGTAACGTGAGCATTACTGCGTTCCGGTTTTGAAGAGTAAGAGTGATGGTGAAATTGCAGGCACATGGGACTTGTCAACTTTTGTCTCAGGGTGACAGGCGCAGTGACTTGTTTAGTTAATCTTTACGATTTAAAACTCTGAGCGGCACTGCAACTGTTATGGACAGACATGTCACTTACCATCTACCACGACATACGAAGCAAACCAGGTCTACCACGAAATACGAAGCAAAGATCGAAGATCGTGATTTGAGATAAGAATTTGTGGATACCTTCGAGTCGAATTTTGACATTACTTTCATTGTAAAACTGACATTGGGCTCCGTTGCGGACGCAGTCACGTAGTATTTATTGTATTTCGTGGTAGACCACCAGACGCGCGAGTTGGTCTTCCCGTCACTTCGTATCATAAAAAAAGACAACTACGCTATATTACCTGGAATGAAAATAGAGACCTAAAACCAATTTATAATTAAAATAAATAGTGGAATAAATAAACTGACACTTGTCGTACTTTCGTTCCTAAAAAAAAAATCATCAAAATCGAATCACAAATGCCTAAGAGTTATTGCGAAAGGTACATACAAAAAAAATTGAGCGCCTCTTCCTTTATTCTGAAGTCGGTTAAAAATGATAACTGGTTTAAGCTTGACTTTTCTTGAGCATGACTACTTTTTCTTGTTTAGGATTTAGGCGTATATAAATACACAAACTCAAAAATTCGAATTAACCTAACATTGAGGTTACACCACGGAAGAGTATTTATGAGATCTGTGGGTACACCGTTCTGATTTTTGATTAAAGAAACGAAGATGTAACTTTTGCAGCAAAAATTTCTAAGTAACAAAACGTTATTTTCGACACAAGGGACCAGGCAACAGGATTTTTAGTGCAACAAAGACCTTGGGTGCGGTGCTTTATACAGGCTGTATATTTGAAAGTGGGACATACTTATAGAGTGCGTTATATTCCTGATTCTGTACCCAAAGAAATAATAAACTAATGAACTTAAACTTTACAAAAAATATTTTTTAATTTTTTTTATCGACTCCTACTTGAGAACATTAGTTACTACTTGCTCCGTACCACGTAAGTGTAAATAAACTATAAATAACTAAAAAGTCAATCGTTGTAAATAATTTGATTTCAGATTTTTAACTACGCCGAAAACCTCAATTCTTGTTAAATGATAAGTAGTTTCTAAATCATAAACTTATCTTTTTTAGTACGTAAAGTATTTCGATGATAGTTCATGAGAAAAATAATTAACATAAGCTAAAATGTAAATGTGAAATCATTGTTATTGTTGCTGTCTCACTCGGCGCTCGCTTGGTAGTATTTCCATTGCACTCGAAATCCAGCGTAAAGGGCTAATTTTATTTTAGTCTATGTTAAGTTGTAACATGACTTACTATGACATGTATGAATATATCTCACTTTCAAATATACAGCCTGTATATTCTACATCAACCTACCTCATCCGAGCGTCTATGTTGACCAGGTACAATGGCAAATCGGCAACTTGCTTATCGGTTCTGAAATAGTCGACACGGATTTTGTATATTTGTTCACGTTTTGTTGAGTGGCAAATGAGAGCATACTCGTGCAATGTCGTATAGCGTGATTTGTTTAGTGTTGGGTCATGGAAAAAATTCTATTTTGAAATAATCATATTTTTTAGAAAAAAAATCCGGATATATTTCCTATAAATACTTTTCCACATTTGACGTTGAATCTTGTCAAAAGTTAATGTTACTGAACGAAAACGATGGAGCGATTAAAAGGACTTTTTTCGGTGTTGTCCAATAATTTTAAATCTCGCTTTATTATAACTTGCATTTAACAATTTTATTTTCTTATTCGCGCTAAATAAAACTTCAAAAGATATTTCTAAACGAAGAACATAATATGAGCCTTCGAATTAAGTTTTTCAATTATTCATTCATATTTCTAGAAACAATTCTCGGCAAATTACCCAACTGTAGCCTTGTTATTATCCGGCTCGAAGGACCACAATATTGGGGCTCGTACCCAAATGTATGTATGAAGAATGTTGGTACTAATGTTTAGCCAACTGTAGCCTTGTTATTATCCGACTCGAAGGACCACAATAAACGTAACGTGTCCTATACCTCCATAGAAAGAAAACCGGCACTTGATCTCATTTCAGCTAACCCTGATAATTCAATAAATAATTTTAACTCTTTTTTTGCTAACATCAGACGTAGCTTGGCAGAATGTGTCCCCGTAATCCATAATAGGTCTTGTACTGAGTCATTTTACCCTAATAATATTCGTCCTGCTACCTACGGATGAGGACGAAGTTGAGCGAATCATAGTGAATCTACGTGGTGATTGTGCTAGTGTGCGATAATATCTCGGGCTCTTTTCTAAAAAGATTCAAGCATATATTTACTTCCTCTATAACTTACCTGTGTAATCTCTCCTTTTCTACCGGTGTCTTTCCTGAAGTCTTCAAGAGTGGGGATAAAAGTCAAATAAATAATTACCGCCCTATCTCTATTCTACCCACTTTATATAAAATCCTCGAGAGGCTACTCAATAACAGACTGGTTAATTTTCTTGAAAGGAATCTACTGCTGTCGGCGTCACAATACGGTTTCCGGCCGTAATATCCACTAATAATGCTGAATCAGATCTTACTAATACAATTGTTTCTAAACTTGATGACAAGTAAAAGGTGATTGCTGTCGTCCTCGACCTCGCCAGGGTTATCGACACTATCTCGATTCCTTTACTCATCAAAAAACTTGAAAGGCTTGGTATTCGAGGTCTTCAGCTGGATATTTTTGCTAGTTATCTCACAGGTAGACGGCAGTATGTGAGGATTGGGAATTGGACCAGCACTGAACAACCGATCACGTTCGGCGTGCCCCAGGGAAGTATAATCGGCCCCACCCTGTTCTTAGCCTATATCAACGACCTCTATAATATGCAGCTAAACAACGATTCCATCTTCACGTATGCCGACGACACCGCCTTAATCTTCTATGGTGATTCCTGGGAGTCCGTGTTTGACTTTGCGCAAGTGGGTTTCAATTCTGTTTCCAAATGGCTTTCTCACAACCTCCTCCCTCAACGTGGGAAAAACTATGTACATATCACGTTTTCACTTACAAGTCGTGGTCTTACATCCTCCTCAGCATTCTCTATAACTGCACACTCGTGTCCATCCTTTTCACATGGTTCCAGCTCCTGTCCGTCTTTAGTCTGTACACACAGTGTGAAGTATCTGGGTGTCCAGCTGAATAGCACACTTTCCTTTCGCTATCATATTGACGGTCTGACCCAGAGGTTACGTAAATTGATTTTCATTTTTAAACGTCTTCGCCACGTTGCAGATGTGAAAGTTTTAAAACTTGTGTATTTAGCACTCTGCCAATCCCTCACGTCCTATTGCATCTCTGCATGGGGTGGCTCCGCCAAGTCGCATGTTCTTAAGCCGGAACGCACTCAACGTGCGATACTCAAGGTGGGATGGTGTCTCCCCTACAGATACCCGACCTCTGACCTTTATAAAACCTGTAAGGTCCTCTCAGCACGACAGCTTTTTGTTCTTCAAATAGCTTTGACCATGCACACTCTTATCCCCTATGACCCGAATAAACTGTACTCCGTACGTCTTAAACATACTGTTTATCCGTCAGTTAGTGTTTCCACTAGTGTAGCTCAACGTTATTATTATTTTCTAGGAGGATATTTACATAATAAATTAAACGAAATCCTCAATATTCATCCATTGTGCAGAGCGGAATGCAAAAAAAGGTATTACTAATTGGTTGACCACTCTCGACTACGAGTCGACTGAAAACATACTTACTTTACTGAAATAGGTAGCATTCACACACACACACACATGCACGCACACAAGCTCGCACGCACTCACACTCACACACACACACACACACACACACACACACACACACACACACACATTTTTGCACTAGATGCCTATGCTTTATTTTGTAATTTATTTGTATTTTTATATTAAGTTTATGTCACGTTTTCTATTACACTAAGAGGGAGTGAGCCTGGTGATCTGTAACACAGGTATCCAACCTAGTACAGACTCCAGCTCTCACTAACGCACTTGATATTTGTTATTTTTATTTTTAGTAATTAATAATCGTATATTTAATGTATTCATACACTGTAACTATAACCTTATTGAGAGAAATAAAGCATACTGTATTGTATAGTATTGCATTGTACAATATTGGGGCTCGTACCCAAATGTATGTTTGAAGAGTGTTGGTACTAATGTAATTTAGGTGTGATGCGATTTGTATGTTTCCCAGAGTACATTGTTCGGATGAGTTAGGATGTATATAATAATAATATTATTCTGGAGTAAAAGCAGCAGCAGTAGCGTCTATTTTGCGTTCTAATTGCTACCTCTACCATGTTTACCACTACAATGATTATTTTACGGATATGTTTAGTTTAACATAATAAAGCCACCGATTTATCTGTGATGTGGTAAAAAACCAGTGGTACCCCAGTAAGAGACGGATTTTAAATAGAAAACTACAGTGAGACTCTGACATATTAACTAAATTAACGGATAACTCACATATTTAAGGTGAATTTTCACTCGACGTGTTTCGAACCTGTCCATAGTCATTAAAGATAAGCTTCCGCGGCGGTGACTCGACGATAACTGCGCGCCAATTCAGTACGGGCGTGGCCGTGGGAGGCGTCGAGCAACTACCTACGTTTGCTTCGTTCACATTAACGTCATATGTAGGATAGCACATCATACTTCGTCGAATCACCGCCGTGGAAGCTCATGAGTAAGGACCACAGACTGGTTTGAAACAAGTCGAGCAAATATTCAATTTTGTGAAAGAGTTCGTCCAGGGAAGTACTGACATTTTACCTACTTCTGCCGCTAAGCAGTAATGTGAGTATTACTGTGTTTCGGTTCCCCGAATCGAACTCTTCGATATTTTAACCGAATCGTAGGATTGGATATCGTTCTCTAATCGAAGGGCGCTTTCCGAGCTATTTAGAACATTCGAGTTAAACGTTCAACTCGGATTCGGATACGATATCGTTATCCAATAGCGTTTACGAAGTTGGTGAAATAGGTTATAAGAAAAATGAAAATCCTTTTATATACATTTTTAAGACTTTAAAGGCCTAAAATATAGGAATGTATTAGTCTTGCATTAAAATAAATTAATAAAATTGAACAAAGTCCAGACTTTATTTAAAATAATAAGCGATTTCCATACTACATTCTTGCCTTCTAAACAATAGAACGTTCGGTAACTTTCATTCGATAACTGACTTCTGAATAATGTTTGTAGCCTTTGCCGGTCGAGAAGCTCGAGTAATCGTACGGGTGTGACGTCATTTCGGTTCGGTTTCGAATACGACAGTTTGACGTTGGATTCGGGTGTTGTGAATAAAAATGGGACGAAATCGTACGATATCAAATAGTATCGGTCGACAACTGAGTTATCGTAAGGTTCTGAATCGACCTCCAGATCCGAATGACGGTCCGAAAAGTCACAGACCATTTTATCTCTAGGTGTACAAGCGATAATCGTATTTTCGCGGTTTCGACTTGGACTTAGTGCAAAAGCGATATCCGAAGTAGGTCCGAGTTTTCTAGATTTCTATAGTCTCGGATTCGGAACGAAAACTATTTATATGTCAGTCATCAGGGCACGGGTCTCCTCTCCGGCGAGGGTTTAGTCTATAGTCCGCCACGCTTGCCCAATGCGAGTAGAGGACTTCACATGTTTTCCAAGTGTCGTGAACCTTCTTCGATGTGTAGGTTTCATCACGAAGTTTTCCTTTGCCGAAAAGGTCTTGATAAATTTCAAATTAAATTTCGCACAGAGAACCTCAGTGGTGGGAGCCCGGAATCGAATCCACGGCCTCTGCTTGAGAGGCGGTACATCGTACAACGTACAACATCGCGGTCAAACCATTAGGTTACCACGGCTTCTATATATATATATTTTTTATAAATTATAAGTGCCCATTTGACCTCCATTTCACTTGATAGAAAGTTGCGATGAGGTTGACGATGGAGCATATACACCTAAATACTACCTATTTACTCTCGCTTTGAAAAGGCCCAAGTTATAACGTTCAGGGAACAAATCTACAGGCAAGGATTTCCACTCCATAGCCGTTCGCCATATAAATGTGGATGCTTAACGCTTCGTGCGAATCTTTGGAATATCCACAACATTGGGGTGGAACCCAAGCCTACGCCTAGTCCCTCGGCGATGGAAAGGAGAAGGCGCAATTAAATTGTGTAATTCCATCGCACACTCTCCGTGATATACCCTGTAAAATACTGATAAGTAGGCAACTTTACGGCGGTGTTCAAGGCTCTGCAGCTTCGCCTCCACTAATTCCGAGTTACCTATGAGCCTATTGACACGGTTGTCAATTGAATCCAAAGTGGCCAGTTGGTATGTAGCAGAGCCAACCCAAATGTGGCAGCAGTACTCCTATCACGACCGGATATAGAAGAACGATAGCTTCTAAATTGACAAGACGATGACTCCAAGCCCTGTGACATGAATTTAATTTGTAAGTCACGTTGAGTGTCATTAGACCTCTTGAAGAAAATCGTCGTTATAATAGAATGAGGTTCAGAACCCTTAGTGCGAAGTCCCTAACCAGCATTGGGCAAGATTGGTGGGCATAAAAGGAACTAACGCCACGTCTAATGAGCCGCCAAAGCGTCAGGTGGATGCCGCCTATTTTGACTTTCGGAAGGCCTTTGACGTAGTCGATAACGACATCTTGTTATGTAAATTGGCAATATTAGGTTTTACTCCAAATTTACTTAAATTTTTCGCAAGCTATCTGGGCAACCGACGGCAATTTGTAAAAGTAGATGGCTTTGAATCCAATCATTACCGCACCAGATCGGGAGTAAGTCAAGGTAGTACCCTCGGACCGACGCTTTTCCTTATTTTTATTAACGACTTGCCGGAAAAAGTAAAATCTGCGAAATGTCTCTTGTTCGCAGATGACCTTAAATTAAGTCTGGGTATAGGCGAGGAGGCTGACACTCTAGCTCTGCAGAAAGATATTGACGCTGTCACTGAGTGGAGCAGGGATAACCGTCTTCCCTTTAATGAGAGCAAATGCAAAGTGATAACCTTCTCACTAAAGCTGAACCCGATTAAGGTAGTTTATAAGTTATATGACGCCCCTTTGGATAGAGTAAATGACATTCGTGACTTAGGATTAATATTAGATACCAAATTAGACTTCCATAAACATGTAACATTAATATGTAAACAAGCTAGTAGACTTTTGGGCTTCGTCATGAGAACTACTGCTGATTTCGATGACGTAAGGGTGACAAGAGTAATATACAACGCGTACGTGCGCAGCAAGCTTGAGTACGCTGCTGTTGTTTGGAATCCCTACGAGGATAAGTATGAAATGCTTATTGAGCGAATTCAGCGCAAATTTGCCAGGTGGCTTTACAAAAAAAGTCGAGGCTACTATCCATATCTGTATCCCTCGTTGTTTGTCTTGGGTATGGTGACTTTGGAAACCCTTAAATTAAGGAGAGTAATGGCAGCTATTGTCCATTACTTGTCTATTGTTCATCATGCCCTTGACGCTCAAGAGGTGGTGGAAAGGATTGGCCTATTGGTACCGAGGTACTTGCCGTGTGACCAAGCAGGAACTGTGGCTCCGCGTCGCAGGCCTCGTCTCCTACACCGGCCTGCTACGCGTACTAAGCGGGCTGCTCTAGCGCCGACAAACCGTGCTCTGCGACTGATAGGAGACATACTCGCTCGGCACGATGATATAGACTTGTTTGCTGACAGTTTTAGTAGTCTGAGACATAAATTTCAAGTAATAGTGGATGACATGCTGATTCATGGTGAAAAGGTGTTGTAAATGTTTTGAGATGTGGCTGACTGTATTTAATTTTATTGTATTTGACATCACATTAATATGTATGTTAAATTTGTATTTTCTGGAAATTTAAATTTTGACATCATTATTATTATCTTTTTTATTTACTGTTTAGTTTTTTATGTTATTATTGTTTATAAGTTGTTATGTCTGATTGTCTATCTTGTATGCACTTTGGATTTTTTCTGTAAGCATGCTTGTTAACCTGATTAAATGATGATTATAACAATAGACACCGGTGACATCCATTTAAGAGCCCCTTGTGAAAGAGTTGATCCAGGGAAATATTGCCACCTTACCTATTGCCACCAAGCAGTAATGTCAGCATTACTGTTTTCCGGTTTTTAAGGGTAAGGGTGCTGGTGAAAGTACAGGCACATGAGACTTGTCAACTTACGTCTCAGGGTGACGGGCGTCATGGCAGTGCCCCTCAGATCTTTGAGATTTAAAGCTCTGAGTGGCACTGCAAATGTTATGGACAGGCATGTAGCTTACCATCAGGCGCACGACTTTTTCGTCCCGTCACTTGATATTATATAAAAAATCCTCATATTACCGATAAATTTGTAGCTCTAAAGGAAACTTACACGCTAGTCTTCGGATTGGTGATGACAGCAACTCTCATCGCTTCATTGATTGTGGTCAGGAATGTCTTGCTGACAGCGCCGTACGGCCAATAGAAGATGTAGAGGATCATGCGATGGATCAGATTGTTTTCCGTCAACTGTCGAAGTAATTAAGTATGCATATCGAGTTAAAAAGTTAGGCCTTGATTAAATTTATCTTTGAGTTTACTTCGTAATTTCTTGTTTAAACTTAGACAAAGTTCGTATTGTAAATACGAAAAACATGCTACGTTCACCACTTTTGTCGTAGTCTAAGTTCGTTAAATAAATCTCAGGGTCGTATTCCACAACTCTACTCAATACTCAAGTCAGGATAGAGTTATACGAACTCTTTCACGAATTTTTGTTGAGCGATCTTTTGGTTTACAAAAGGACTTGAGTATTGCAGTGAGCACTGAAAATCATACTCAATTCCTTGCCATTAGGGTCGTATTTCTAGTGCTTGAAATCATACTCAAGTCTGCTCAAGTCCTGACTTGAGCATTGAGTAGAGTTCTGGAATACGACCCTCAGTCTAAGTAAGACTTAGGTTGATAATGAATGCTAGGTTAGTAAAGTGTGACTCTTACCTTCTTTTACTCTTCAAATGTCGATATGACAGTTTGATAAAAAGTTCGCATCCTAGGTGTAATAAAATACTGTCGTTGTTTCCGATTTCCATAACACAACACAAGTAATAAATAACACAAGTGCTTTAGCTACTTACTTCGAGATCAGAGAAACGTATGTGGTGAAACGTAACTGGTCAAGTCACAGGCATATGAGACTATTTAACTTTACGTCTCAGGTTGACGGGCGCAGTGTCAACTTCAGATCGTTGCAATGTATGGCTGCCGTGTTCATATATGTAACTGTCATGGCAAAATACGCTCTATTTGTTTAGGTTTTACGTTTTAACTAAAATGAGTGTCCCGGGCGCGCGGGTGAGTCTGGCTTGTCTTTGGTCTTCGGCGGTGGCCGCGCGGCTTTATATTGTTCCGAGGAATTTATATGTTGTTGCCTAGTAAGTGTCGTGTATCATATGTATAATATGGGCATTAACTGTTATGGGTAGGCACCTTACCACCAGTAAGTCGTGCGACTTGTCCGTCCCGTCATTTGATATCATAAAATAAAGCTTATTTATTATAAAATTATAAACAAATATATATGTTATAAAATTGTTATAATTTAAATACGTGTCGGCGTGTCAACATAATTCGTCCCCTTGTAACGGAAAGAACTTCACAAATAAGTTGTTTTTTTAGCATTTATTTATTTAGGAACTTATATATGTACAGTTGAAAATACCGGTTCCATAACTTACGACTGGTAAAAATAAACAAAAAAACAGTCTTTTTGCTCGTTCCATATGGGTATTTCCCAGTATATAATTTATAGCATCTACGGCGGTTAGATTTATTTGCAGGTCTCATTCAGGGCACATTCCAATATCAAGTTATATACTTCTTCTATTACCCAGAATAGTTAGTACTTTGGACTCTATTTAAGGTATTCCAACAAGAACTTTTTTTTAAATAATATTAAGGGACAAAATGGGCAAGTCGTGTGCCTGATGGTAAGCTACACGCCTGTCCACAGCAGTTGCAGTACCACTCAGAGCTTCAAATCGTAAAGATCTGAGGGGCACTGCCACTGCGCCCGTCACCCTGAGACATAAGTTGATAAGTCCCATGTGCCTGTAAGTCCACCAGCGCCCTAACCCTTCAAACCGGAACGCAGTAATGCTGACATTACTGCTTGACGGCAGAAATAGGTAAAGTGGCAGTACTTCCCTGGACGAACTCTTTCACAAGGAACTTTATTGCTACTAAATTTTAGGCTACATTTTAGTAGAACAGGTGTAGGAGACCGCCACTCGCGTTCCGCACTGACAATCTCATCATATTAATAAAATGAAAACAGGCTGAGAAAATTTGACACAGCTCCGACGTCGACAAGCGCTCGCTGGCGACTGACAGCCGTCGTCGTCAAACAGCTGGGCAATTTTCAAGTTTTGGGATAAATTTGAATTTCGTAACTACAGTGCTTCAGTTAAAAACCAAAATTTAATAGGTACTCTGTAGTACTTAGAAATAATATCTTCATTTGAAATTTATGTGCAAAGTTAGATATTTTCTTCTTAAATAATTCGTTTTAGACTTTTATTTTAGTCTGTTTTATATGATTGGATAAAGTACATCCTATCATGTAACGAATTAGCACATTCTTTAGACAGTATCCTTAGGTGTATGGTATATTTTTTGTTAGACCGATCTGTAATAATAAATACCTAAACCATTTGATCTAGCAAAACAGTTCTTCATGCTTCTCCTTTAGTGATTCGCCTTAATGGAATGGTTCCCATTTTAAACCTTTTATGTTATGATATAAATAATAAATAATCAATTTTCGTCAAAATTACACGTTACGTTAATTTGTGAGTGATGAATTATGATTGCTGGGTTGATTTCGTGTGTAGATCGCATGCTAACTCAGTGTTGGAGTCGATAAGTGGCAAAGCCTTTACGAGAAAAATATTGAAGTTAGATTTATCAACTTTTGAGCAGTACATTATTTCAATCTTAGGAACATATGCCAGGAACAATTTAAGACTAAATTAAGCAAACTATTACTATTTGCAAATAGAAATTAAAAAGTGCAATTGACAACTTAATAACAATAATAAAATTTGATTTTAAAATTTCATCTATTAGGCCATAGGGCAGGCGAGAATCTAAAATAGATATCCAAAACAATAATATTCCAGACAACCACTCCAATTGCCTCGTCTCGAACTAGGGAATTTCCTGTGCTATGAGTATTAGACCAACGGAATTCACTCTGGGGCACTTCTCAGATTACTGGGAATCGAACCCGAGAGCTCCTCATCCAGCGCCCGCAATATATCACTCGCTCAAGGTTACGCGATAAGTGCCTACCACTGAGTGGTTCATAGGAGTATTCGGTTCCGCACGACAGCACACGGCGGGCAACGTTATCTCACCTCTCTGAGCGCGTGCTTAGGTTCCTTTTTCCGCGTAGTGACCGCCTGGTGTCATTATTATGGTATTTTCGATTTTGTATAAGAGTAATGTGTCTCTTACGTAGTAACTACTAAGTAATCTGTGATCGAGGTCGTAAGTTAAGGACACTAATATCAACCAATTTTATTTAGTAATGTACGGAACTGACCTCTTGTTATGTAGTTCAATTACTGTAATTACTTCAAATATAACACAAAAAAGTCTATAATTGTGTTTTTTGGATCTATTATACTTAGACCGAAAAAGGGCACAAATAACATTTTTATCAAAATTGAGGTAACTAAATACATACACATTCGGGATTAGGAAATAAAGATCTATTTAACTACTTTTTAATGGAAATATTTCGTATTCGCCGTTTCGGCTCATGATTTTAGGCAGAAATGGGTTAAAACTTGGTGTTTTGGTTTTTTAAACCGACTTTAAAAATGGAGGAGGATCTCAATTTGACTGTACGTTTTTTTTGTATGTATGTTACTCCGATAATTTGAGAAGCGATTTTGATGATTCTTTGTTGGAAAAAGGGTACCTCAGATGTAGTTCCATTTAAACTTGAAGAAAATATTCCACCTTTAAGGGTGGCAAACTAGGGGATGAATGCCTTTTGAGGTCGGTTTTTTTTAGTACTTTGTACTGTTTGTGATAATTATAATATTCAGTGAAGGGACGAACAAGTCGTGCGCCTCATGGTAAGCTACACGCCAATCCAATTTCAAGTTCTGAGTGGCAGTTGCAGTGCCACTCAGAGCTTGAAATCGTAAAGATCTGATGGGCACTGCCACTGCGCCCATGACCCTGAGACATCAGTTGACAAGTCCCATGTACCCGTAATTTCACCAGCAAAAGACCCTGTTAAAATCCGGGCATCTCCGCAAATCCTTGGGTTTTAACCCACTGCCCGTCTCTGTTTGGAAGTGGTTGAATTGTTTCTTGTTATGTTTTGTTACCATACTGGTCTGCCACGCAGAGGTGCCGGGTTCGATTCCCGGACCGGGAGAAATATTTGTATGGCCTACATTTATTTCTCTCGTGAGTTTGGGTGTAATTTGTGGTTGGCTATGTGTGTGTCCATGGCACCCGCGACACAGGGTTTCCCTAGTGCGGGGCTATGTTGAGTGTGTGCGTTATTATTATTATATTATTATTAATTGGCATTGTGTTAATTTGGACCTTTTAGATTTCTAGTATCGGTTGTAGAAGGATAAGTTTGTCTTTGCGACGACGTGACATGAACTCTTGTTGAATTCAAATAGATTAAGATTATTTCTTATAAATGTGACGGCTTCTTGAATAAATAAAGAGGGGAGGGTCAGTAATTGGAGGCTTATGAAATGATATTAATATTAGTGACGATATATTCCTTATATAAATATCCCTTGATAAAATATTTTAAATTGTAATATAGTGATATTGGTAATATGAAATAAAAAATTCTATTATTATTATAATATTGAAAACTCTAGTCATTATACGATATCAGAAGTGAGTAGTTTAGTAGCAGTAGATCTGCTTGTGAGAGAGTTCGTCAAGGGAAGTACTGCCACCTTACTTATTTCTGCCGCCAAATGCGTTCCGGTTTTGAAGGGTAAGGGTGTTGGTAAATTTATAGGCACACGGGACTTGTCAACTTATGTCTCAAGGTGATGGGCGCAGTGGCGGTGGCGGTGCCCCTCAAGTTTTTGCGATTAAAAGCTCAGAGTGGCATTGCAACTGCTGTCAGACAGGCGTGTCGCTTGCCATTAGGGGCACGACTTGTTCGTCCCATCACGTAGTATCATAAAAAAAATAGTACTAAAAAATCGACCGACGGAGGAAAGCGTTGAATAGCGTTTTAAAGGAATTGCCCCGACCCAACCGTCCGTTCATCACACAGTAAATACAGTAGAAGTGGTTAGTTTGCGTGCGATGCGTGCCAATATAGGTTTCGAAAGACGTATATGAGATTTGTTCGCCACTTTCGCTTTGTATAGTATGGTTGTGTCAGTGTGTATTGTTCCGTTCAAATTCTCTAAAATCCTAGTTTAATGCCTTATTGCGCTGTTTTAAAGTGCAAATATGATAGCCGCAGTAAAAATATTACCCGTGGTGGTATTTATTTAGACTTTATTAAATAAGACTTTATTTTAATAAATTTACAATTTATTGTTTATCCAAATATTTTTTTGTTACAAGAAACGAAAGAAAACCTTATTTATACCCCTGCAATATGGTCGCTTCTTTTTTGGAGAACTAAATTAATAACTCCAATTCGTCATCGTTCAGCAATTAGCCGCTAGATGGGCGCCCATTGATTGAAATTTCAATATAATATCAAAACGTCGTAACTTATAATGATATGTATTGATGGTACTGAAAGTTCAATATCATCAATACCTATCATTGTAAGACGATATGCCAACAGGGTAAAGTTTAAATTGTATTACCAAACCAGAATTTGTTATTTCTTTTTAAATTCGAAACTACGACCGAATATCGAGATTTTTTGTGTTTCAAATTCAGAATCTGTGAGTTTTGGTGACATCGGTTCTAATAGTAATCGAGGCTTAAGACACTTCCATTGTGTTTTTCTTCCGTGGTTCATCCCGTTACTTGGTAGCATAAAAAAATGGGATTTGAACAGAAATGGGTTGGTACATTCAATATGTGTTTAAATTTAAGGTGCTTAGATTATGCTTACCTCTTCTAAGATGTTTTCACATTCTTCCGGCTCACATAGAATTAGACTTGTTCTTTCCTCTGATGTGTCTAGGGCCGTTTTCAGATACTGGTAATACTAAAAGAAAGTAATTTCACTTCAATATCATAAGACTTCCTAATAAAATTAGCGGTAGTTAAGGTTGATTTTTTTTATATAATTTTACTATACCGACCTTGTCTTTGTTATCCTTTGTGGTAAAGTCCATGTTCACTAATGGGACATTATGTTGGTTCAATAGACATAGCAGTTCGAATATGTCCTGAGATCTGGAAAAAGTTGACAGATTTACCGATAAGAACGTACTATCAGCAAAATTGGCAAGTTACCCCCTTAAAGGTTCTTTTTGTGTGCAGACAACGGCATTTAGGCTGCTAACAGATGGATTGCATTTGCTTTTAAGTTAATGTGTACATACTTCTACTGCATACAGTCTAGATTTCAAATGCGTGCAATCGAAACTTCAACTGCAAGCGTCGGCTACAGTCAATGTGAACGTATAGTCTGAGAATCAAAAGCAGTAATTGAGACTTTTAATAGGATATTACATTTCTTGTGTCTGAAACAACTCGATTGTTCTCAGTAACGGGAAAATGTTGCTTAAGGGTTTAATTAATGTAATGGTATAAACATAAACACAATTAGTATAACTGTTTACACTTTTGCACAAATCTTCAAATATTTTTTTGTAATGGAACCTTTGCGACCGAAAGTGTACGACCGCAAACCCTACTATAAAGTATGGTCGGGGATTACGAACGTGAATTTGCTGACAGATTAAAATTGAGGTTTCGATAGTGATATGTTTATATCCTTGATAAAAAATAAAGTCAGCTGTGCATGTGCAACTTCAGCACATACTTTTTTATGTACTTTATAGTTTTCATTTTTTTAAATTTGCATTCCGTTTAACTTTTTTTAACATCTATGTTTCCATCACATCAACAAATACCCTGAGTTCCTGAGCTGGGCGCGTGGCGATTGCTGTTTGCAGTCAATGCCCATGCTGTCTATCTGGCTGCAGACTGAGCTGCGGACATCAGCAGATTGCTTGTTCTTGACAACCAGTCGCATTTAAATTTGTTCACAAAAAAAGGTTAACTAAACAAGGAGCGATGTTGCTACCAATTTCCGCAAACAAAGCTGTATTGGGACTGGCAAGGTTTTAACGCCGCTGGTAGTACTGTAGAAATCGCATATCAACCTCTAAATCTTCTTGCGCTCGTGGCAGCTGGCCATAATCGCAATTCGATTCAACAATTTCAAATTCAAATAAACTTTGTCTCCAAATTTTTTGACGCTTTCACTATATAGGGTGCCAACAAATTATAATACGGATATGTTTAGAGACAAATACTTAACCTCATTATAGTCAATATTGCGACTGTCTTAATTCAAAGTATCTAATTATACTCACTTTGAAGTAAAACAGTCGCAGTAATTAGTGAGTGTTCGAGAAAGGTAAGAAAACATTTAATTATAAACAATTAATTACCAAATACGGGTATGTATGGTGTAATGGATACATTTCCACAACCCGACAACGTCATTGCACCTGTTTTGCATGTAAAGCACTGGGGTAATAACAACAGTATTCAGTGATTAAAACATCTACAATTTTACATATCGAAACCATTTCATTGTAACTGGTCACTTCACAATTAAATAAAGGTAAGTCAATGTCACTTTATTTTTTTATCAATAAAATGCACAGAAATTTTTGTTTGGATAGAATAAAAATTATATTCCTTTTTTGTACAGGCTAGGAAATTTTTTAAATCGCATAAATAGTTTTTGATTTGTATTTGAAGTTGACACTTCTGCTGAAAACAGACGGTTCTCAAATTAACTGTATATAATTTGTGAGAACCTCATATGATTCGATTCCGAATATATTATATTCGAAATCAGCAACTACAAGAACAATTAACACACAATTTTCTACTTTATTTTGTAAATAATGCAGAGTCATTACGTACGCAGAACTCTAATAAGGACCTACTTGATATTAGTAGAATTTCCCCTAACAACCGTCATGGTTCTGGTGGGGATTCCTTCAGCGATGTCCTTCACAGCTAAGGAGAAATCTTGAGGCAGCCGCTTAATTTTGTCCACTGTTATGTCTTGTATGTCCCAAAAACAATGGACTGCTCGAAGGCATATGAATATTATGTATGTTTGGCGCATTTTTCACTGATGACGGTAATATAAAGGGCGTAAAGACCTTTATACCAGAACAGTTTTATTTAAGACGTGATGCGTCTTCCTTCTCTAACGTTTTCCATTAAATAATTATCAATAGTTACTAGCTCCTTAGCAAAATGTGACTTAATTTTATTTCTCTATGACTATAGAGCGTGTAACCAATAACAAGAGAAGTGTGGTAACTCCATACATTTAAACCTATAGCTAAATGTACACTATGGACACAGAAATGTGAACACGCTAGGAATTTAGACCGAAGAACACGTGCAAATCTCAAACGTTTTCTTGATGTATATAAGTCGCACCTTTAGTGTAATAAGGTCACATCTGCAAAATTACAACTTTTCAGGAGAGAGGTTTAAAGATTCTACGAATTAAATGAATCTTTAAATTTTATGTACTTAATTTTGTTACAAGTGGTTTTTGTTATTTTTTTTATTTTCATGTGATTTTCAAGGAAACGAGATATGAATTGGATTTCGCACAATAATCGCGTCAGGGTTGCGTCGTACCTATGACAATGGATTTATTCTTCTGATCTATTCTATTTCCTATGTGTAACAATCGCGAAAACCTAAGAACTCGATATTCTATTTCTATTTATATATTTCCTTAATGGTGGCCACTGGGCATGGTTCTTCTGATCAAGGATGCCGTAAATTTTGAAATATTTACTTACTTTGACAATAATTACATTATTACAACATAATCGTAAATATGTACGTTTTAATTCACTGTTGTGCTCTGACTGGAATCGTGTGGTAGAGATTATTAAACTAAATACGGCCCTTGAAAATGTAGGGTGCTTTATTCATATGAATGTCGAAATTTTAACTGACATTTCTAGTGCGCACGGATTATATTTCCAATATAGATTAACTTATTACAGATGCGACTGATGTTTGGTATCATTTGCAAATGGTAATTTCAGTAAAGTAACGCGCTACGTTACATTAAGGTTGTCATCCCACCTTTTTGTATCGCCTCTCACCATTCGTATCGTATCGTTTTTCTTCGTCTACTCATATTTAAATTTAAAATTTTGAATTGTTCCATTTTCCTTCGCATTCTGCTTTTATTTCTTTCGACGGTCATTTCCTGCTTGACCGCGATAGCGGAAACTTCTAAATCAAATTGTCTAATTTTTTATTGTTTTTAAGTTTAATCATAATACAATCAATGTAAATCATGTATCGACCATAATAAGCGAATAATAAGTCTATCTGTAATTCAACATAATACAACCCGGAAAGGGTGCCTAAATTTAACATCTACCAACTTTTGGTTTTAGTTAGGGAGTGTTTTTTTATTAATTTGCTGTTTTTCTACATTTACCTTTTATTTGTTACAGTTTTTTTTCTTTACTTTGCCATTTACTTCACGTTAAATAAATTTGTGGACCGGAAGTTTCCTGTTTTACTCCTGATCACGGTTGTTAGGGTCACAACCCTCTCAAAGTCATATTTAATTGCATATTTTATTAGAAAAAATATAGATTACAGTGTGTCCTAGAAGATTTGCTAAACTACAACTTAGCGAAAATATAAGTCAACGATTGAAAATTTTGGCATCGGTTTATACAATAAATTAGTAACTTTCTCTCAGAGACTAGTAAGGCAGAATTCGAAAATTTTAATTATTAATATCGATAATTATCGCTGTCTTTGTGCTAGACATGAATGTTTGGGATGTTATATCATTATTTAATACAGAATTACCTCAAGGTAAATATACCTCTTAGAGACAAAATATGGTAGGCACAATTTAGTAGTTTAAATGAACAACGTTTATAGTCTTTGTCGTTGTGCAGCGGAGTATATCACCCCTTCCCATCCACGGGATTGGCAGTTGACGAGGTAAGTGGCTACTTTTCATCGAAAAGGGCTACATGACCGATGGTTTAAAAGCTTTACCATGTTGCCTTCTCGGCACCTTCAAAGTTACGGTTAGGTATATACGATAATATGCACGTGGCTTTATTTATAGCTATGTTGTCGATTAGGGACGCTTTCAAGGTTACGTGTAGTTGTTGTGTTGAGTTGGTGAGTAAGTGTACTTTTAAAGTGCGTTTACTTAACAAAACATACTTTAGAAGAAGACTTGCTTTACTTAAATTGTTTTAGAGCATTTTAGAATATCGTAAAGAATATTTAGTGCGTGGAGCGTAGAGTAAAGATACCTCTTACTTGTATACTGGAATAATTGTGGCGGAATGTACTTTTTAGTATTATTATTTAGGTTCGTTCCGTAGCTCAGTTTCGAGAGCGTTAACTACGGTATGTTGAAAGCACTGGCTAGTCCAGCCGTACATAGCAGTAGCAGTTCGTATTTCGTATTAACAATTGTAACTTTTTAGTATTCATGCCTCCACAAGAAGAAGAAGGCTTCACAAACCTTTGGAAAAGGTGCGAAGCCTCCACCCCTATCATGGTCAGCGTTTAAAACTATGACTTAAACCCGTCATTAGAGAAGATTTAACTGCCTCTGTGGCCGATCGGTTACCATGCTGGATTGCCATGCAGAGGTCCCGGGTTCGATTCCCGGGCCGAGAGAAATATTTGTATGACCTACATTTATTTCTATATCATTCTGTGTAATTTGTGGTTGTCTATGTGTGTGTCCATGGCACCCGTGATTTCCCTAATGCGGGGCTATAAGTGTGTATGCTTTGTTATAGAGAAGATTATTAACGAATACACTCTATGTTCAGTTAGAACTAAACATTAACCAAAAAATTTAATTAATAATTAATCATGTGGCATATGTGTAGCGCCCCTAAAGATGCCACCTGCAATGACTCGTCCGTCGGACACCGGCAGTCGCTGAATAATGTACACCGAGAATATCCATCAAGCTAATAAGTGAGTCTAGCGTGTACAAATGCTACCCTAATATCGTACGTATCATTTGGCCACAGAGTATATTATTAATCAGTAATCCGACGCATTAATATAATGTAATAATAACCTATAAGAAAATTTGTACGTCTGAGCGGGAAAATCCGTAAGTCCCTTTGGCTTCTGGCGTTTTTGAGAATGTCGTATAAGTGAAGCTGTAGTTACTAAAAAAATACGAAAATAGAAGTACAAGTTCGATACGGCACGTATTGTTGGCCGTTTCTTGAACCTGAGTCCCTGACCCCGGCGAACTGCGTCATTGGCAGAGAATCATCAAGCGTTTTAAAAATTCAAAATCTCTATTTTAGACAATGAGAGAGGCGGGAGTTTAAAATAGATATGCAAAATAGTAATAATTTATATAAGAAGAAAGTAAAATATGTGATGATATGTATCGCAAAATAACCTATTCTAAATTTGGAATCAGAATAAAAAGGGATTATGATGGATCTCCATTTTCATGTAACCTAACACGGTCTTGTAATGTAGATAATACAGACATATAGAAATAGCAGAGCGTGGTTTACAGACACATAATTATATACACACACAAACCTACGTTTGATAACCTACGTTTGTGTGTGTCTGTGTGTGCGTATACACATGAACACACACGCGTTTGAACCATTGATTTTACTGTAAATACAAATGATAAAGTGAAAAAATCTCATCCTTTTATTATTTTCCTATCCATCACAGCGAGAATATATGTTAATCCATTTAGCCTGTGGCATTTTTGATTATGTCGCATTAGTGAAGCTGTAGATAAGAAAAAGTACGAAAATAGAGTTTAGGCTTAGACTGTAGTTCCCACACAGCCCCAATGAAAATCAGAATATTCACACATATACTTAAATTGCTTTGCAGTTGTGTGTAACCTTCTGCTTCAGAAGCTGCTTCGTGATGAAATTTAATATTTTTTTGACTTTATTTCTTTTTTTCGACATTTTAGATAGACTAAAGAAAGAAGAAGAAAGAAAGAAAGAAACGTTTATTCAGCCAGCATCACACATTGCCAGTATACAAAGAGTTACAGTTACGAGCTGAAATGGATCCAAACTCACCATATGTCACAGCTCAATTGCTGTAACGCTGGTTTTCAGTTGGAACCATTTTGAAGGATGAGATGGCACGATATTACTTAAAAAAGCAAACAAAAATTTACCGTTTATACTAAGAACATTGGAAAATTATTAACCTTAAGATATTGCTACATAGTTCATTATTGACTATATGAAACATTGCAGCTACACCTTTTTATAAATTTAGTTACCTACTAATTTACTAATCCACAACCAAATCACTCCTCCACTGCCAAACCAATATTTAACAGTGAAAGAGTGACTAGTTTGAAATTTGATATATATTTCGTTATTATGCTATAACATATAGAAAAGTATGCAGAAAGTTACATTTCAATATTTAAATATTATCCTTGCTTCATTTACATTTGTTTACATTGTCTCGTACAATATTGTATGGATGATATATATATGGAGTTAGATTCAGTTGTGTGGAAATAAATTTATTTTTACCTAGCCGCTTAGTTGGAGCTCTAGATAGTATTGCTTTACCTTAACTTTAAAAGACTGAGTGGAGGAGAGGATTCGCAAGGGAGGGGGAATATTATTCCATACTAAAGGCTTCATACTCATGCAGTGGACTGTTTCCAAGTGTAATATTACAGTGAGTGTGGTGTATCGAGAAAATGTGAGTGACAATAGTTACTCTGCAAGAAGTCGAGACAAGGGTAGTAGTTGACAGCAAAAGAGGGAAGACAGATAGGTTTCTCCTTAAAGGTGTTAACTGCCGCTTGACGTTCAACCCGTGACCGTGGAGTGTGCAACCGTGGAAAAATTCGTGAGATCCGCTGGTTTGTTTCTTGGCTTAATTGGCATAGCATCTGGCACGGCTTGCTAGAAGACGTCGGTTCAAATTCGGCCGGATTGAAGGATTTTTGTCTAAGTATTCGATCTTTGTATTAATAATTATAACTAATAAATGATGTTTTAAATTTTTATTGAATTGATATTCAATTATTTTTTTGTGCAATTACTCAACTATTTTGTTATAATTGTTAATACAAAAATCGAACACTCAGAAAAAATTCATTCGATCCGGCCGGATTCGAACCGACGTCTTCTAACTGACGGTGTCAGACGCTATACCAATTAAGCCACGGAACGAACCAGCGGACCTCACAATATTTTCTATGTGCTTGCGTCGTGTCTTTTTTTTCAACGACTTTTTAGAATCCGCACTTTGCGGTAACCGATTTCAATAAAAATATATATATGTATCTATTTGCCAAGTTTTATTGAAATCGGTTTAATGAAATTCCACGTACTTTGAGGTTAGTTTTTTTAGTACTCTGTACTGAGATTTTTCTTACTCTCGTCTCATTGTCTAGTAGAGTTGTATAACTGCTTCTCAATTACTCTGTACTAAGCTGTCAACAAACCTACCGCCTGAATTATTTACCACATGAAATATTAACTAGTAGTCGCTCACGGCGATGCTTGTTCTCACCTGCTATTGAGATTAATTCGGAACATAGTCTAACAACTAAGAGGCTTCGAGGAGAAGCTCTTGTTTGAAATATTGATGAGCTTTTAACTTAACACGTGTGGGAGTTGCTTAAGATCGAATTATAAACGTTGTGGAATAAATTGATAGGAAAGCAATTACGAGGATATTATATAAACGTGGCGCTGGAGGCGTATGGAAAAAATAAAATCGATTGAGAAGATATCAAATGAGGAAATTGTTTGCTAAGGTTAGGGAAGAAAGAAATCATTTGAACAAAATAGAGGATAGAAGAGAAAAAATATTAGGATATTTGTTGAATTTGGGCAATGTTGCTCAAATTCAAATTCAAATTCAAATTTTTATTTGTGAGAATGATAATTGAGGGAAAGATAAAAAGGAAAAGAAAGAACGGAAGACCTAGAATGGCGTATAGTGAACATATAAATAAGAAGATCAAAGTGAGCAGTTCTAAAGAGGTCAACGAGTTGACTATGAACCATGAGGAGTGGATGATGGTGATGATTTATATATTTTTTTATATTTTAATATTTATATTTTTATATTTATTTTATTGTTTTATGAAAAAAGTATACATAAATAATGTAAAACACCGTTAAACCCTACTTGGGTTTGTCTCGATGCCATTCATTCCTTGCTACGAACAAACCAATACAAAATATTTAAGAAAAAATCTTATAAGTAGGTAGACATTGTTTGATGTATAAATGTCAACATTTGTTAAACGTCTTATAGTTAGATTCATATAATAATGTGCTCCACAACTAAACAAAACGACCGGGTCCCACACTAGAGAACTCGCTGTACTACGAGTATCAAAGCAATGGATTAACTCTGGGACATTACCCAGACGAGAAAAAATTCTGAAAGATTATTTTTCCCAAATTGGACCTATTGAGAATCGAGCCCAGGATCCCCGAGCATTTGGCTCATTATATTGGTAAGTATCAAGTCCACCAAGGTTATTTAAATATGGTTTAAGAATAAAACTGGTTAGTTTAAGGCGGAGAAGAGCGGTGGTAACCCAATTGGCCCAATTAAATTATGGTTGGTATCCCTGTTGCAGCATGTATGTATTACTTCTATATGTAAGTTGCGTACGTTTGTGCATGTTTACAAGCAATACCTCATGCTAACGGTGAACAAACAGACCGTGGTTCACCCTGCATATTCAAGAAGTTTCACGACTCTTGTGAAATCTTTTGCAACTTTAGAGGATATCCTTCATGTGATTATAACAATAAAAATTTTATGGCAATGTGCGGTCGAACGTATAAGGTACCGCTGGAGCAATGAAGTCGAAAAAAACCTGAAGGATCTCGGTGCTAGCTGCGAGAAGGAACAGGCTCAGAACAGTAAGACATGGCAGAATCTAGTGTCGTAGGCCAAGACTCACTTTGAGTTACTGCGCCACCGAAATAAGTAAGCAACTAATAGATAGTCCGCCTCTAACAGTCTTCAATAGATTTCAAACAAATACATAGATATTATCTTGAACTTTGCAAAGTCTATTAAATAACCTAGTCTAGACTAAAACCTTATAGTTTATGAAGGTTACCGGAGCTTATAATAAATACTGACCTTTGAAAAAGGGTGAAGTAAGTTTGAATTTATGCTAGCATTTAGATAGCATATTAGAAAGGTCTAAAGTTAATATACGTATGTAGGTACATACCCTACGTACGTATATTAACGTACGCCCTTGGATTCGTATTACGGTACGTAGAGACTATCCACATAATATAAATTAAGTCAAGTAGGAAATCTCCATACAAAACGTAGCAGCAGTAGCGCGGCGGCTGTTACGCAAACATTCGCATAATCTCGTGGTACACTCACATTGCATAGTGCGGGTTGTCACACGCGCCATTCATTATGGGAATTGAATCATTTACTCGGTATTCAAAAAATTACATCAGTTAGTATAGTTTATGCTCGCTTTTCACTGCGAGCCTTTCGTAACGGTAAACTTTATAGAAATACTTCCAACACAAACAAGTGAGTGAAGCGGACTGAGGGAGTTGAAAGAGTTAGAAAGAAATCGGCATCGAGTATATAACCAGAAATAGAGACGAAATAAGGGCCATATATTCCTGGTAACACATTAACGTTACAGCTCTTATA
>NW_020654748.1:19709015-19716981 GCF_003589595.1 Hyposmocoma kahamanoa
ATAATATCTCTAACAATGCCGTGCTGTTCTATTCGATGGTGTGGGAAAAACAGCAAAACATCTAATTATAAAATAAACGGAATCACATTGCATCGGTAATTAATTATTAAATATGTAATTTTGCAATTTTCGTCCATTATAGCAAAGGTCAAGTTAACTGGTCGGTTTGAAGTGAAACAGTTGACGACACCCATTGACGACACCCGTCAATTGTTTCGAACTCGGGCTGGTCAATCGGAGCGCGGTTGTCACAGTAATGATATGGCATAATAGTTTTCAAACAAATTAAATGACATTTTGCCTCTATTTCTGGTTATAACTCGATATGGAAATCGTTTATTTCATTTGAAATGCTTATTGTTGCTTGCAATTACTACCACATTTAAAAAATAGGTTACCGATTTGATTTGGGTACAATCAATAAAAAACAGATAAAATGGCAACACTTAAAGATATTGGTGGGGTGATGAATTAACGGGCGAAACGTTACTTTCCTGAAAAAGATGTATGTTTTTACGGGTTTTAAGGGATTGCAGTTAATATGTATTATGGGTGTCATTTTAAAATTATAATACTTATGCTTATATGAGTGGCACTCGAATTGCTACGAATAAGCGCGTCGCTCACCACCAGGCGCACTTATAATTTTTATCCAATTTAAAAATTTACTTAAGGTCGGTTACATCTAGGGAAATCAAATTGAAAATTAATAAACTAAACGATATTGATAAATATTAATTATAGTTTTACATCATTATCCTAATAATATGTTAATGACCTCGGCAGCCCAACGGTTTGCACTGTGGGTCCTAGATGAATCGTGACCTCGCCCGAGTTCGATTAGGTCAGGCCCTGCACTCTTCGTTTTCCGTCCGAAACAATTACAGCCAAATAAGTAATATTCGACTAAATTAAAACACGCATGTTGCGAAGAAGCTTAACATTAAACATTGCTTTTTACTTTAGTCGAGTATTACCTATTTGACTTGTCTCGGACGGACACTACAATTGTGTACACGTATCATTTACCATCACGACTTGTTCGTGGCCGTCACTTGATATCATATAAAAACGTTCCGTTACTTTCGAGGCTCGAACGGATTGAAAATCGCGATCGATTTTGAACCTTCAAGTTCCTAAACTGCTTTAAATGTGTGATCGTCTCCAAGATTACTGAACGGGACTGGTTTACGAATAGTTTACTTTGCGATAACAGCACTAAAGCCGATAAAGATTCTGAAAGGATGGTGAATATTTATGTAATGGCGCCATGGAGGAAAGGTTTTCGCTCTCATGACGCTCGCGAAGCCATACGGCTGACAGAGTTATGGTGAGGTTCTCGGGCAGTTACCACGTGGTCAGTCCTGTACAACGTTAATGCTCATTATATAATGAAAGTCAAACGTAGAAGAGCTGTGTTCCATCGACCGTGGTTCGTTATTTTGACATCAAATTTTTTGATTTGACGAAATACTTTCATAAATTTCTCCTAGATGGCGCTACGACTAAAAACTTTGAAAATCAAATACCAAAGATCCGACAACAAGCACATAGAAAAATTCGTGGGGTCCGCTGGTACGTTCCGTGGCTTAGTTGGCATAGCATCTGACACGTTTTGTTAAGAGACGTCGGTTCGAATCTGACCGGTTCGAAGGAATTTTTTCTAAGTGTTAGATCTATGTATTAATAATTATACCAAACTAGTGGAATAATTTTACAAAAAATAATTGGATATCATTGTGGCAAAACATTTTGACATTCAATAAAAATGGTGTAACGTACTAAAATACTATTCAAATTTAAATAAAAGTGTATCTTTATTTCCATGGATTAAAATTCGTTCAGCAAGCTGTTAATCGAGCTATCCTCGGAGTTTCTCGGAAGGATAACATTCGAAATGAGGTTATCCGACAGAAACCAAAGTCATCGACAGCTGGTAGAATAAGCAAGCTGAAGTGGTAGTACGCTGGTCATATCTGTCGAAGAATCGATAACTGGGATGGGGTAACTGAGTTCTTGAGTGGAGACGGCTCAGCAAGCGTAGTGTAGGACGGGCAGCAGATGAATGCGACAAGCTGAGGTCCGGCGCACATTTGGAGAGGTCTACGTCCATGATAATGATATCTTTATTTATGTAACCTAATTACACTTCTAATCATCGTATTGAGTTGTTAGGTTTACGCAATGACTTTGGAAATGACAATTTTTTTCAGATCTAATTCGCGTACAAATTTGTAATAGATGTGAAGTGAAAATATGTAGTGAAGAAGTTTGCATTAATATTAGACATAACTTATTGACTTTACCATCTCAATCAACCGGTACCGTGGGACCTATACAGGGGCCGAAACGCTGGTTTTTGGGGAAACAAATATACTTATGTGTATTAGATTCGAAAAAAAAATTGTACCTGGAAAGAGCTCTAGAGTCAATTTCGTTGCTCTAGTACGTACATACTGCCGTCCACTAACTAAATCGCGGTTAAGTGATAAATGGTCAAATAACCGTTTTAAATTTTATAAAAATACAGCTTTTATGTAAACAGTTAAAATTAGTTAACGTGTTCGCCTTATCGGAACTTACCCTAACGATGCATAGCTGAAAATCATTAAACAATTTCAATTTTTTAAAACTTATGATATCTCAAAAAAATATTTTGTCACTTAGTCGCGTTACCGGACGGCAGCATAGTATAGGGAATTTTCTACTTTCAGACCAGGTAATTGGTGTGGTCTTCTTCTTCTTCTTGGCGTGTCGACTCTGACGTTTATATTTGTGAGGACCAGTACTTAGCGATTGAGATAGCATTATCAGTGGCGTTGTGCAGGTCCTCGCGTGTGCAGGTGTAGGGACACGCAGGATGGAAAAGATGTGCCTTTGTCTGGGGAGTGACACCTCACAGACATGCGCTCTCCGAGCTGTAACCCCACTCGTGCATGCATTCCTTGCTTCGGCTTGCAAATTTGACAAGGTAGATCAAGCCCAGGAGGGAGGTGTTCCGAAAGCGGGATGAGTGATTGCTGTGGTTGTCTGCCACATTATTATTATTTAGAAAAAGTTATTAGTTACATAGCTTTGTCGCAGTACACTTTGATACAAAAAGAAATTATTGGATGCTAAAGCTCTTTTTCGCTCCGATTTGCTAACTTTTGAAGACCTTTATTTGCTTACCGATTAGGCTGTGGTCGCTAGAAACGATCTTTTATTAACCGACTTCAAAAAAAGGAGGTTCTCAATTCGACTGTATATTTTTTTGTATGTATGTTACGCGATAACTCCGGTATTTGTGAACCGATTTTCATGATTATTTTTTGTTGGAAAGAGTGTACCTCCATAGTGGTCCCATTTAGTTTTGAAGAAAATCATCCACCTGTTCACGCATGAAGATTCATTTTTATAAATAGCACCTAAATTTTATTATAAGGAGCAATTATTTTAATGGTTGATTTTGCTATTCTCCAATTCAAGGCGTTTTTCTCTCTCAATATACTTTGAGTAGTGAGAACCGATTTTTATTATCTCCTGTGTCAAGTCCCGTATAGTGACGAACTAGGGGATAAATCCGGGTTTGCGCACTATCCGCTAACCGATTTCAATAAAACTTGGTAATTATATGTAATTCCACGTACTTTTGAGGTCGGTTTTTTAGTACTCTGTACTGAGATTATTATGATATCATATGTTGGGACGAACAAGTCGCGCACCTGGTGGTAGGAGACACGTCTGTCCGTAACAGTTGCAATGACACTCAGTTGTTTAAATCCTAAAAATGGAAGGGGAAAAAAATTTGAGAGAGGATCTTAAATATGATTACTTACTTAAATTACAATAATTAGGTACACGCAACCCACGTATAACCTTTACATTTTATATGTATGTTTAAAAAAAATAGTAATAATGTAATTAAAACTTGAAAATTTAACTCTTGGTACACATAGAATAATGAATTCCTTAGTTTCAAGTCAGGGGGTCTATTCCCGTTCTGAAATAAGGCAAATAAGTAATTCTCGAACAAATCAAAAGACAATTTCAAGTATGAAGCTTCATTCGCATCATGCATCTTTGAAACTGGTTGAGTGTGACTTATTTTGACAGTAGTTGTTTCGGACCGATGTCAGACTGTAAACGGAAGTAGACCCCCATGTGTGAGTGTGTGTATAGTTATTTTTGATACAAGTACGGAAAGTTAGTCATTATTCACGAGTCTCGAGGCTCGAGACAAGTGAAAATGACAAATCCGCACGTGTATCAAACGACGTTTCTTAATACATTTGTAAGGAGCGCGGCTGGTGCTAGCGTAATTCTTCTTCTGTAGGATAATAGTAATGTAGCCTGGAGAGTAGTAGTAGTAGCCTCCGCAGCCTCCAAACATCTTACTTAGTAAGTTTAGTAGTTCAAAAGTTGAAAGTCCAGTTTTGTAGGTATTTATTCAGCTTTAACAATAACATGATCTTTAAAATGTAAATGGTGTAAATATAACTAGTAAAAGGTTCAAAAAGATAAGAACAGATGTGTTCGCTACCGCGATCGGGCAGAGAGTGACGAGGGAACGAAATAAAATCGGAAGTGAGGCATGAGAATGGAACAATTTAAAATTTGAATTTAAATACGACTGTGAGAATAAAATAAGGCATTTAAATAAAAAGGTGGGATGATGACCAAGGAGGTCACACCGTCACACATTTGCGAAAAACTACATCGAACATTGACTTACATCGAAAGTAAAATAAAACAGTATTTAACAAAACTCATTTTATTTCATTGTCTGATAAATTCAGAGTAGGGAGAGCGGGCCTGAACGTTCCGATTTTCAAATAACTTGCAGTTTTATACTGAAAATGAAGGATTTGATTTTCAACATGTGGAAATGTTGAACAAATGTTTATCGCTTTTTGTAATAGTATAGTCACTTCTACTAATATCTTAATAGTCTTTTTCGTTTTAGGTAAATTTTTGCCAAATTTCGGAGCGAAACATTCAGCCCCGCTTTGGGGCGCGTTGTTCCGCCTTTGAGGCAAATTGTTCCGCCTAGATTATGAGATAATAACAAAGAATTTCTTAAATAAAACCACCTATTTTATAATTGTACGTATGTAATGTTTATATTATGCAAAACTAACTTAAAAAAAACAACTACATTCTAATTTATCAGTAATATTATTCATCACTCATATCTTCATCTGAATCACAGTTGAGACACACATAAGTGACTATCATCTTGTCTAACTATTTGACATGAGCCTGTTTGTAGTTTGGCATCCTCAGAACAAAGAAAAATGGTCATACACATTTTAAATATGATTGCAGGTCAATTGGGGAAGTTGTTCCTAGAAACAACCAGCTCCTCGACAGAGGAACTTATAGCCCCAAATTACGTTTTTATACGAAGACTGACATACCGGCAAAGTAATAGAATCACTCAAAAAATACTCAAACAATAAGGTTCCTTACTAATGTCACTACAATTTAGAAAAGTTACGTATGAATCGGCCCATAATAAACAAAGACAGACCAAAAAATTTAAACAAGAAAAAATTTACTTACGTGATATTTTGACAGCTCCACGCACATAGCCAGACACATAGCCACACGTCGTCGCCGGAGTTACTGAAATGGCTGCCGGCAAGACGCATCACTTGACGCTTTAACGACGCGCTTCACATGTATTGATTGCTACATATTTTCCTTGCAAAGTTATTGCTGTGAGAACAACTTACCCCGGGAACTACCAGCCCGGTCTTCCCTACAATGGCAACCGTTGCCAGTATTCAGCCACATTAAAA
The DNA here is from genome assembly GCF_003589595.1 of Hyposmocoma kahamanoa. Lineage (NCBI taxonomy): Eukaryota > Metazoa > Arthropoda > Insecta > Lepidoptera > Cosmopterigidae > Hyposmocoma > Hyposmocoma kahamanoa. Next base: position 19,714,799 of record NW_020654748.1, read on the forward strand.
TTACTATTTCAGTGGCGCGACACGCAGCGGTCTCGCGTAATACTCACCTCCGGCCATTGTTAAAACTCAATCAGCCATCTTTATGGAAAATATTTTGGTGTTTTTAAATGTAACCTGTTGTTTTATAAAACACCTATGCAATTCAAACTTTAAAGAAATAAGATGTTTATAAGTAAATATAAGTTTTAATGACGAATGACTTACGTCACAAAGCACATAAATATTAAATAAATATACAACCTCTTTAGTTCTATGTTCAAGACTTGAAACAACAGTAAAATAAACAAAATGGAAAACGAAAAATACCACGTTATGAGCAATTGTATTAAAAAAATATTATTATGAAGGAAGCGTTATATAGTCCCGGACACATAATTCAAGTCACCTTGCATTTTCAATATTAAATGCCCTTAGCTTAAACAATGCTTGGTTGATCAAAAACTATTACGTAACTTTGAAATTGGTATACTAAACGTCATTTCCTTAAGTCTTTATTGAAAATTTGAATTTATAAAACCGAAGAAACCTTTTTCTTCGATGCTAACTATATTTTTTATTCTAGCCCTTTAAGGATATAAATGCAAGGTGGCTCGAATTATGTGTCCGGGAGTGTATATAGCAACGGGCGCGAGATATATTGTAGGGAGGTTTTATAAAAGATTTCCTTTGTTTTTTTTAAAAAGGAACTCGTCTACAAAAGTAATCAAAAAGATCTACGACGAAATTTGAAGCAACCACAACGTTTATAGAGCATTTTTCGAGACGACAGTAGGAATCAGAATGATTTATGAAAACTTATGGCCTACCGGTTGAAACAATAGTTATTGTTATACTCAGCTGTGGGGTATGATTAAATTCCTCCCCTTTTCACTTGGTACAAGAATAGAGGACTTCTGCAATCAGTGCATTCCGTACCTTTAGCATAATAAAGCCTTTAGTGTTTATACATCAAAACTGCTTTTATCTACTCACATATCTTAAACCATTTACGATGTATTCAAAAAGCGCAAATTATGACCAACATAAATTTAAACTGTTTTGTGAGAACAAATTTCTTATATAGGGAAATTTTATCATTGCTTCATATTATCCATCAAATTCGATTTTATTATTACATTCAAATTTGGAACATCTTAGAAAAACAAAACAATTTGATTCGACCTCAATTCTAATACCAGTTGAGATGAAGTTTTATTCGAAATGAAATGTCAATACTTAGACTATGGAAACTAAAGGACATATTATGTTGACTTATGTAAACCAGACGTTATATGTATATGATGCATTTCGACATTGAAAACATAAACATGTTATTGTGTTTGGTTAACTCTTGCGTGCCGTCTTAAGACAAAAGAGATAGCATTACATTGGTCTGTGTAAAACACGGGAATCGAAAATACGTAACGTCATCTTAAATGCCAACCGTGTCCTTTTCGCAGTACATGAGGTACATGATACGGTTGTCAAAGGGATGTATATCAAATGTTTTTTCAAGTGTTTTATTGAATTATTCGCATGTATTGTAATAAAATGGACAAAAATATTGACAGTGAGAACAATTAACTATTAATAAAAATTCGTCGCTGCAGCATTACGGCATGTGGCATTTGAAAAAGCGAATATCGACCGAATGTAACATTATACAGGCACGTGTTATTTTTCTGTTTATAAATCACACAAAAGCCCAAATATATAAGTAAAATTTAATTAATACAGTGAATAGCGACATCTCTCGCCAGGACTGGTAGCTGTAAAGGTACTAACTGGGTGATAAATCTTTCATAGATTTCTCATAGATGGCGCTACGACTAAAAAGTCGTTGAAAAACCAAATACAAAGACACGACGCCAGCACATAGAAAAATTCGTGAGGTCCGTTGGTTCGTTCCGTGGCATAGTTGGTATAGCGTCTGGCACGGTATGCAAGAAGGTTCGAATCCGACCGGATCGAAGGAATTTTTTCTGAGTGTTCGATCTTTGTATTAATAATTATATTTAAGTAGTTTATTCATAAATCTTGCCAAATTTTGGTTTGGTTTATTCAGATTGCCTGTTTGTTTGTATATTTTGATGATTGTTGTTAATGATTACTTTGAGATAGTGTTGTTCTTGGAAGCGTACATATTATCGATATTCTGTTATTAAAAGAATTCACTACGAGGTTTTTATTATTTTATTAGTATT
>NW_020654748.1:19736981-19810540 GCF_003589595.1 Hyposmocoma kahamanoa
CAATGAAAGAGTTGAATCAATCACCTTGGAAAAAATATATAGGAAAATTGAGGGTATACACTGATTGCTATACGACGGGAAAACACAATTCCTAAAAACTTTCACGATAGAAAAAGAATAACACAAACTTACCTCGATATTTTACAAGAAAACCGCAGTATTCAATAGGTATTTCACATGCCAATGATTTTTTTGAATACTTTTATTGATGTTTTTTACTTTTCAGGAATGTGAGGACTGCATCAGCACTTTAAAAAAATATTATTCATAAACCGTTTGACCTAGCAATGCAGTTTTTCCCGCTTCTCATCCGGAGGACCTAAACTCCTGGCATATTAATGTATATAATATATAATTATTATCATGTAATGTGTGACACGCTTTGTACCGAAGCGTCCTGGCGGCACTCTATACAAAACAGGTGGTCCGACCGTAATAGCTATTTCTTTAAGGCGACTCATTCAAAGTAGTGAAAATGCGCTAATATTAACTATTTTCTTTTTATATTTACTTATTTTTCTTTGTTATTTTTCTCGTTACGGTGCAATATCGTACATTGTGTTTATGCGGCATTTTGCGTATTAATGCGACATTTAGTTATAATTTATATTTAGTTTACAATCGTCCATCGCGCATTGTAATTATTTCACACCTCAAATGTGTCATTATTAGTTGTAAATCAGAACTAATAAACATACTTAACAGATATCATATTTATAAGTGTATGGAACACCTTACAGTAGGGTACAAGGTTAATATGTATTTACGTAGAGAGAAACGGCTCATAGAAAAAAACATTTATTCACGAACACCTATTAAACGTACATTTACAATTTTTAACTTTCGCTTTACGCCTAAAATTGCTTAATTTAAGCCATACTTGAACTGTTCCAATGGCAGTAAGTCTCGGTTTCAGCAGATAATTAAAACAAATCTGTATTTAAGCGGGACATCAAAGGTAGGGTTACCATTTGTATCAATGTCTTGTTAACAGACTCATTGTCATTTATAGACATTGCGATTTAAAGCTCTTTGTGACACGCCAGCGACACACCTATTCATAACAGCTGCAGTGCCACTCAGAGCTTTAAATAGCTAAGATCTTAGGAGCACTGCCACTGCGCCTGTCAGCCTACATAAGTTGACAAGTTATTATTATTATATTATATTCTACAATACTACTATTGTTAATTACTATTTAAAATGTGAATATAGCGTATCACTAAATACTGACAATGGGTCAGCAAACATATCCGCATCACATATATCTCTCAAATCATTGAGCTTCTACATATTCTACAGATAGGTGAATTGATGCCTACGTTTTTGTTCTATGCATTTGCATGATCTTAGAAATAGGACGTTTGGGATAACTGTAAGGCACGGCCAATGAGATTCGGTTCAAGATACCAGGTCTGGTAATTTCGCCATTAAATGTCTTCAGTGATTCGAGCTTAAATAAAGATCTATCGTTTTATGGACACATGTGTACAATTGAGTACCAATTTATTAATTTAATGGTAACTTTATTGTTATGTCCACAAACACAAACATCATATTAATAATATACTATATTATCCATGAATAATATATTAATTATAATCAAATGGCAATTAAGCCATTAAAACTGTAATGTAGCATTTTTTCGGGAGGCGGCCGGGACAAGTACACTATCATTTACCTATAGAAATTATCCAAGGTTTTATAACTAACAAAGCAAACCAATATCAAGTTTTAACATTGAGCGTTTATCGGTTCTACAATAACCAATACATGTACTTCTTAACTTTATACTAGAACTTAACTAACTAACCTAACCTAACTTAGTCTATTGACGTCGGCAGACTAAAGGGTAGATTTACGGACGGAAGGAGGGAGCAATTCGCACGGCCTGGGATTGCGTTTTGGTCAGGTGGGTTTTGGAGGTGAAAGGTGAGCAATTTTTACGGCCTGGGATTACGCCTTGGTTACGCGCACCAATCTATCCCCAACGCTAGAGGCGGACAAGGGGGGAAGGCAACTCTCTTTCTGCTGCATATCAATGATATGTTAACTCCAGGTACTTTTGCGTATGCTGATGACAGCACAGTTGTAGATAGGTACATCACCAATGCAAGGGTCAGTGGAGAGGAAACCCGGTCTTGTCGAGAGTCTATGGTTGGCAGTTTGGATTTGTCACTCAAGGCAGTCTCCGATTGGGGCGATGCCAATCTCGTCAAATTTAACGCTACCAAAACTCGGGTGTATCTATTCTTCACAAAACGGAATCCCTTTGAGCTGACACCGACTTTTCGTGATGCATCCATACCGATAGCTGACCGTCTCCAGCTACTTGGAATGGACCTGTCGTCCAATTTGAACTACGGCAGATACATTGAATCCATGGCCAAAAATTCTGTAAGGAAGCTTGGCACACTTTCCAGGGTGAGGCGTTAATTTACAACGGAACAGTTGCTTCAGCTGTACCAAGCACAAGTCCGGACGTGTATGGAGTACTGCTACCACCTTTGGGATGGCTCTGTTACGTACCAACTGTCCACCTTGGACTCAGAATTGGTGAAAGCCAAGCTGCAGAGCTTTGAACACCGCCGTAAAGTTGCCTGCTTATCGGTATTCCACAGGATATAATCCCGGGGAGTGTGTGGTGGAATTGCATAATTTGATTCCGCCTTTTCTTTTCCAGCATCGGAGGACCAGGCGAAGGCTTCGGTACCACCCCTATCTTGTGGATATTCCAAACATTTGCACGACGTGTTACGCTTCCACATTTATGTGGCGAACGGCTATGGAGTGGAATTCCCTGCCTGCAGATTTGTTCCCTGAACGTTATAACTTGGAACTTTTCAAGGCGAGAGTGAATAGGCATTATTTAGGTGTTCCTTCGTCGCCCTCATCGTCACTTTCCATCAGGTGACATGGAGGTCAAATGCATACATAAATTGTGCATGAAATTGCTCTCAACAGCCATTCACCCTGTGGAGGTTCTTGCTGTGGTAAGGCCCTCCAGTGAGTGTCTCCCTCGTTCGGGCTCGCGGTCTCTTATAGCGTCTCACTCTCAGCGTGCATCGTCTCTCGTTCGCTGTCGCCTGCGCCGCTTGCGACGGCATCGGTCCTCTTCCATGACGCACGATCGCGACGCGCATCGCCACAAAACCAAAAACAAAGACTGTAAAGCACGTAGAGATTTTTTTAAAAAAGGTCTGCTAACTCGTTCCGTAACTCAGTTGGGAAAGAGATAACCCCGGATAGGCAAAAACTCACTAGGTCGAGTCCAGACGGATCGACAGAGTATTTCTTTGTGTTTGTTCGATCTTTATATCAATATTGAGTGGATAACTTTCGGAAAGCTGAAAGAAGTCTTTCGTCCTACCAAAAATTACATATGGTGCCAAAATATGAACGCATACTACGGAAACTGTACATCGAATACTAGTTGTACAAAGGGCCACGGAGCGCGTCATGCTCGGTATCACATTCCTCGATAAAATTCGAAAACGGAAATACGACGACGGAAGTTCAAGATGTTGGGGATCGTGTTATACCTACCTTAGTGGTGAAGGCCGATGGAGTAAGACTTTGACAGAATGGTGGCTAAGGCCAGGTCAAAGAAATCCGGGTGGAAAAAAGAAATGGCAATGACAGTAAAAATATGATGCCAAACCAGAGACGCACAGGACTATGAAGTTTAACAGGAGCGAAAGGAGGCCTATACCCGGTAGTGGGTAATACAGGACTGAAAATGATGATGATTGTATCAATAATAACAATTTAGTAGTAGAATATTTTCATTAAAAATATATGAATATCAAGGAGGTAAAAACAATAATATAATTATTTAATTAATGACAACCCTAATCAGCAGTGCTTAACGACAATTGGCGCGACGCGCCGGTAATTCGCCGGATAATGAGCGCTATAATTGTCTACGGGCCGGAGATTACTGATTTATTATGCGTTGACTGTTCGACGCGGTAACTGATACATGATTTTGATTATAAGTGGGATTTTATTTTCTGTTAATTGGCGTGCAACGTGTTTCATTCTGGCGGAAATTACGTTTGATTGGGTTTAGGAAACATTGCGAGCGCCGTATTTTGAGTTGTATTTTTACAGGTCGTTACCTGTCAGTAGGACTTGCACAACAGGGCGCGACCATAAAAAAAAGCGCGAGATATTGCTAGTCGCGGCCTATCGTGCTAGCCTACAGGAGTGACATTGAAGTCGCGTGACTTACAATACTTTTTGTGATATCAAAGTGATGGGATGAACAGTTCTGCACCTGGTTGTAAGCGACATGCCAGTCCATAGCAGTTACAGTGCCACTCAGAGCTTTAAATCGCAAAGATTTGCGGGACACTGCCGAGAGACTTCATTCATTACAGGCCTTGGCCAGGAAGAAGTAGCATAAACGACAAACTTTCCGTGTCGTTTCTTGAAAGTAATGCAAACTTTTCCGAACATGTTTGAAAATATACTATTCTCATTAATTTTTAACTTAGTGAATTCTCATCAACGTACTGTGAAGCTAGTGTAAGAATGTTAGGTTTCCGCGTTTCCTATTCCTACACATTGACAATGAAACCTTTTTTCTGATCCAAATCGCTTATATTTGTTTTTTACAAGCCGCGCTGCTGCATTTATATGGAGTTATCATACTTGTTTTTTATACTACGAAAGTACCTTTGATGCTAAATGTTTACAACACTGCGTAATTGTATAGTGATATCTTATCCGCTCACGCCATGCGCTCCTCCTACCGCAAAATGGCGGGTATTCGGTTTCGCAAATTTGAAACGCATTCAGTTTAAATACAAGTTTTTATAAATAAAAATTCTTCTTAAATAATTATTCTGCATTGCTAAATAAATACCCACCGTACTACCAATAAAAACATCTCAAATAAAATGCAGCAATACACCGCAAATCCTGTACTTAAAAAGCACTAATGAAATTTTTGGTGTACTTGGATAAATATGATAATATTCCGTTTGAGTGGTTCTAACGTTTACGATGAAATAACTCCTTAAAGTATAGTTTATAAACATTTATATTCAGAGTAAACTTAAAAAACGCGACTTACGGTATGTTTTCAATAAATAAATACCGAAATAACCAGCCCAAACAATAACACTCACGATTGTCGTGACGTATTTTTGAAGTTGTTTATTTTTTTTAAATGACAAACCTAGGCATTAATAACTTTATGGTTTGCTAGAGTAGTTACCGAAATAGCAATTAAAATTAGTTCTTTTACCTGTTATAACTTCGATATCCGATAAATCGGAATAAAATCATCACCGGCACCTCTAGGTGTGGTATGTGTCTACAGCTGCATGTATCGCGTGAGCGGATAAAAAACCATAACCCGGTCTTAGAATATTGAAATTACTTAATGATATTTCAGCAATGCATGGTTAGGGTAAGTTCCAATTCCGATACGAGTCGCAGCTGTATACGTTAACTAATTTTAACTGTTTATAAAAGAGAATTTGTGCTTTATCTTCTACCATTTGTCACTTAGCCGTGGGTTTAGTTAGTGCACGGCAGAATTAATAAGCAATCATTCTCCCACTGGGCTACCAGCACTCTAAAAATCTATTATATTAAATATCTACGGATTGGGTAACTTCACCCAAATACCAGCCTCTAATATTACAGCTACTAACTGCGTCTAAGATTGGATATGCGATAGTTGGAAAATCTTTGCTTCACAGAATTTAATACAAAACTCTATAGTTGCGGCCAGGAAATTGGAGTTACAAATACCGCTTACAGTCGCCACAATTGTCAATTTTACACAAAAACCACGCAAGGTTGAGTTCTGTATCTGGTACTTGTTAGAGTGAAACTACAGAGATACTAGAGCAAAACACGCAAATAAAAATTGTAAAGCATTATTTGATTGCTACATCGATTGTGTTTTGTTATAGTGATAATTTACTGGATAACAAAAAATTTGAATATTAAGTAAAAAAAAGGACAGAATAGACATTTATTGCAACGCCACAACACATAGATACAAAAAAAATGTTAACACACAAAGAAAAGAAAATAAAAAAATAATAAAGAAAATAAAAAATACAATGGAAAAAAAACAACATTAAATAAGACAAAGCTGACAAAAAGTAAAAAATTAATTATAACGACTACACATTTTGTACTGTCATTTGTGCGGTTGTGGCGTACGCAAAAAGACTTCATTCAGTATAAGCCACAGCCATAACTGACTGTGGCGCTGGTTTTCAATGAGCCCTGAACCGAGATGAAATGATGAATTACAAAAGAAATATATATATACACGTACAAAATTTGAAAATTTGGACTTAGTATTTTTGTATTGCAGCATGTTCTACGTTCAGAAATGTCTTGTGAAGTGTTATTTAGCGTGAATTATAAAATAAACTTGTATAGATAACAGCCACATGAAGAAAAATGAGATTTAAAATGACACACCATCACCACTTGTTGTTGGCTCCAGCATTCTCGTTCAGTAACTATAATTTTTGACAGGTGTCAACGTGACAGGTGTCAAATGTGGAAAATTAAATCAAAATTATTGGAAAAATATCGGGAAAAATGTTTATTTTGTGAAAAATATTATTTATTCTAAATGGAAATTTTTCCATGACCCAACACAAGGTGGGACGGACCAGTGTGCGCCTAGTGGTAAGCGACACGCCTATCCATATCAGTTGCAGAGCCGCAACTGAGGGGCATTGTCACTTCGCCCGTCATTATCATGACAGACATAAGTTGACAAGTCCCATGTGCCAGTAATTTCACCAAAATATTAATATAACGTTGTCGTACACAAGGTATTAATTACTATAGATTCAGGCAAAGTAAGTAATGGTATAAAAATAATTGTTGAGTAAATAATTATGCAATAAAAGTAAAAATGCAAGTGTAAGTGTAAGTGCGCGCGAGTGTGCATTCTTGATTGCGACAAAACAGCAGTTGTGACCTTTTGTTACACCGGCTTGCTGTGTATGGTTGGCCGGCTGACGGACAAACGTATGTGGACAGGCAGACGGGGGTTCATGTTCCTTTGTTTAGATGACTGTGTTACTGGTTATGAATGACTTGACTTGACTACTAATAGAATGAGTATGTTGACCTCTAGCAAATATGTTTTTCTTTTTCGAATTGCTGCAGTCATGGCCCCAAACTCTGAAGCGGTTGTATACCGCTTGCTGCGGCCATTATCGGAAATCGCTACTAATAAAAGCTAAACGACCGATCGTACGTTTATTTACTAACATAAAATGATTAAATTATTATGTCAAGATTTGTCATAGAGATGCTTCAGAAAAATATTTGATCAAAGTTAGACTTGTATTCCTGAAAATTTTTTGGTCCCCCTATCAATATCATATTTTCTAATTTGTTTCTGGTTTGGGTGTTCTGGCTAGTGCTTTGGACTTAATTTCGTTGCTTTGGGTTCCATACTATATGGAATTCGCTAAGTCGAGGCCACCCCACGTAGTGGCTATGTTGTCTGGCTTTGTATATATACTTTTTGGGTATCCATTTGAGATTGTCGCTTCTCGCATGGTTTAAAAGATACATTTCGAATTTAATTTTACATGGGAAAGGCGGTATTCCATAGATATAATTAAGACGTGAGTAAGTGTGTCCTGAGTCCCTAACTCCATAAGTGGACTTATGGAGTTAGGGACTCAGGTTCAAAATACGGCAAACGATGTCGTATCGAGCAGTCTGTATTTATGCTGGAAGCGACTCACTGTACAAATAATTTACACAAACAGGATATTTACACATACAAACTGGTATTTTTTAAATGTACTTTATGAATATAATACATAAGGTACATGTTTTAGAATCCAAAAATCTGGGTGCACTGATTTCATTGTGGACAAACAAGTTCGATGCAAAGAATTAAGGCGATGGTATTTCACTTCTTCAAAAATAAGGCAAACTTTATGCACCTCGATTGATTGTTTAAGTAAGGTTTATTATAGCAGCTTAGACCAGTAAAATATATCAAAGTGACTTATAGGCAATTGGGGTTTCATGGGTTTTCAACCAGCTGTTCCACATGGAAGGTGGAAGGTGTGGCGTGCCTCACTGGAGGCCGATTTTGATATCATACCCGAAAAGCCTCACCAGTCTTATACTAACACTTCGCTTGCGTGTTTCAGAATATAAGTTATACTGGCGTTATAACTATTAAATAGTTTATTTATGAAGATACAAAGGGTCAACGTCCATCATGTCCCCCCTCCGACGGTAATCTGTTTAAACGTACACAATTGAGTTTTTTGCAAATAAAAGTAATATTTGTGCTCGAGTAATTCGTACGAAAAATAAGCTAGCATGCAAGTAGGATCTTTCGATTAGAACTGTGCTACTCAGTGACTCCTAGCGTCCTAGTACAACGGTCGCTGCTACGCGCACATCTACGCTTCAACCGAGTGGGTCGCACACCCCAGGATCCTTCTAGGCTATTCTATTATAATATAAGATCTAAATTCCTTGTGTCGACAAAATAAACCATTTTTTTTATTTTATTCAAATGTATTCTCTAGTTTGAGATCAGGTTATTGGTGTAGTTCTCTGGCATTATTATTATTTTTTAAACGAAACTGTATTTATGTTTTGGGAAATGTAGTTTTTTTTCTCAAGATCTATCGTAAGTACAACAAAGGAAAATATTGACGGTTGAAATATGATCGGAAATTTTTCTTACATCCTGTTAGTATATCAGTTTGCTGCGAGTTTTCTTTGTGATTCAACGCCAAATTCCACAAAGAATAAAAGCCCGTGCATGTATTGTGTTGTTCAAGTTTGTTTGTAGCTGTAGTTAGAGAATACTATATACACTATAAGCAATAATATGTTTTGTTTCTCGGAGCTGTGGAGTGAATTTCGTTATTCAGTATTTCTGGTACTCGTAGAACGGGAAATTCTTTAATTTGAGAGCAAGATATTGGTATGGCACATTAATATTATTTATCTGTTCATTTTAATTTTAATTCCTGCTTTCGGGACCAACACAGAGGGAAGATTGTAGCTGGAGCATCGGAAAAAACTGAAGCCCGAGAGACATTGTGTTTGAGCCCAATGTTATAGGAGAAATTAAGTCCGCAAAACTCCGTTGGCTCGGTTACCTCGTAAGGATGCCAGCTCAGGGCGGTGAGAAGATGTAGATGACCAGTCGGTCGGCCTAAATAATCTGCGCTCTATACTCTGAGAACTGGGAAGAGACCGCGGTCTATTCGGATCTGCTGGTGGTTGGTAACTACAAAGGCGTGGTGCGACAGGACGCGCGGTCTAGCTCTAAGCGCGTCGGTCCGAGGAGGCCGCCCGGACGCGCCCGTTTCGCGAACTCAAACAAACGAGAGACGCGGTCGAGAAATGTGTGCAAAACGGTGTAGGAAACTAGAGCTACTGAAAGTATCACTACCTGACACTGACACGTCGCCACCGCTACCCCATCACACCGTACCCCGCCCGCGCATAGCTGAAAAGAGTCCGTAACGCATTCTCGCACCGCGCCAATGCACATCCTCTCTCCACCTAGCTACCTCGCACAGCTTTGGTGGAAGACATCGCACCGTTTCAAAGCGCCGCTACATAACCTCGGACCGCCTCGCGACCTCGCACATCTCTGGTGGAAAGGCAGCTTTATTCTTCGAACATGCACTTTCCATCAGGTGAGATGGATGTCAATTGTGCACTTATTTTTTTATAAAAAAAGACTGGGCGCGCTGGCGCTAACTTGTATCGTAGCCCAAGGCCCACTTTGGGTCGCAGAGACAGAGGAGCTAATATAGTAGTAGGAATAGTAGCCTGTAGAATATAAAGTATTAACATCAATGACTATTTTTTTCTTGTCCTTCCTGAACGTGACTTACGGACGTGTATTAAAGATTTTTTGCACAAAAAAAAAAACGATGTTTAATTAAAAGTCAGCTCTTTGTTTCACGATTCTGTTTGGAGTCGAACAAGTGTCGAGTAAATTCAATTTATTTTAATAAGAACGTTTTAAACATAGATTTAGCACAAGCACTCTTGACTGAAACCGTCATTTAAGTCTGCAAATGTGCTAATGATTACTGAATAACTTAGGTAATACGGAGTTTTTATAGTAAGCAATTTTTCAACGTGTAGTTGATACGTAATATCGTAAACCTTAGCATAATAAAACCACACGTGTTCATACGTCAAATATCTTTTATCAGGCAAAAGGCATGAAAATACTACGAACTACAGGAAACAAGTTATATATAATAGTAACAGTAGAGGTAATTGTGAAAAAGTTCGTCCAGGGAAAGTACTGTCATCTTACCTATTTCTGTCGCTAAGCTATAATGTGAGCATTCCTGCGTTCCAGTTTTGAAAGGTAAGGGTGCTGGTGAAATTAAGCACATGGGATTTATCAACTTATGTCTCTGGGTGAAGAGCGCAGTGGCAGTGCCCTAAGATCTTTGCGATTTAAAGCTCTAAGTGGTACTGTAATTTTGTAACTCTGCTATTTAAGTAACGGAAATAAACGCGTTGTCACACTGGTTTCCTGACGTTTCGACCAGTTTGCACAAGCCGTGTGGACAGCGTGCGGTTAGGTATTTAATGTGGTGTTAGTGTTTGACTGTCAATGTAGTGTGTAGTTGTATGCAGCAAATACCAACCGCCTGCTGTACATGAATTTATGGTAAGATAATAACTACTCTATCAGAATCTAACGGAGAGACCTCAAGGGTCGTCTTACGATCTATCAAGTGTAGCCCTACAACCTAACGGTGTGTAGCCTAACCTAATCATAAATGTATAAATGGAGAGATATATAGTATAAGTAAGGAAGTCTGTCACCAGGAGACCTAATGTGACAAACAGAAGTTGGGAAAGAACTTAGGATGTACACGTCGTGTGATGTGTACAGGAATGGTTTTCTCACTGCCGGTCAAGCAGGCTCACAAAACCGATCTACTGATGGCTAAAGGTGTCTTGGCCACAGTGAGAGGAGTAGCAGGTAGCACGTCACTAAGCAAGGAGATGAGTTAAAATCAGATGGTATTGGTCAACTAACTTTATTTACAATATTTACTGACTATTTATACAATATTTGTTTATACTACATTATAATAAGTTTTCGTAGTGTGCTATGGGTGTTATTGATGACTAGGTTGATTTTTGTTAATTGGCATAGTACGTGACTATGCTGCACTTGTTGCAAAATAATGATCTGTTGACGAGGCTAGTTTTTGTAGCATTTTATTCGAGGTCGGTATTTTGCAGTTTCTTCGTTGTTTATATTATGTTCAACCTTGAACACCGTGCGATCTCCTATTTAAGCTTAAAAAAATTATCGACACTTTTTTTTTGTATGCCTAGTGACGGGCGACCAAGTCGTGCACCTGGAAAGTGAAAAGCGACACGCCTGTCCATTCACGAGGCGTCCACGGTTCAAATCTCTTACCTAGGATTTAAATATTCAAGCAACGTGCATTTGTCTTAGTAGCAAGTTTATTTTTGTTCCTCCTATCAATGTAGTATTATTCATATTAAACATAAATTACATTTTCATAAGATTAGCAAATATCAAGTGACGGGACTAACAAATCACGTGTCTGGTGATAAGCTACCTGTCCATGACAGTTGCAGTATCACTCAAAGTTTCAAATCGCAAACATCTAAGGGGATCTGTCACCCTGAGACGTAAGTTGTCAAGTCCCATTTGCCTGTATTTTCACCAGCACACTTACCCTTCAAAACCGGAACGCAGTAATGCTAGCATTATTGCTTAGCGACAGAAATAGGTGAGGTGGCAGTACTTCCCTGGAGGAACTGTGTCATAAGGAGCTTTACTGTTGGCAATTTCGTTCGTAAAATGTTTAAACTTCTGTCCTGAAGAGTTGTATAGAGTTGTACACGAAGAGTGCGATATGTTGTTTAAAACCGTCCGATTCATTTGGAGTGTTTCATTCTGAACGAAACCAAATGTTACCAAATGTTTTCGTTCAAGCGAACGTGCTCGCAGCGCGAAATTGGATTCATTAACTGAAAAATGATCTCTGATGTCAAATCAACGTGGTACCGTGCTATGGGATGGATATTATCTTACCGATTTACGTACAAATTAAAACAACTGCACTCAGTATATTTATGTTTCTCAAATGAGAGGTAGGATTTGTGAATGTTTATAAGCAATACATCTCATCAATGGTAATGAAGAAGGTTCACAACCCTTGGAAAACATGCGAATTCCCCAGCTTACATTGGACCAGCGTGACGGACCATGGTCTAAAACTTCTGTTTATAGGAGGAATATATTATTATTTTTAGGTTTATTCAATATGTGCTCCATTATATTGTTATAAGTATTAGTAATATAAAGATCGAAGACCAAGGAAAAATTCTTGCGATCCCGTTGGATTCGAACCGACGTCTTCCAGCAAACCGTAACAGGCGCTACGATAACCAAACCACGGAACTAACTAGCGGATCTTACGATTTTTTCTATGTGTGAGAAATCTATGAAAGCTTTTGTTCACTCAGCCAGATACCTTCATCACCGGCAGCTGACTAGACTTGTCGCTATAATAATTGCAATTTTTAAGTTATTTATTCTTTATACAAGGGCTCATTAAACCTTATTGAATTCGTATCCTTAGTAGTTCGTACCCTGCTAAGTAAAGCTCCTTGTGACAGAGTTCGTTCAGGGCAGGACTGCCACCTTACCTGTTTTTGCCGCCAAGCATTAATGTCAGCATTACTGTGTTCCGGTTTTGAAGGTTAATATCAGATCTTTGCGATTTAAAGTTTATATAGCTAGCTAGTTATGGACAGGCTTAGTTTATCATCAGGCGCAAGACTTGTTAGTCCCGTCCCTTGATATTGTAAAAAAAAAGTCATATGTGATCATACGCCAACAGTGATTTTACCACACGAAAGTCGTAAAAATAATACGAATAATATGAAACAAATTATGTATATTTGAAATTTTATAACCCTTCTATTTAAGCATAAAAAAGTTGTCAACACAATCGTGAAACGCCTCTACTCATACTTATAAAAAACTCGAGTCTACATTTTAGGATTCGACTCCAATGCATAAGACTCTACTCATGAAGACACACTTCACAGCTCAAAACCTAGCGAGTTTACAAATAGATTCGACATTAGTACGTACCTACTGAACGGTGTGTAGAGTGTTAAACTGACAGAACAATAAATACAGTAGAAGTGGTTAGTTAGCGTCTGACGCGTGCCAATATTAGATCTCGAAAGACCCAACTGAAAAATGGGGTGGAGGAGGTGGAGGTTTTTGGACTACTAATCCCCGGTCAATGGGAGGATGCACGCCGAATCGGCCGCGTCCTCAAGTTGCAGAACCAATGGGCGGAGGCTCACCGTTGGCTTGTCCACAAGCTGAATCAGCAACGTGGTCATACCTTCGTGGTGGTGAGCCTCCCCGAAGATCTGGTCCCAACTATCCTGAGGCATGGCCGGCGCTTCACCTTTCAGCTGGGCACGGTCTACCTCAGATTCAGGACAAGGAGGCGCCTTTAAACTGACGCACCATTAGAAAATAAGGCGTCACCAATACACAACTCGGACCGTATGCATGTTTCCCAGGAGCCCTCTACCTCCTCTGGTATCACCAGAGAAGGAAAAGGGCCTGCCTGAAGTGGTGCTCGCCTCTGTCTATATGGCTGAGGCTGATGTGCCACCACCGCAGGAAATGGTACGGCTAATTAACTACTGCGAGCAAAACGGTCAGCACATTATCGTGGCTACGGACTCCAATGCCCACCATCCTCTGTGGGGCATGGAACTCGCAAATGACAGAGGTAAAAGCCTAACAGAATACTTATTTACTACTAACCTTCAAATGCTAAATAAAGGTAAGGTTCCTACATCTATAAACAAAAGATGTAGAACTATAACAGTCCTAACATTAGTATCAGAGCAAGCGGTGAGTCTTGTCAAAAACTGGCATGTGTCTGAGGAAGCATCGTTTTCGGATCACAGATGGATAAGATTCACCCTACAAACTGCCACCAAAGAACACCAACCGAAACGGAATCCCCGAAAAACCGATCGGAAAATTTACATACAAAAACTGAACCAGAACCTAAGGGGACCGGTAAAAGCGGAGAGACTGCTGGACACTACACAAATAGAAACACAGGTCAGAGAACTAACAATAAACATATTGAACAGTTATAACTCCGCATGTCCGCTGACTAACTCGGCCCCTCGGCAAGGCCAACACTGGTGGGGGCCTGAACTAGAGAGGCTGAGAAGAAAGGTTAAGAGACGCTTCAATAGAGCAATGAACACATGCGCAGATGTGGACTGGGAGAACTACAAGACGGCCAAAACTAAACTGAAAAAGTGCATTCAAACAACAAGCTAAACTGGAACAAGCACTTGGACAATAAAATCAAGAAAGCTACAATCACCTTCTGGCAGTGTCATAGAATGATAGGTAAGCAATGGTTTCTTTCACCCAAAATAATTCTATGGCTCTACACAGCGGTGATAAGACCTACAATCAGCTACGGCGCGGTAGTATGGTGGCCACAAATCAAACTGACAACCACAGCCGACAAGCTGGACAAATTCCAAAGACTAGCATGCATGGCGACGACTGGCTGTATGAGGACTACTCCAACTGCGGCTCTTGAAGCGATGCTGAATCTGCTCCCTCTCCCACTGTTCATCAGACAGGAAGCGGTGACAACGGCGGTACGTTTAAATAAAGCTGGCCTTTGGAAGCACAGGAGGACCCCACACACAGAAATCCGTCCGTTACAAGATTGTTAATGAGGAACCGCTACGAGAGACGGCTGTGGACAGGATCCCCAGACAATACATTTTCAACAACAAAAACTAAAATACAGTTGTTTGAAGATCCCAATGAAGGACTAAATCCCAAAGAGGTTCGTATTTTCACTGACGGGTCCAGTGCAGGAACAGGTACTGGGGTATTCTCAGAAGACCTCAATATCAAGATTTGAACACCACTTGGCAGCCATAACACAGTATTCCAACCTGAATGTATGAATGTAGAAGAGTACAGAACCACTCAATTCGTACACTCTCCGACAGCATGTCAGTACTTCAAGCACTGGGCGGCTATGACATCAACTCAGGACTTATCCATGAATGCCACCAAGCACTCACGGAGATATATACGGTCAACCACGTAACACTACAGTGGATCAAAGGACACAGCGGCTCACGTGGCAATGACGCAGCAGATGAACTCACCAGAAGAGGATCGGAGATGGACGCCATAGGACCAGAACCTATAGTGTCCCTCCCCTATCAATGGTCAAGAGCAACTATACACAAAGGTACAAAAACTATTCATAATAACACCTGGACAACCCATACGGCTTGTAGACAGGCTAGGGAAGCACTCCCCATGTTTAACGTCAGTCTACCTCGTAAATTTCTTAACCTCAAAAGGAAAGTGCTGCGCATTCTAACTGCCGCTCTAACGGGTCATGGTCCATACAAGAAACACCTTTTCAGTCTAGGTATCACGGACAGCCCTCTATGCAGGGCAAAATATCTTGGAGTGCCAAGGTCGCTCCCGGAAGTATTCGAACAACCCAGAAGAGTGTTGAGATTTTTGGAGGAGCTTGGGTGGCACGAGTAGGACCCTGCACCCACTACACGCAAAATAGGCGCTTGGACGTCGAGTTGCGGGCAACAGCCCGTTATACCATACCATATCACACCAAGACCCAATTGAGCTCAGTCCACCTGTTTCGCTTTGTATATAGGGACACAGCATCGAATCAAAAATATCTATACTGTACTCAAGAGTAGTATCGCACAAAAAGTATCGTACTCATAAAAGGATTTTTCCTACTTAAAGGCAGAATAAAACGCATGAATTAAGTCTTTGTCTTTTTTTATTGACTCATGATTTTTTAATTGAAACAAATAATAAAATAATTTGATTAATACAATCAATTGATCAATTCAGTCAATCGTCATTTCATATAATTTGTGTTACTTAAATTTCCAATTTCCCGCACCTCCTCTGTACAATCACTTCAAAACAAAAATCTATTTGGTCACGGTCTGTTTCTCGTTTTTGATACTGTATTGCCTGCTTTTGATTACAAACGTTCTATAGAAGGGACAAACTTCTTTTAAAGAGGCCAATGGTGGCATACACTATACAGTCAAGTGTTTTGTGATAGAAATTGCCATTAAAAAATCGCTAGGTGGCTTGCGTTATGATATGAGGTGTCCTAAGTAGGAATTATTCGAAACGATACATGTCAAAAAGTCTAATACCTCAAACGTATCGAGTAGGTACAAAAGTATCGATATCGGGAAAAGTACTCGATACCAAAATGTATCGATACTTTTTCCGTGTCCCTATTTATATGGTACGGTTGTGTGATTGTCAAAATCGCAGTAAATTTCCTTATTGTGTTGTTTTGGATTTAAAAAATGATAGCCGCACCAAAAATATTACCCGTAGTAGTACTTTATATCATTGGTCAATCTTATTTTAATAAATTTTCAATTTTCTCTTTATCAAATTGATTCAGATGTTAAACGTTCGAAGTAGTTCAGCTACTGGCCACAAGATGGCAGCATGTTCATCAAATTTTCAATATAAAATCAAAACGTCGTAAATTGCAATAAAGGTATTGAACTTTCAACGATATAGCGACCGGGTAAAGTTTAAATTATATTAACAGTCCAGAATTTGTTACTTCTTTTCAGATTAGAAACTATGATCAATCATCGTCAAGGTGTTTATCATTTGTTTATGTGCGTTTTGGCGACAGGGGTTTCAATAGTAATCGAGGCTCAACGCCATTTTTTTTTCTTCCGTGGGTAGTATAATACTTGATTAGTATTAATATTTTGGGTTTTTCAAAATGAAAATGAAAAAAGAATATGTCTTATAATTATTAATACAAAGATCAAATGCTCAGAAAAAATTCCTTCGATCCGAATTCTTATATATGGCGCTACGACTAAAAAGTAGTTGAAAAACCAGGTACAAAGATACGACGCAAGCACATAGAAAAATTCGTGATGTCCGCTGGTTCGTTCCGTGGCTTAGTTGGTATAGCGTCTGGCACGGTATGCTAGAAGACATCTTCTTCATATTTGTATTAATAATTATAACAAAAGTGGTGTAATTTCGCATAAAAAAATAATTAAATATCAATTTAATAAAAAAAAATTAAAAAAATATTTGTTCAGTAAAATTAAACCCTGCTTGTCGTATTCGAGACTTTGTAATGTAGAAGTCGCTTTGAGTAGAATTCATAAATGTAGACTCCCGGACTCCAATTTTTACAACTGTATCTGTACTGGAAACGTATTATTTTGCAGACGTGGCCTTATTTATTTGATTATACTCAGTTAATAAAAACCCGTAAATACATACTTTATTGACTAAAATACATAATAATGTATGAAAACACTATTTATTTACACGTATGGACTGCGACGTGTGA
Organism: Hyposmocoma kahamanoa; assembly: GCF_003589595.1. Lineage (NCBI taxonomy): Eukaryota > Metazoa > Arthropoda > Insecta > Lepidoptera > Cosmopterigidae > Hyposmocoma > Hyposmocoma kahamanoa. Next base: position 19,754,450 of record NW_020654748.1, read on the forward strand.
CGCGACGTGGGTGTGCGGTAACTGGCCTCGAAAACATCGGTACATGATACCCTTGGACCAAAATTCCTCCTTCATGAAGGTCGACAGATGTTTAGTTGGTATTCTCACCACAAATGAATTAAAATTCACATTGTGGCGGGACCCCAACCGTTCGACACACTTATACTCACAATATCCGCAGACATTCTGGAGTTATGAAGCTGTGACATCTATAAAAACGTCGTCAGTACAACACAATGGATGATTATGGCCAGTCGGGAGCGGGACGGTGCCACTAAGGTTATGACTAGTGGACCTCTTTTTCTTTTCCACCTTTTTGAAACCGTCTTCGTCGGACTGGTCGGCGACACTGCTCCAGACATGAGTTCTCGTTTCTCTAATTTCTAATATTACACCGAGGATGTGAATTGTTGTAGTTTGTTATAAAATATCATGATTGTTAGTTTGTTTAAGTAAAATGTTATGTTGAAAACAAATTATATATGTTTTATGACTGATAGCGAGTGTTACTGTTAACAGTGGCCGGAAAAAGGTGTTCAACATATATAGATACATGTACAGAGATAGAGTTGTTAAAGCCACCGAATGTTAATTTATTATTTATCGAATTCCGGATTTCCGAAAAAAATCAAACTACTGACCTATGAAGTCGACGTTGGATTTTTAAGTAATTTAATGGTGCCATGTAAAAATGCAGTAGTTAACTGGCTTCTACTAAAGCAGAAAAAACAAAGCAACGAGAATAGTCACTCTCCGCCCCTCCCTAGCTTTGGATACCGCATCGCGCCCCGGACATTGACGGAACGGCAACAAGGCAGCAAAACCATTTTCGGAAATCCAGAATTCGAAAAAAGTAATTAATTATTACTTGTCGCTATATCTATACATGTATCTGTATATGTGGAACACCTTTTTCCGACCATTTGTTATCAATCACACACTCAACATTAACATCAACCCATTTATGAGTCTCACTGCTGGCCACGGATCTCCTGTCAGGCGAGGGTTTTAAGCCGTAGTCCGCCACGCTGGCTTAATGCGGGTTGGGATCTTTACACGTATTCCGAGAACCATCACGATGTGTTCCTTCATCAAAAAGCTCATGGTAAATTTCAAGTTAAATTCCGAAAAACTCACGAAGTGCGAATCCGGAATCGAACCCACGTCTCTTGATTGAGAGGCGGTAGGACAAACCATTAGACTGCCACGGCTATAAATCACACATTGTCAAATTTATATAAAGTACCCAAAAATGTACAGCGTATACTTTATACATGCTGTTCTTTAATGTTAAGGAAAAAAACCCATTCAATATTGAACGCAAATTTTCAACAGCGAAGAAAAAGGAAACTTATTCATCCATGAACAGAAACATTTTACTTACAAAAGTTCGAAAGATTATTGTGTGAAAAAAATCTGTTCCAAGTGTGGTAAGTCCTGTTTCCGGATTGATAAATAAATAACGTTGTACATAATTTGGTTTTAAGTGAATATTGCTCGCTTTTGTGTCTCTAATTACTTTATTGTTAGGGGAGATTTAGAAATATAATGAGGTTCTTGTGTATGGCAGACAGTTGAAAACAGCACATTTTTTCCAGAAGCCCTTTATATTTCATTTTGTAGACGCATGTTTTGTCATTATAATATTTTTATATTTTTTAAATAGCAGTTGAATTAATGGGAAGGATCGGTTTTGCTTTCAAAATTGGGTGCCAAAAACATGCAGACCAAATCAAAATGGATATTATTGCTCAATATCACAAGGGCCGAGATTTCAAAAATTTTTGAAAAGCTACAAACAAGCTTAGCTCAAAACCGGGTGTTCCCGTTTCAATAGCGAGTGTGCACGATCCTAAAGAGATTGCGGAATTATTTAAACGCCACTTTGAGATCGTGCCATCAGCTAGCTCCGCTTGCGTGATGCGGGGGCTCACTGCTGAGGACTACATAGGGGATCCAATTGTTAGATTTACCGGCGAACAGGTTGCTCATGTTATAAAAAAAATAACTAGAGGAAAATCTCCTGGCTGTGATGGCCTCAATATTGAGCACTTGCAACACGCAGGTGAACCTACCGCGAGTGCTTGCGATGTTTTATAACCTACGCATAATTCATTGTTATCTTCCGGGTGAGTTCACCCACACTTTGGTTATACCTGTTATAAAAAACAAAACTGGTGATACGGCGGATCTATCTAATTATAGGCCTATATAGCTGGCAACCATATCAGCAAAGGTGCTGGACAGTCTGCTTGATAAGTACCTGGACAATCACCTTAAACTCCATGATGCTCAGTTTGGATTTAGAGCCGGTTTGTCAACCGAGATTGCTATTTTCAGCCTCGAGCAGACTGTACAGTACTAGGTAGTATCTAGGAGTACCCCTTTTTACGACTTTTTTGGATCTGTCAAAAGCGTTTGATCTGGTATCTTATGATGTATTGTGGAGCAAACTAAAGCATGACTCAAATCTACGATGCGAATTAATAAGTCTCTTTATATACTGGTACGGTCACCATAAGAACAAAGTGAGGTGGGCTAGCTCGTATTCAGATACGTATGGATTGGAGTGTGGGGTAACGCAGGGAGGATTGACCTCTCCCAAATTATTTAACCTGTACATTAAGAAACTGACGACATGTGTACTGACTCAGCAGTACACATGACGGATGTCACATTGACGATGTTTGTATAAATAATATAAGTTACGCAGATGACGTGGTGCTGCTGAGTCCATCCATCGGTGCACTTAGAAAACTACTGAGCATTTGTGAGACATATGCTGTCACATGGTTTGAAATATAATGTAAATTAAAGTGAATTTTTGATTTTTAAGTCATGTCCGAAATGGTGTAGAGCTGTGCCTCCCGTAGCTCTTTGTGGTATTCCCCTGAAACGTGTCACCAAATTCAAATATTTGGGTCACTGGGTCACGGATGACCTAAAAGATAAAGTTGATATAGAAAAAGAACGCAGGGCTCTGGCTGTTCGCTGTAATATGCTGGCACGGAGGTTCGCACGCTGCTCTAACGAAATCAAGATAACGCTATTCAAAGCTTTCTGCCAATCTTTCTACACTTGCAGCCTCTGGGTCTCATATGCGCAGCGGTCAGCCGGCGCACTGCGCGTACAATTTAATAACGCGTTCGGGATGCTGCTGGGTCTGCAGTGCTTTCGGTATGTTCGCGGAGACGGCAACAGATGGTTTCCACGCGATCCTGCGCAAGCGTACTGCGTCTCTGCCGAGCCGCCTGCGTAGATCAACTAACACCATCCTGAACGTTTTTACTGACCGGTGGTGGGACTCTCTGCTGCTACACCAGTGGATGTGCTTGCATGCGGACAAGCACATAGGTGGATAGTGGTAGCGGTTGAGACATATGACTCTTATCAATAATATGTATTCTTAATTTTAATTTAATGTAATGTATTATTTTATTTCATTTCATTTTTCTATGCTGTAATATTTGGCGAAATAAAATATTTTGAATTTGAATTAAGAGAAAAATTGAGTTTTGAAAGTTATTGAGTTTGGAAGTTAACGTCTGTATGACGTACTTCCTGAATATGTTTGATGAATTAATTAGTGTCAAATTTTTTTTTAGTTTAATGGCCTTGGTTGCATGCTATTTAGAGATTTTTTACTCATTATCCCAAGTCATTGTATAATTAATATATCATGATTTGTGATTTAATTTAGTTTTCGTTTTGTTTGCTTTTTATTTTGTAATTATTTATTTGTGTCTTAAACGAGAATTTGTGTTCATATTTGTATGGCCTACATTTATTTCTCTCGTGAGTTTGGGTGTAATTTGTGGTGGATTATGCGTGTGTCCATGGCGCCCGCGATACGTCGTTTTCCTAGTAAAGGGGCTATGAGTGTGTGCGTTATTACTATTGTTAATTGTGGTATGCAAATAAAAATATTTAATTTCTTTTTTCTTTCTTTCCAGAAGACTATATAAAAATCGTAATGTCGAAACAAAATTGTATTTAGCTGCACCGGAATTGACGACACGGGCTTGCAACTCGCTCACCTCACTTCCGGTGTAGGAAGCCACAGACACTGCGTCGCAGTTTGCTATGTACCATCTTCGAGTCACATTTGGGTCACGTTATTGCGGGTGTTTTCCATTTATTCAAAATTCTTCCATAAAATGGAATGTACTCAACCCGCTTTGGTATAACTTTTTGGTACGACCTCAATAACCTTCTTTCCCTGAAACTACTCGAAGTGAAATTATTTGTCTCAAATAACATCTATTTCAATACGCCAGGGAATAGGTTCTTTCCAGACGAGCTTAGTGCTCGAATATCATACTCTGTATTTAGTAATCGTTAAACTTTTGACAAATTATTAACAGAAACAGTGGTTTATACGGCAACACTCTCTCAGAATGACAGAATATTAATGGCACCGACTGTCTTTTACCTCACGTGGTTTACGTGCAGATAACACTGTGATTAAATAATTTTTCATTTATCTCCGACTATTACAAAGCATACAACAGATGTAAATTTTTTTGTCCAAAGTAACGTTTGTTCGAATTTTTATTAAACCGAAGACCGAATTATAACGAAACAGTTGTTCTTTCAGGATATGTTGAATGTTTATGGCAAAGGCACGATATCGGTTAGGTTAGGTTTGGCCAGCGGGACCGCGCGGATGCGCGAGGAGGAGGGTCGCGGGGGGAGAGACATGTCGGTGTGTCGTTGCCGCTCGTCCTGTCCTCCGCGACCCTGGCGGGGCTGCACCGCTTTTAATGATGCAGTGGCGGCGGGGCCGCGGGGGAAGAGACGTGTCGGTGTGTCGTTGCCGCTCGTCCTATCCTCCGCGGCCGAACGTGGGCGGTTGGCCCGTGGTGGGCGCTCCAAGGGACTCTCTTCGGAGAGTCCGCGCGGAAGCGCGTTAGGTGTTGCGGCGGAGCCTGTCATCAGATCCGCCGCGGGGGCTGGGGGAGCAGCCACTGAACTTCACAGTTGAGTGGATGCTGTCCTGGCCCCCCATGGCCCCTGGGTAGCGGACTCGGGGGAGTTCGTTGCCCAGCATAAAGGGGCCCGGGATGGAAGGCTCGTCTGGTGTTCGGCGAGCCTCACATTCGGAGTCGGGAGACCGATGTGTCTCCCTTCTCGAGGAGGGGCTGCGCAGGGCGCGGCCAGCCGCTAGTGGGGGCGCGGACGAGTGCAACAGCGTACCCGTACCCCCACCTACAGCGGAGGGGAGGAACACTCCGGGGGTTTAGTGCGGTCGGGCTGCTCCCCTTCAGGGTTCAGCCCAGTCCCACATAACCCCGGCTCTGCCCCCGCGGGGCCGGGGTATCTGTAAGCAGATTCCCTCGGAATATAAAAAAAAAAAAAAAAAAAAGGTTGCTTAAGTAAGGGCACAGGCACACAGTGGGACATATAAATGGATTGATATTGTTGTTGTAGGAATGCCGATCTATCTTATAACAAAATAGATGGCAGCTTTAAATATTGACTCGTTTACTAGCAGCCAATCGTATTTCATCAAATATAATATCCTGAATTTAACATGTATATATATTTTACAAATGTGTCTTATTGTCAAGAATAATTTGGATACATATCCTATGTATTGTCGTTCAGAAAAATTAAGACCCAAATGCAGGCTAGCAACAACAGTTTCAAAACTGCAAATGGTCAACTTGGGTCCAAGGTATTCTATGTCAATTAAAATTCATAACGCACTCCCTGACTTTTCAAAATTGATAAATACCCTAAAAATGTTTAAAAACCAACTTAGTAAACATCTGTCCCAAAAATGCTAAAACTCATTGCAGGAGTTTTTTACTAACGAAGAAAATTGTTCATAATGTTATAAAAACACAGATTATGTTATTTGTGTTATAAAAAAATGATATTACGATTATGTAATTTAATAAAATAAATGTAGAATAATAATATCACGGAGTAAATAAACGCAATTATTGTGAAGATTTAATTGACAAATGTAATTATTATTATACAATACTAAGACAATTTGACGATTAATTAATAAGTAATTAATGTTTAATTGATGAATTATTAATAAATAAATTGATTTATTTTTAAAATACTTTAAATTTAAATTTGACAATCATTTTAAAATTCAATCAATTGAATTTCTGAATATATTTACTTACATTTATTTATTTTCATTGTAATAATATTATGATTAATAATTATGTTCAAAATTGACATTGCTGCCCCCTTACAGGGTACATGCTTGATACTTTACCAACTACTATAAGACCTAATGTAACAACATGTTTTGCAATAAACGATATTATTATTATATATATTGGAAATGTATGAAGATGCTAAAAAAATTATGCCATTACATGTCGCAAATGGAAACCTTGGTATAATAAAGTCACATGTGATCATACGTGAAAAGAGCTTTTATCACATGAAAGTCTTATGAACAATACGAACTACGTGAAACAATAAGTATACGTGAAATTTTATAACTCTCCTATTTAAGAGTCGGTACTACCTCATCACCTCGAATTACAATTTTTCCCGTACTGAATCGGTTCTATTGCGCGAGTCGAGTTGCAGGGACACTGGTTTTACATCGGAACGTATTTGTTTACAAACGAAATTAATAGCTATTTGAAAAATGTATATATTATAATTAATATTAAATGTATATATTATAGTACACGTGTTCTATTTAATTCAATATTGATATAAAAAGGAATGATTGGTATATGTAAAGTACTTATTGAATACAGCGGTCTTCTTGCAAAATTTCGAGGTAAGTTTGTGTTTTTTTAGCGTGAAAATTTTTAGCAATCGTGTTTTCACACTGTATGCTAATTCTCTCAATTTTACTACATGTTTCTTTCATAGTGATAGATTCAACACTTTCACTGTTATCAACTAAAGTCATTTGAGGTTGTGTCGACACTTAAGCATAAAAAAAGTTATCTACTTATTTAATTCGTAGAATCTTTGAGCCTCTGTTCTGAAAAGTTGTAATTTTGCAGATCTGAACACCGATGCGAAAACGTTGATAATAATAAAAATGCTTTTTAGACGTAGCGTCATCTATGAGAAATCTTAAGTACTCCTTACCCGGTTAGATACCTTTACAGATACCAGTCCCGGCTAAAGATGTCGCTATTCACTGCATTTAGCTCAGGAAAAATTCCTTCGATCCGGCCGGATTCAAACCGATGTCTTCTAGCATACCGTTCCAGACGCTATACCAACTAAGTTTAGTTAGTGGAGTAATTTCACATAAAAAAATTATTTATAATTTTTTACCTATTTATTTATACTTTTTATACACATTTGTTATATAATATATTACTTCCTTGATGTAGGTATAGGGTATACTTATTAATTATTATAATGTATTTTCATAGTTATAAATAAATTATGTGTAAGTATTTAAACATACACAACACACACACCCACACTCACACACACACATCTGTTACAGTTTTAATATGTACGTATATATAATTATTTTACTGTTATATTCAAGTACCAAAGAATGCTTGCATATGTTGTTCCGTGACCTCACTTAGGGTATTAACTGAAAATCAGTGCTGGAAACGCGTTGCGTTTTCCAGCAAATACTGAGTTTGTGAACCTTTTGTTACCGCGGCTGGCACCACACAAGGTATCTCAATATTTAGTCTTCTTTATATTATTTGTGTGAATAGTTCCTGTTTTAATTTTATCTAATTTTTGTATATACATTTTTATTTTGTGTTTGTTTGTGTTTTTCTTTCGTAATTATATATTTATGTAAATTAAATTTTTATTGAATTGATATTCAATTTTTTTTTGTGAAATGACTCCACTAGTTAGTTATAATTATTAATACAAAGATAGAATACTCAGAAAAAATTCCTTCGATCCGGTCGGATTCGAACCAACGTCTTCTTGCATACCGCGCCAGACGCTATACCAACTAAGCCACGGAACGAACCAACGGACCTCACGAATTTTTCTATGTGCTTGCGTCGTGTCTTTGTATTTGGTTTTTCAATGACTTTTTAGTCGTAGCGCCATCTATGAGAAATATATATTTATGTTTTACGTTGAATGTTTTGATCGTGTTTTGTTTTAGTTCTGTTTTGTTCCGTTTTCTCTTTTTTTTTGTTTTTTGTCTTTTGTGGTGTCATTGTGGTAAACAAATAAATGTATTTTCTCTCCTTTTCTTTCTTTCTTTTTAAAAGTTTAAATGAATAGCGACATCTTTTGCCTTGGCTGGTAGCTGTAAAGGTGTAACTGTGTGACTAAATACTTAAGATTTTTCATAGATGGCGTTACGGCTAAAAAGTCGTTGAAAAAACCAAATACAAAGAAGCGACAATAATAAAAAGATCTTTGTATAAAACAAATCATAAAATATAAATTGAGCTGGCTTCTAAGCTAACTGAACTTGTTTTGGTTTGTGTTGTGGGAAGCGAGTCTTTCCTCCGGATATACAAAACTAAACCAATGTAACTATAGTAACTGTACTGAACTGTATGTTTGTGTACCAAATGTTAACGACGAGTGATAAATGAAAAACGAATTGGATTTAAATAGTTTAATAAACAATAGTAGAATATCTAAATATGTTATGAAACGACACTAAAACAAGTTGACTTAAGGCAAAATGGTAACTTGGTAGCATAAGTTTCGAGAAACTTGTGAGGTAGACGCGTAGTATGTGCACCCCTATAAATTCATTGTATGATATTTAAACATATGCTTTTAGAATAAAACAGAACAAGACACAGTTTCTTTTTATTCACGCATTTCTCTACAATAAAGTTAAAGTGGTTCTTCATTTTTTATCTTAAGTAATTCCGAGTTTTTCAAATACTGATTCTGAAGAGCAGTGTGCGCTATTAGCGACTCGGGAGTTAAGTCCTCCCAATTGAATGAAGTAGGCGGTCCGCGATAATACCCGGTTGGCAAACAAGCAAGAATCAACTGACTAGTAATTTATTAACACGGAGACTCGCGGAAGGAACATTGGCTCCCTAACATCATTATTTAGTCCAATTTGCAGAATTAGCTTGATAAATGTGTTTAAATTAGTGTTTTCGGGGAGCGATTGCGCGCGCCGTAGCCGAACGAGGTGCTACATACGCTCAGTCTACGCGAGTCATCCGTAGCGAGCGCTACACCCGCGGTCCGCGTAACCACTCTACGTAACACGTAATTTTTAGTGACGGATATTTTGTGAAATTTCATTTTGTGATTTGTGTCTGTGTTTTGTGATTTTGGACTTCAGGACGTGGTAAGATGCCATAATTTTATTTTTTTTGTGGCTTTTTTATAATAATATGTGATGACAGTGTTAAACGTTGTTTTTAGGACGGGAAATTGAATTTACATTTACATTTCCTTTGACACTTTATTTTGATGAGGGATTTTGACAATGAAGCTGACCTTTGAAAAGGTCCTTTTCACATTTTTATCTTGTTTATCTGCCCTTTTATTTTAGTTAGGCCATTTTTTAGGATTTTGGGGTATTAGTATTGAACTTGCAAAATACGTACTTTTTTTTTGTTTATAAAATTATTTATATTTTGTGTATTAAGAGTGCATACAATTATTGTGTTTATTAATACAAAATAACAAATTGCAACAGCAATAAAGAAACATTAAATAAAATTAAAAAATACACAATTCCGGACGTTGTCGTTACGTAGCAATGTCTTCCTAAAAACAACTAAAAATAAAATCAACAAAACGTATTAATATATTTATTATATTGCGTTTTTTAGTGTTCAAGTCTCATATATTACTCGTTAATTGTGTAAACAATGCTTTATAAGGTTTTGAATATAGTACGAAATGTTTCTTAAAGTGGTGGTTGGTAAAACACGTGTGACAGTATCGCAATTAAATTTGCACCTAATGATGTTAAAATAAGTAATATATTTCTACTAACACAGATCGTGGGCGAGCTTATTTGTTTTCTTACTACTATTTATATCGGCAAACAGTCAGATTGTCCTTCTAATGCAAAGTGCTTCTCGATGGGTTCGGGTGCGGTAGGAAGTGATTTTTGTCCTCAACTTTGTGATGGTGTACCGAATTGTGTTGACAATGTATTTTTTGTATGACACGGATTAACAGGGCGAACAAGTCATGCGTCTTGTGGCTACCTGTGTTGTACGACACCCTTGTCTACAGCAGTTGCAGTGACACTCAGATCTTTAAATCGCAAAGATCTGAGATGCACTGTCGCTGCGACCATGACCCTAAGACATAAGTTGACAAGTCCAATATGCCTGTAATTTCACCAGCACCCTTACCCTTCAAAATTGAAACGGAGTAATGCTCATATTACTGCTTGCCGGCAGATATTGGTAAGGTAGCAGCACTTTTCAGGACCTAATAAATAAAAAGAAGGAACGGATAGAAATGATAATATTGGAAATTAAAGATACATACTATGAAATACGATATATAATACGTTTACTTATTGTTGTTTTTCATTCTCGGGAACACATTGCTACGTGGCAATGAAGTCTGCTATTGTACCTTGTTGTTTTGTTATATTTAATGTATCTTTACGCGCAATTAACAATATTTGTATTGTATTATATTGTGTTCTATTCATACATAAACCGCAATTGTTTCATAATTGTAGACATTTGCGACACTAAAGAAGTCTTAATATTGCGAATGCGTTGTCCGCTGTGGTAAATAAGATCTTTTCTAGCTTGAGCCTTTGATTGCGCTGTCCTTAATCTTTAATCCGGGACACAAAAGTGGCTGTTTTGTGGAAGAAATAAGAAGCGCGATTGCATCTACCCAGACGTGTTCTGCAAAGACAGTGAGAAGAAAAAATTAAAAATAATTCTCTAAATTTTTGTTACAACACCAACCCATTTACGTCCCACTGACAAGTCCCTTGCTCAGTCTTAGTCCTCCTCGCAGGTTGGGAACTTCACACGTTCATGAACCTTCTTGCACGTGCAGGTTTCATCACGATGTTTTCCTTGACCGAAAAGCGCAGGATAAATTTCTAATTAAATTTCGCATACAAATTCCGAAAACCTCAGATAGATTAAAACCAACGATCTTTGCCTGGCAGGCGATAGATCGAAGAATTAGGCTACCACGCAAAAATTAAAAATGATTGAATATCGAGTTCTTAGGTTTTCGCAATAGTTACACATAGGAAATGAAACTATTTTTCCGGATTTAAATCGCATATATTTGTTTTTTCAAATAAACCAAGTTTCGTAGTGTTTCCTCTGATGAAAAATCCCAAACAGACATTAGACTGCAGTACTAATTCATATGTTTTAATTTATTCCAATTTCTATTATTAATTAATGATAAATTTAACTTTTAAATAATTTGTTACCTTTAACATTCCAATGTACCGTAAATTGGAATGTTTCTTTGAAAAATTAAAAATAAGGTATTTAAGTAATAACTTTTGTAACTATAGTGAAAAAATAGGGTGGTTTGCATTAATATTAGACGTAACTGGTTGATGGCTGTACCACCTCAGTCAACCGTGACCATGAAACCTGTAAAGGGCCCGAAACGTTGGTTTGTTTGAAAAAAACAAATATACGCGATTTAAATAAGGAAAAATAGTTTTACTTCCTATGATTCAATATCGATTATATAGAAAATCCGGAACATTTCATACTTAAGACTGCGCCGAGGCAGTGTACGTAATTGTGAAATAATTGCGTTCGTTTGATCCCTTGCCGTATCGTTATTACTAAAGATTTAATTACGAAATTGATGTATAAAATATTTACAGATTCGCTCTATATTTAGAAACACGATTTCCAGAAGTTTCCTTGACAGAAAAGAAAAATCCGAATTTATCTTTAAAAAACAAAATACATAGCCGAATTCTAAATCCTTTATCCCAAATTAACTAATATATTATATATAACAACTGTTCATTAGCAAACCAAGGGTTAAAACAAAACCTAAAACAACGGACAAATAGGAACTTAGTGAAAAAGATTGATGACGTGTAACATCTCCTATCAGACGTACAAGTAGATAAACACCTGGTTGGACCATCCATCACCGTCAGGTCCTAAACAAACCTAACACCTGCAAATATGTAACTTTAATACATGCATAAACATTTATTTTTAAGCAAGATAGGCTTTTTGTCCACAATCTCACCTGATGTTAAATGAAAATGTTGATGAGGATTTATAGACGACGATGCAGAAAATCGTTTCATTATGTATAAATTTCATAAGTTTCTCACAGATGGCGCTGAAGGTAAAGAAGCCTTTTTTATGATATCAAGTGATGAAACGAACATGTCGTACGCCTGGCAGCAAGTGATACGCCTGTCCTTAGACGTTGCAGTGCCACTTAGAGTTTTAAATCGCAAACATCGGAGGGCCCTGAAGCTTTGAGTCGTACTGCAACTGCTATAAGTAGCTGTAGCTGCTAGGGCACACGACTTGTTCGTCCCTTCATTTGGTATAAAAAAACAATGTGTCATTCAACTGATGGCATTTAGTAGCAGTAGAGCTCCTTGTGAAAGAGTTTGTCCAGGGAAGTACTGCCACTTTACCTATTTCTGCCGCCAAGCAGTAATATCAGCATTACTGCGTTCCAGGTTGGAAGGGCAAGGATGCTGGTAAAATTATAGGCACATGAGATTTGTCAACTCATGTTTCAGGGCGATGGGCGCAGTGGCAATGCCCCTAAGATCTTTGCGATTTAAAGCTCTGAGTGGCACTGCAATTGATGACAATTGCATCCATAAGGATAGACGTGTCGCTTACCACCAGGCGCACGACTTGTTCGTTCCGTCACTTGGCATAAAAAATGGTCTCAAACTAGAGAATTACGTATACTATAAATACCAGAATAACGAAATTGATTCCGGGGCCCGACTTAGAATATGCAGACCGGAATCTATTTAGAAAAGTTTACTTTCCAGATTAGTCTTACGGGGAATTTAACGCCTACAGTCTTAACCGCAGAGCCATCAAAGTACATATTCCTTGTCGAGTGTCTGTGCACTAAGGGTGTCGTGGTTATGGATGAGCGTCTGACACGTTGCATACATTGCATAATTTTTTCTGAGTGTTCGATCTTTGTTTTAAAAATTATGATTAATATTTATTTTGTATTCGTTTGGTGAAATAAATAATATATATAAATATTAGAGTAGAATATGCAAACGAAAACTAATTATAAGTTTTGTTTTTTGGTACTCATAAGTGTTTCGATCCCTCTTACGTAAAGAATCGTAAGCCCAAATTCTCAACTTTACAGGTAAACGTCTAGATGAAAGTGAGCATAACAGCTTCGATTCTTGAGGTACTGCAATTAAATTTGGTATGTACTCATTATTTTTGATGCTTCATAATTTTATCGCGGAGTTTTTGCGGAGACCAACTTGAAAATAAAGTGATTTATGGAAAAATGGACCCATTTTTGTGGCTTACGTGGATTACGTAGGAGGCGTCGACTTAAGTACATGATAATAAATGACAATGAAGTCAATTTTTGATTACAATCGCCTATTCACTCTCGCTTGAAAAGGTCCATGTTGTATTTATCGGAGAATAAATTCCTTTCAGAGAATCCCTCTCCATAGCTGACCGCATTGATCCTATTTGTCCCTGAATGATTCATATAGGCCTATACTTGTAAAATCATTTGAATGTTAACATAATCATTTTGTTAATTGTAGTTGTAAAAAAAACGTTGTATTTTTTATTATAACGATGTCGGTATGAAACTAATATTAAGTTTTTATTTGTAATAAACTAAAAATACCTGGGACATGTTTGTGAGCCAGCCTTGACCATGGGATCTGTGAATAGCCCAAAACGTTTATTAGTTGAAAAAAAAAACTAATATGTGTTTTTTTGTAGTAGCAGTAGAGAGCTACTTGTGAAACAGTTCGTCCTGGGAAGTACTTACCTATTTCTTGCGCCAAGCAGTAATGTGACCATTACTGCGTTTCGTTTTTGAAGGGTAAAAGGTGCTAGTGAATTTTTTTAAAGCATCGCCTATAAACTTGTATCTCAGGTACTATGGAAACGCACATAGACAAACACAAATTACACCCAAACTTACGAGATAAATAAATGTGGGCCATACAAATATTTATCCCGGCTCGAGAATTAAACCTGGGACTCCTGTGTGGCAGACCAGCATGGTAACCGTTCGGCCACAGTGGCAGTTTTACTTAAATTAAGTTTCAGGCATTTGGAACTTTTCTATTTACATATGTCTCAGGGTGACGGGAGCAGTGGCAGTGCCCTTCAGATTTTTGCGATTTAAAGCTCAGAGCGACACTGCAACTGTTATGGACAGGCGTGTCGATTACCACCAGGCTTCCGACTTGTTCGTCTCGTCAGTTGGTCTCATAAAAAAATGTTGTAGGTTTTAATGTTAATGTGTAACAATTGCGAAAACCCAAGAACTAGATGAATTAGATTTTTCACAAAGACATTGTTTTAAACTGAACTGACACAACCTGGTGTTTCTTTGCATTCTAATGACTTCAATCAAAATAGCATTGACAGCTCTTGATTAAACTCTATCAAAAAATCAATGGTCACCAACTAGGTAATTCCCTGCTACTATGCTTACCATTCCAGACAGATCAAAACTAATTTTGAGAAATTCATTTTTCAAATTGGTTCTACCTGGAGTTGAACCCGGGATTTTGATATCCAGAACCCGCAGTCCAAATCGTTCACTGAGGTCGTCAAAGTTAAACAATACATTAAATTGCCTATTTACCACATTGGTAGAAGCAAATTAAAAAAAAATAGGATTTCCGTTTTCGTCCGAAACGTGTTACATATTTTTCATCACACTTGCTCGTAAACTGTGCCATGAGATGCAGGCAAAGTCGACCATAATGTCCTAAACTATGCACACGGGCTTTTTCTTTACCTTATCGCCCTATTTTTTACGTCAAGATTAGGCAAAAAGTTTTCATGCTCGAAAAATTAGAACGTTATATATTTCGCATAAACTTGAAGTATAAATAATAATAATAATAATAATAATAATAATAATAATATACGTTTATTTTCTCCACAAACATAACTGTTATACGTGCACAAAATTAGAAGCATATAATATATAATAATATAAAGTAAAAAAACTAAACATTTGATATTTACTTCTTTTTACTAAATTTATTTTGTGAATTCAAATTGTGCAATACTTTTAGAATTGAGAAACTATTTATTTTATAAAAAATGACGAATCTCGAGTCATTAAAGCCCTCAGCCTTCGGATTTGGGCTTCTAACAAAAACTCTCCTATTCTAGTTTTTAAAACTTTTTGTAATCGATAAAAAGTTAAATGTACATTTATTAACTAAATCTTTTCAAAACCAAATCTATAAGTATATTAGTTCGTATCTGACTTCTATCTCACCTGATAGAAAGACAGGATGAGGTCGACGATCGAGCAGACACAATTAAATAATGGTTATTCATTCTCACCATGAAAGGGCACGAGTTATAAATTAAATTCTGGGAATAAGTCTGTAGGCAGGGATTACAAATTAAATGTTCAAACGTAATGCTTTGTACGAATCTTTGAAATAAACATACAAATCCTCATCGCAAAGCTTACGTCTAGTCTCTCAATGGAAAGAGGTAGGCGGAATTAAATCCAGCAATTCCATCGCACACCATACGTGATATATCCTGTAGAATACCAACAGGCTGGTCACTTTAATGTGGTCAAGACGCTGCAGCTTCGTCTCTACTAAACCCGTTTACAAAATATTTTGTTCCTGTTATTAGTTTTAATTGACGACCTCGGTGGTTTAGTGGTTAGCATTGTGGGCGACTTGGACCAATTTGGAAAATGAGCTTTTCTAAATTAGTTCTGGTCTAGGTAATCTGAGTAATGCCTACGTAGTTAATTTCGTAGCTCTGGCACCGATTATGTAATAGTTACTACGTAACAGATACATCGCTCTTATACTAAATCGAAAATACTTACCTACGCTATTAATAGCCTACTAAATCTGACTAATGAAACTAACCACTCATTACGAAGAAAAAGGAACCTAAGCACGCGCTCAGAGAGGTGAAAATAACGTTGCTTGCCATGAGCAGTCGTGCGGATCCGAATGTTGGAGTTGTACAAGGATTGTAATGTAAATGGGCATTTCTCCAAAGCTGCAATTTTCTGTGTCCTTGCACTGAACTCCACTTATTTATCAAAACAAAAATGTACAAAAAAGAGAGTATATTATTGAGTTTAAAACCTGACAACAACGGTGGCGTATCCCTAATGCAGAATCTAACGCAGTGTCATTTTTGTCGAAATTGAAACCGTATATCAATATTAGACTTTATATCACGGATAATAAATTAGATGACGGTACTTTTAATCTGAATTTCACAATGAACTAGACAATAATTTTATCACAATACCAAGATTGCTGCGTGTTCCTAGGCTTACGTGGGAATTCGGTGGTAGTTACTAATTAGGCTACACATCAGAAGTGAAGCATGTGAAGAAGTTTCACAATTCGTTCGTGTTATTAGTCCATCACGCCCCTGCAGCTGGAGAGAATTGGTGGATGATTTGTAGCCGATTTTAGGACTTTTTGCGTGTAAATACTTAATTCGGTGGATTTGGTCCAGGTTGATTTTTGAATTCGGTGTATACGATATTTAAAAAACTAAATTTTATGGTTGTATGCAATATTTTTTATACTACGTGTTGTAACGACTAAAATATATAACAATTTATTGGTTTTACAACTATTGTCGTTTTTCGAGTAATGTAAAAAAATATATATTCTCTGAATCCCGAAACCTTGGATTCGGTGGTGGTTGAATTCAGAAAAGCTTCCACCAAAGACGGAAAAACCTGTCATCGAAGCCATATTTTCTTTGAAAAGCAAGAATTTTATTCGTTTTTTCATATAAATTGTAGCCAATCGGTACAAATCTCTTTGTATATATTTTATAATATAGTCTTTTTTAAGCTTAGTTTTATATTTAAATTCTAAATTTAAACGTGTTTGTTTTTGGCGCCTTTTTCTTGACTTTACTTTACTAGTGTTTGCTGTTTTGCTTTGATAGCGACATACGTAAAAAAAAAAAAAAAAAAAAAAAAAAAAATACGTGTTTTGGTATAAAATTATTAAACTGTAAGTACATTTGCTTGGCCTTGCTCACTCGTTGTTAGCACCCAACCTTTAACCCATTGATACAGTCCGCTACATAAATGTTTAGTTAATATTATTTATAGCTTATGTAGCTACAGATTACGTTCTAATTTTTTTTAAAAAGAAGTACTGAAATACTTTGTGTGATTGAAAAAAGGCTGAACAGCCAAATTGAAAACTAATTATAATTAACAGTTACAAGATGAAATTTGTTGGCGTTGTTCTGGTCGATTTATAAATAAATTTTAGTTGTTAAAGCCTTATTTAATAGTTAGTCATATTAGTTAATGTTTTATTGCCTTTTTCATAACATTTTAATATATAAGCAAGGGACTGTCAGTAATTTTATTTTTTAAAAGAGAGTTAAAAGCGACGCTTTGCAAATTGGTCGAACGCTGCGCTTGGGTAAAATCATCTTAAAACATCTTGCAGACTTTTAAGTGTCACCCTGAATAAGTTAATAAAGAAAATAACAAACTTTGGACATCGGTTTATTTGACATTTGATTGAAAGCAAACTTACAAGAAAGCTCTTAGAACAATGAAATTATAACTGGTCAAATTGGTGATTATAATTATTCTCAAATTAAATAATTATATTAAAATTTTGTAAATAATATTTTCGTAGTACATTTTACACTGCTGTCATATAGGCGTCCCGTAGTTTGAATCATGTAGTACTATCGCGTTAGTCTCATTTGTCGATTCCAGACTGTACGTCTCGCTGTAAGACTTTCACGTTTTTGTTACCAATTCTTGGCAACCTTGTGGTTGTCGCTTTACTCCATCTGTCCTCTACTTTAACTTCATTATCCTAGAGCTCCTTGTGAAAGAGTTCGTCCAGGGAGGTAATGCCACCTTACCTATTTCTGCCACCAAGCCGTAATGTGACCATTTCTACGTGTACCTTCATGTACATTTATGGCGGATCTGAATTCTATTTACTAGGCAACAATATTTAAATTCCTCTGAACAATACAACCGTAGATCCGTGTGCCCGGGACGCTCATTTAAGTTAAAACGTAAAAGCTAAATAAATCAATTTGCCATGACAGACGCACGCGATCGCTTCGCGGCGACAACGCGGTCACCGTTGTGACCGCGCGGCGGCCGCGATGAAATTCGTGTCGACTAAATGCACCCTAAGGGTGCTGGTGAAATTACAGGAACATGGGACTGGTCAACCTATGTCTCCGGATGACGAACGCAATGGCAGTGCAACTCAGATCTTTGTGATTTAAAGCTGTTATGGACAGGCGTTTCGCTTACTACCAGAGTCGCAAATTGTGCGTCCTGTCACTTGGTAGCATAAAAAAACCGAAACGCAGTAATGTGAGCATTACTGCTTGATGGCAGAAATAAGTAAATAGGTAACGTTCTGGATTATAGTTCGTCTTGGAGGATTTCGGAAAAAAGACGAAACGCCTGACTATTTTTTCCGACTAGGCAAGATTGCTGACTTCCCTTATAATAATAATATCTACAGATCAACTGTCTCTTTTATTTTTATGACAAAGCAACCATTTCATATCCTTTCAATTACACGAATTTCTATGGCAAGTCAACTCGATTGAGATCGAGTTATGAGAAAGTTGATGTAATTAGATTGTTTTGTTTCTCTCTGTGTAAAGATACCGCAAATGTATTCTATAATTGGACGTATTTTATTTCTTTAATATATTACTTCTTATATATATTTCTTTTTATTGTAAATAATGATTGAGAGTATGTTCATGTTTGCAAGAGTAAGAAAAAACTTGGGAATTGAATGAATGTTTCAGTGATTCATCGAAGTTAAAAATCGATGATTTCGTTGTTCTTTCTGTTGAAATTTCGGACTCATCTCCTCTTTTGAGTATGTACTGTCCACCACTGTTAAGTCCTACATAATTTAGTAATAATTCACTAAATAAATTTATTTCAAAACCCGAATAAAAATGTAAATAAAATTACTTCTATTTGTAGACGATGGGTTTAAAATATCGTGTACTTTTACAGGGTTGTCACAACTCCAATCAAGATATGGCATTGCTGGTAAAACGACGATATCTACTCTCGGAGAGAATTCCATGAAACCGTTTAAATACTACGTTTAAGCCTTGTTTTACGAGATATTAGCTTTTCATAATTACGGACCTCTCATTAGGTCCTATTTATTTACCACTACATGACAGAAAGTTTTAAGGACGGTTATTATAGATTCAGAAGATGTCACAGGAAGTCTCAAATAGTAGAAAGCTACTACAACACGAACAAAGCTTTATTTAGTAGCAGCAGAGCTTTTTAAGGTGTTGGTGAAATTACAGGCACAGGAGACTTTTTATTTAGTTATTTCTCGTGACAGGCTCAGTGGCAGCAACCCTGGTAACTTTGCGATTGAAAGCTCTGAATGGCACTGCAACTTCTATGGACAGGCGTGTCGCTTAACACGAGGCGCACGACTTGTTCGCCCTGTTACTTAGTATTATAAAAAAAAGCTCTAAACTCGTCCAACTTAATCACAATACGACAAACATTTAAGTTGGTATTGTATGTTTTGCATTCATGCACATTATATCCGCGAAATGTTGAGCTTATACACGTTATTACGCGATACAAAAACAACGGAAACCATAACAGGGTTGTCAAGAGGGTAATTTGGAAATACGACAGTTTCTAACCCTGATGTAGGGTTATCAATGTCGAAATTTCTCTGTGGAGTTATGAAGTAACGTGTAACTGAAATTCATCTTAATAATCTGTTATTTTAACGAGATAGGAGGGAATACAGCTTCTAACTTTTGGACTGGATTGGATTATTATTGATTGATTATAACTGGAATAGAGTGGTAAAATACATATGGGAACCGTTGACGGAAACACCCACGTCACTGATTTTGTCAAGAATTATTTCATAATTGGCATTATTCGGCGTCGACTTGTTTAGCCGACAATGAAATAATAAATTAGTTCACTTTTCACGGTAATTGGTTCGAAATTACAAAAGATGGATCAGGTCAAAATGGATTATAATCGAAAACGCGACAAGTTTGATACAGAGTGGTGCATTGTTGCCCGACCATTCTAGACTGCCTGAAGACCCAAGTCGTCCCCATTCCACAACCAAGTCGTGTGCTTGCGCTTCTCCTCCTAGCCATCTCTGTATCGACCTTACCGAAGCTGACTGCTTGATGTTTTCAATTAGTACACTCTAAAGCTGCTAGATAGCGTTGTAACTAATTTATGGAAATTACATAGTCTGATGGCGCCACGGCGTCGACACTTGGACATATATATCATCTCAGTTGCCTCATCATTACACTTGTGTACTAAAAATTTAGTATAGATTTCGACTGTACTGACTGTATTAAGTACTTAGAAGTTATGTTGGATGAACTCCTGTCATTTGAAGATCATATCTCTAGTCTGTCGACACGGACGAGAAAAATGATTGATATTGATCTGCCTCAGAAACTTAGCAGACAAAGGAAACTTACTGTTGGTTTATAAAGCCCTTTGTCAATCGCTACTCCTATGTTGTATTAGAGTGTGGGGCGGCGCCACTAAAACTGCAATGTTCGGTCTGAAGAGCTGTTCTCAAGGTGATGCTGCATAAATCTTCCAGATACGGCACTGACTTGTTCTGCTCAGAGTGTAGATTCCTGAGAGTCTGACAGCTCTTCATTCAACATTGTTGGGTATAGGCCACACCGACGACGCTGCTGTACCTATCGCAGCTGCATTACTCCACGAAGTCTGAGGACATAGTGGAGTACATCAGACATAAAATCAAATACACCTTGAGAGTCGAGCGGTTGGAGTCCCGCCACAAGGTGAATTTCAATTCGTTTGTGGTGAGAGTACGACCGAACATCTGTCGACCTTCATGAAGGAAGAATTTTGGCCGAAGGGTGTCTTATATCGGCGATTCCGCGGCCGGTTACCTGACACCAGAATGCGCCACATGTCATCGAAAAGTGCAATAGGTGTAGATTAGTTAAAAATAGTGTTATGTTGTATGTATGTTAGTCCTTAAGGTATATATTACATGCCTCATGTGGCCTGAACTAAATAATTAAATAAAAAATAGGCCTACCGTAGTTTGGGTCATCTGCTGCAGTTCTTCTTTTACTACACCCAACTAAGGCCCGCGACTTGGATGACGTTTTGTACCAGTCTTGCTACAGGACGTTCACGTTTCTATAATCGATACAGTCGCAGTGCAGTCGAGTGAAGATATATTAAGTAAACATTATTGTTTTCGTTTTATTAAAACTTTTTAATCAGCTACCCCTTGCAATACTAGCAATAAATCTAAAAACTTATATATGCGATTCGCATTTGATTATATTTTTTTCGATAATGAATTTGACCTCACCATTATAATCTGTTAAAACGGCAAATCATAGCGTGTCGGTGCTGTAGTCAATTGGCCCCGTGTAATTGGGCCATAATAGAACCTTTGACCCGCAGAAGCGTGTTGTTTGAACATTTTATAAACTAGGCCCCAGAGTGTTGTAAGGGGTTAGTTTCTTACAAATTTCATCATAATCGTCATTATCTCAGCCCGTTAACACCCACTGCTGGGTATAGACGTCTTCTTTTGCACGCTAGGTTAATCGGTCCAATGCGAGTCTCATCAACAGTCTTCCGACCGCCCCGACGATATCGTTCGATCATCTAGCAGGTGGTCTGCCTCGTGTCCAGCCCATCTTCATTTTAGGCTCGCGATCCGCATACCGACGTTTACGATTTTTGTTCGTTGTCGTATCTCCACATTGGGTATACAAAACTATACCGAATTCTTAGGTTTTTGCGATTGTTACACATAGGAAATGAAACTATTTTTCCGGATTTGAATCGCGTATATACGTTTTTTCAAACAAACCAACGTTTCGAGCCCTTTACAGGTCCCTTGATCAGTCAACTGTGGCTCATAGTGACTTACTGCAAAACTAACCAGTTTGAAAAAACAACTATACGCGATTTAAATCCGGAAAAATATAAAACTATGTTTAAAAAATGGATAATATGATAAAGTATTAAGAATATAGTGTTGACACTAAAATTTTTCCACACACGAGGTTTATAACTATTTTGGAATTATTATACTATAGGTATAATTTGGATGCATTACTTTAAAAATAGGTAAAAGTTAGTGTATAAATATAAAGGAAATATGATGTGAAATCAACCTGAAAAAGTATATACAATCCATTTTTTGCATTTCAGTAAAGTTGTGCTTTAAGA
Organism: Hyposmocoma kahamanoa; assembly: GCF_003589595.1. Classification (NCBI taxonomy): domain Eukaryota; kingdom Metazoa; phylum Arthropoda; class Insecta; order Lepidoptera; family Cosmopterigidae; genus Hyposmocoma; species Hyposmocoma kahamanoa. The sequence continues at coordinate 19,776,803 of NW_020654748.1, forward strand.
TTCGAGTTTGAGAAAGTAAGGCGACGTTTTCAGTTTCAAATCAATTTCATTAAATTCACTGCTCCGTATTTACAAATATCATAATCTTATAAATAATATATAACTCTGGGTAATTTCCAGAACACTCAGACCAGAACCAATTTGAAAAAAGTTCATTTTCCAAATTTTTTTCATTCAAAAGTTTAATGTTTTTTTTAACGTAAAATCTAATTTTTAAAACTAAAATATATTTCTATATGAATTGCCGATATTTTCGGCGCCATAGCACACCCGGGACTATATGCATAATACAGCAAAATGAAATATTTACATTTTTTTTTCACAAAACTAGCGTAATACAATAGTGTCTTGGGATAGAATTGTAGATATTATGAAGTCTGTTCAACGCTCAAGCGATTCACAATTTTATCTAAATTGATACTTGGCGAACTGGCAGCCCTGTCGACCACGGTTAGTACGATAAGCTCTGCGAAATAGAAAACCGGGGAGCATCACTGTTTCTAAATGGGTAAATTCACTATTCTTGCTTATAAATGGTGTATAGATAAGGTTTTCAGTTTGAATTCATATTTGTAAACGAGCGTGATTTTTTTTTAAATATACATGAAAACAAATAATTTTATATCAAAATAAGTAGTTTTTTAAAGCGGTTACACACGTACGACTTAAGAAGCGATACAATCGCGATTAGGACTTACAGAACCGGTCCGATTCCTTAAATTTTCATTGCTGCTGGACTCAGTTCAGTACCGGTACTCCGGGTATTTCCAGTACTTCTTAAAAAACTTAAAATATAACCAGTAAGTGTGATTTTTCCGTATTATCCGTACCCATTCAATAATTTACGTAATAATAGTGGCATAAATAGTAAAGAAAAACTTTATTCTCTAATCAAATTACAAGGTTTTTATCTAAAATATCTATTTGGGAGATGATTACTATTATATTTAACATAACATAATATCGTAAAATCACATTGTAGTTAAGTAATAAGCATTACAATGGCAGTAACGTGTGCCCATGCGAAGTTGGCAACAGACGATATTACTCATAAGCCCAGTAGATTGGCAGTTCTTAGCTATAACCGGTAAGTACTGGGAATCTATAATCGCAGTACCGGACTGATTGCTGCTCGCCAGTACCGACATTTCCCGGTATTTCCGGTTTCCACTTTCTATCGATGCACAATCTATAAGTATCGCTACCAAAAGTCGTCGTGTGTAGCCGCTCTTATATCGAGAACAGAGAAAGAAAAAAACCTTGATTATATCACGCCACGAGACAACGTAAAAACAAAAACAGAGGTTTGCCTTGTGTGTGCGGCGGCGCGTGTTATAACAAGACCCCACTCAGTCTGCTTTGTGGTCGGGAAACTACAACACTGATGTTCTGCGGGGTCATTCAGTATATTGCCGCAGGCCACCCTCTGTAGATCACAGATGAGATGAATTGAAAACTAAAAAGAGTACACAGAAAATGTTCTCATTAAGTTTCCTCACGATTATGTCGCCTAACCAATTAATATAGAGATAACGTGACAACATATATAATATATATTTTATTTGTATGCATTTTGTAGTTCCTTCAAAAGATACTAGATGGCGTTGATTTTAAGTTCAATTTTAAATCACGATGTTAAGATTTTTCACACACCAGAGGAAAGTGTCCAGTAGCGTTCTGAGTAGGGATTTGTGCACACTTGGGCGCTCTCAAGCCCGCTACTTAAATTATTGTTATACGAGTTAAGAGCCCCTTTTATCCAGTGTCGCAGTAAAGGTCAGCAGTGGCTAACAGCAAAATATCTTAAAGAAACATGTAAGGACATCTACGCAGCCGTTAGTGGCGTTTTTAATGGAATAGCTACACGGTACCGATTTTTAACAGTTTTCACACTTAACATTGTACATTTCGTTAGTCACTCGTCCTATTTGGTAAGAGTGTGTGAGACTTTACCTGACATCTTATAATACACTAAGTTAAGAATGCAAAACTGTTAATTGGATATTGACTGGAATAGATGACGTCATCGAAATATCCGATAGCTGGCAAATCACTATTCCTACCATTGTTCTTATGAAGATGTCAAAGTAAGTAATGAAACTGCTTTATTTTCATTTACAATTAATAAAAAGTTTTCCTATAAAAACTTCCCATTAGACGATCACATTTGTAATTACATATTTTGCAAAAGTTGTTTGTTTTTAATAAGATGAGATTTTAGTACACCTGTGTATCTCCAATTCAAGATTGACCATGAATATCATTTCTGAATATTTAATATTTATTTCAAAATGTCTGCGTTGGAATAGAAAAGGTGTAGAACTACGTTTGCGCTAGTTTGTTCAAATATCATAGTCATCAATCTTCAGTTAATGGATAGTTTGAAATGGATTTTAAACTTTTTTTTATGGCGTCTCGAGAACTAGTCGATTCTTGAATGTTTTTTATCGCTCTTAAATCTTTTTTAGATGTTTGCCAAGTGAAGTCGGACTTGTTAATGATGGTGATTGATGTTTGTGTGCTTGACAACCTAAATTTAACAGCTCTAAAGCAGTAAATCGTGTGAAAGAGTTTCTCCAGAGAAGTACTACCACCATACGATTACGACGATTGACGACCTCAGAATTTCCTAATTTGGTCTTTCTTTCTGAATTGTTTCTGATCTGTTTTTTTATAAGCCAGGCGACCGGACGAACAACTAAGCGACATGCCTATTCATAACAGTGCAGTGCCACATAAACCTTTAAATCGTAAAGATTTTAGGGGCATTGCTACTGCGCCCGTTACCCTGAGATATAAGTTGACAAATCCTATGTGTTTCACCAGCACCTTTATCCTTCTAAGCCGCAACGCAGTGTTGCTCACATTACTGCTTGACGGCAGAAATAGGTAAGGGGGTAGTATTTCCCTGGACGAACTCTTTCACAAGAAGCTCCCTAAGCTCTCAATGGCCTAAGTGGCCTAAGTAATAGGTGCGAGGTTTTAAGACCTAATTAAGTAATGATTGCATACAATACTTGTTTTTGAGTAAATAAAATCATGAAACAGAACCAATATTGAATGCATGTTTTGTTAATAATACATGACAACAAACCATTAACTTACAATTATGTGGACGTCGGGTCCGCGCTAAAAAGTATTCGAACTTTAAAATCGTATACAGAGCGTCATTCACGCTTTAGTCTTCGTTTGTTCGACTGACAGCAAGCAAAATTAGACAGTACTGCGATGACATTACAATTTAAATTCAACGTTTTAGCTTTTTCATGTTCCTTTACATGTCACTACGTTTAAATAGGTTGACTTGGGACATTTTTTTCGTGGTTTTTGTATTAGACCCGTCGTCCATTTATTTGTAAGTCAATGCAACAAACGCAATTTTTTATAAATAAATTTTAACCCGTTTATCAGGGTACACAAAGATTCTACCATACAGCCGCTTCGTATATTATTTAGACGAAAAACCTAAGCGAAAAACAAACAAACACTACAAAGAAATAACCAAAGAGATAGAATAGAAGTGGCCAAGTACTGCATATATTTTAACTATCTTTTTTAACAACTTTTTTTTTTTTTTGTTATTGTGACTCGGCAAAATGACTACACCGCGCCTGATGGAAAGGGCGAATACAGTCCAGAGATGAGAGTAACGGATGGAAAACACAATATCTTCACTCCGTCACTCTCATTTTGCCGGTCTGGCCAAATGCTTCTTCACACTACGTTTGAAGGACCCGATGTTATAGAGGGGAGGGAATACATGCGCAATTGACACAATTTGATGGTTCGGCATAAAAACGAATTGCCAAACTTTTTAGTGCGGGACGGTATTGAACTGACCGTCCAACTGTGGCAACGCAGTCCGGCATGGGTGGTCCGCTGATGGAAAGGAGAGGAAGGGATAAGGTTGAATAACTCTTCAGAGCACTCACCGTGGTACAGGCGATAGAATACGCTAAGAGACGCTATATCTCTGCGAAGCTGTAACGACTCCGCATGCTCAGTTACATGAGGATCGTTGACAACACGGAAGGCGTAGCGCTGCAGTCCATCTAGGGCATCGAGCAAGTACTTGGCAGAGCCGTCCCAAAATGCCCAATACCTAATTGCCCAATTGCAATACTTTCAGCAGGCAGTATGGCGTTTGAATAGTGTCCTAACCGTCGATTTAGATTTTAAGACTTTCGTGGTTATTCACTAAATGATTACCACTAATATCAGGTTTCTTACCACGGTATGACTTCTTTTTATTTTCCCGATATTCCGGTAGGTAGTCGTCGACAGCGCAAGAGGGTAGACAGATACGTCTGCTCTTAAAGGTGTCATCTGCCGCCGTCAGTCAACCCGTGACCATGGAGCGTGCAACCGTTCCGAAATATCGGGAAAATAAAAAGAAGTCTTACAGTGGTAAGAAACCTGATATGAGTGATAATCATTTCAATACGATGTTTTTTTTTTGAAACTCGTTATAGGTCTGTGTACAGTACCTTAAGAAATTTTTGAGCTCAGTGGCGAGCATCGAGTATATAATCAGAAATAGAGATGAAATAAGCGCCATCCATCCCTGGCAACTCATCAGGCGAATGGGCTTAATATCACTTTTAAATAGCAAGGTTTCTTTTGCGCTGTAATCGCATATTAGAAAGCTGAAATTTAACTGCCTCCGTGGCCGAACGGTTACCATGCCGGACTGCCACGCAGAGGTCCCAGGTTCGATTCCTGGACCGGGAGAAATATTTGTATGGCCTACATTTATTTTCTATTTTGGGTGTAATTTGTAGTTGTCTATGTATGTGTCCATGGCGCCTCCGACACAGGGTTTCTCTAGTGCGGGGCTATGTTGAATGTGTGCGTTATTATTATTAGAAAGCTATAAGAAATAGTACAGCGCCAACAACTGACCTGTGTGTTCGTCTCCGTATATTCCAAAAATGTTCTGTATTTATTATACTAAAGATAAAATCTCTAACTACTGTTGCATTCGGTGGTGTGGAAAAAACAGCAAAACAACTAATTACAAAACAAACAGAAGCACATTTCATCGGTAATTATTAAACATGTAATTTTTTAATTTTCGCTCATTAAAGCAAAGCTCAAGTTAAACTGGTCGATTTGAAGTGAAACATTGACAACACCCGTCAATTGTTTCGAATTCGGCTATCCAATCGGAGCGCATTTTTCATTCATAATGATTTGGCAGAATGGTTTTCAAACAAATGAAATGACATTTCTTCTCTATTTCTGGTTAAATATTCGATCGTGGCATGTCAACACGTACATTAAAATTTTGATTCAGAAGTAAAAAGAGTGCCTTTATTATATGGTTTATGAAATTGTTATTGTAAAAATAGAAAAAAAATTTGGTAAATTAATTGTTTTATAAAATGTCATGAAACAAAAGTAGTTGTTTATGATGTTAGTAATATAATCTCCAGAGGTTGTTGTAATTTTTAACCGACTTCAAAAAAAGGAGGAGGCTCTCAATTCAACTGCATTTTTTTTGTATGTATGTTACGCGATAACTCTGCCATTTATGAACAGATTATGATGATTCTTTTTTTTTTGGAAAAAAGGGTACCTCCATAGTTGTCACATTTCATTTTGAAGAAAATCATCCAACTCTAAAGGTGGCTGTTCACGCATGAAGGTTCATTTTTATAAATAGCGCCTAAATTTTATTATAAGTATCAATTATTGGTTGATTTTGCTATTCTTCTAGTAGTGAGAACCGATTTTTATTATCTGCTGTGTCAAGTTCCGTGTAGTGGCAAACTAGGAGATGAATCCGGGTTTGCGCACTTTCCGGTAACCGATTTCAATATAACTTGGTAGTCATATGTAATTCCACGTACTTTTAAGGTCGGTTCTTTTAGTACTCTGTACTGACTATACAAATAAAACTTTGTAATATTTACCACTGTATTGTCAACACGCCGAAGTCAGTTAAAAGTTTTACCGCAAAACATTCTCGATTATTGATTGACAATTCCCAAGATCGTCCTGAGTCTTTGTCAGCTGTTATCTCCAACTCTTGAGTCATTGTGGAAAACTTGTAACAAAATGCCGCTTTCACTTGGTCGGTTTTATTTGTCTTTGATTGATTGTGTTTTGTGTCTGTATTTGTGTTATCCAGTAGTTAAAGGTACCTTTATGCGGTTTGTAATGAAGGGTTGATTCTTGAACCAAAAGTTGACGAGACGAACAAGTCGTGCGCCTGGTGATCAGCGACACGCCTGTCCGTAACAGTTGCAGTGCCGCTCAGAGCTTTAAATCGTAAACATCTTATGGGCACTGCCTCTGCGCCCGTCACCTTGAGACATAAGTAGACAAGTCCCATGTACCTGTAATTTCAATAGCACCCTTACCCTTTCAATCAGGAACGCAGAAGTGCTCAGATTACTGCTTGGCGGCAGAAATAGGTAAGGTGGCAGTACTTCTCTGGACGAACTCTTTTACAAGACGCTCGACTGCTACTAATTTAAATAGCAATAAGAGTTTTTACTAAATTAACCAACGCGTCCAGAACTGGTGAATCATAAAGGTGTCGTATTTCATTATACAATGCCGAATCACATACATCTTCACACAAAATAAAACTATAGGCGCGTTTATTCAGGACAGGAATTTCATCGCGTTCACCTCATGCAGCCGCCGCGCGGTCAAAAAGCGGAGTCCGCGTGGCCGCCGCGCAGCGACCGCGTGTGTCTAACTGTCATGGCAAAATACGCTCTATTTCTTTAGCTTTTACGTTTTAACTTAAATGAGCGTCGCGGGCACGCGGGCGAGGCTGGCTTGAATTTGGCCAATGTGACGCCCCGCGCGCGCCATGGCCGCGCGGCTGCCTAGCGGTTGTATTATTTAGGGAAATTTAAATGTTGTTGTCTAGTAAATATAATTCAGATTCGCCATTAATGTACATGAAGGCGTGCTAACTGGGGGGCGGTCGCCGCGCAGGGGCCGCGCGAAATCTTTCGCCTCGTGTAACTGGGCGCTTAGGTTGGGGTGTGTCAACTCATTCCCCGATTCGCCCAACATAGCCCCTTCAGGTGTTCACTTGTTTCAGTCTTACAAAATTCTTGGAATGTACACTTGGAGTTTATTTTCCCAACCCAAAGACAGGAATTTCGACAAAGGGGAATTTAAAGAATAAATACTCGAATTGTAAGAACTACATGGCCAATATGTAAGTAATTAAAGTTTCATATACATATAGTTTTTTTAAGTTTTTTGGGTATACTTTGACACTCTACGGACTTTTTGGTCATACCAATATATATATATATACTAGTTCCTTTTCAGTGCTGTCAATGGCCATTGTAACTTCCACACCAAACAGTGAAAGCACTGCAAATTTTGAAAGTATACACCCAAAGGTACGCTAGCCACACTCAAAGGTACGCTAGCCGATCTGAAAGGTAACACTAAATCTTCCCACCCAATCACCCTCAGTCCCTTTTATTGTGTCAAGATAAACTCGCATTGAAAGCTGTGCAAATAAATTACTAGCATAGCGGTTTGATACTATTGTGTAACAGCTTTCAAGAGATGTCGATATCGATTTATAGTATACTTTGAATTTTTCTGGGTTTTATTTTGCTTCTTATATAGTCTTCTTTCGCAGAGCAATGTCTAGTTATAAATTTGTAATATTACATATTAATACACATTAGAAGCAGGGTAACAGACGCAGCGCAAGTGGCCCTCAGGTCTTTGTTGTTTATAGTTCTGAGTGGCACTGCAAGAGTCATGGATAGGCATGTCACTTACCACCAAGCGTACGTCTTGTTCGTCCCGTCATTTGGTATATAGCATAATAATCTCAGTACAGAGGACTAAAAAAACCGACCTCAAAAGTACGTGGAATTACATTTATTTGCCAAGTTTTATTGAAATAACCCCTAGTTCGCCACTATACAGGACTTGACACTGGAGATAATAAAAATCGGTTCTCACTACTCAAAGTATATTGAGAGAGAAAAACGCCTTGACTTGGAGAATAGCAAAACCAACCATTAAAATAGTTGCTCCTTAAGTAAAATGAAGGCGCTATTTATAAAAATGAATGTTCACGCGTGACCAGCCACCCTTAGAGGTGGATGATTTTCTTCAAAATGAAATGGGACCACTATTGAGGTACCCTCTTTCCAACAAAAAAGAATCATGAAAATCGGTTCACAAATACCGGAGTTATCGCGTAACATACAAAAAAATACAGTCGAATTGAGAACCTCCTCCTTTTTTTGAAGTCGGTTAAAAAACCGGGAAAGCTCTAAAGTTACAGACAAGACAGATAATTAACTGCGTGTAGGTATTTGTATTTTTTACGGGAGGCGCATGCGTTACCAAAAGACAACAGTTGGTTATTTTCGAAGAGTTCAATGATGTTATTACAAAAAGGGAAATGGTTTCACAGTTCATATGCAAATCAAAATAAAGCAACAGTAAAGGACATACTTCTGAATTCAAATAATGGTTGCTAAAACTAATAGTTGACCCTTTTGTTCAGTGTTTTCCTTTTGTAAAACGTGACCGGTCTGTACAATAAACGATTAAATAAAAAATGACTAGACATGTTAATTTAAATTCGGGTGAATTCGGAAATCCAAAGATTGCGAGTGGTATCAGGAAATTCGTTGTACTCATCGGCCTACCATATATAAAGGCCCATATACGCTTCTATATTACTAATATACCTGTTATTATATTAGGTTATTATACAACTTCTGCGTACTTGGATGACAAAAATCCGTGGTAGTAACCCGTTTAGCTCATGGAGGTAGTCTCGATCTGTGATGTTTGAAAACATAAAAAAAAATATATTATAAATGTTGAACGTGTACAAATGTTATCTACAAAGAGCAACCTCCAGAGTTTCTTGCTCATTCTTCTCAGGGGAATCTGCGTATGAGTAGGCGTGTATAATCAATGTGATAATTTCAGGCGCAAACTTCGCACCTACGAAATAAAATGTAGAAATAAATTTTATGAATTTGAATTTAAGCTGCAATGCCTTAACTATTATACCGGTTTTTATGGTTATTAAGTGACGGAACGAGCAAGCCGTCCGCCTGATTGTGACAGTTTAATCTTTATCTAAAAATTTTTTACGCTCTTGATTGTTACATAGAGATTACTATCTTTCATTAGCCTGTGGGAGATGTAGTAACAAAAGTTTGCCGCAGGGCGTCCTGCACTATGTTTTCCTTGACGTAGTTGCCATTTCAGAATATTTTGAAACCTACTCGCTGTGAAGATTCGTTTAAGCTATTCAGCATCTCGCCGAGCTCCTGCAGAGATTTCGCCATGATAACAATATCATCTGCAAATCAAAGGTGTGAGATGTACTGCTTGATGTTAATGCCCCATCTATCCCACTCGAGCATCTTGAAGACACAACATAACAGTTTCGGAGAGATGATGTGTCCCTATCTCACTCAACGACGCAGTTGAATTGGTCTTGTGCTCTGTCCTTGGACTTGGACGGTCATCATAGCTACAGCGTAAAGGTTTCACAATACCTGCAGTACAACGAGTCCAGAACAGCCCAGACTTCGATGGAGTCGAAGGCTGTTTCGTAATCCACATATACTAGGCACAAGAGTCGGTTATATCTGTGACGATGTGACCTCCTTAGATCATCATCCCACCTTTTTATCACCTTTTCTCTGGTTCCTGGCCACTTGTTTTCAAATTTTGAATCGTTCTTTAATTCCTTTGCCTCGCTATTCTCTTTTTGTTTCGTTCCGTCGTCACTCCCAGCTCAATAGCGAGCAGTTCGGCTGTAATTTTTAATTGCGTCGAATTTTGATCCTTTTGCCAGTTCTCGACCTAAATCATGTACCAATTTTAATGTTAATACCAGTCTGTAATTCTGTATAACTCGGCCCATTTTTGGTAAGTATCTACTTTGTATTCCTCCATAAGCATATCCGTATGTAATTAAGTTAGGGAGCGTTTTATAGTATAGTACCTGTGTTTTATATACCTTTTCTTGTTACAGCCTTTCTTTCCTTTCTTTTCCTTCAAACTATCAAATAAATTTTAGTGGACCGAAGTATTCTATTTTATTGCCTTGATCATGGTCACGGTACATTAATGGTTTACAACCTTTTCATATTCTTCGGTCTTCTAAATAATTTGCCTCAAGGTATGTGTGTGGTCTACGGTACTGAAGCTTTTTCGTACCCATGATCTACGGATTAAAACTTTCTCCCCTTAAATTACTCTCTATGGACTCAAAATTGCATTACTGCACCATGCAATGCAAACTTGTGCGTTGCTATCAAGTTTAAGTTGATTGTTTCAGACAAGAACTTTGCTTGACGTAGTGAAATTATCATTACAGTCTTAATCAACTTAGTTCAAAACTAACAACAAGTGTGACTTAAAATGAATTACTGTTCTGGACGATTTTTTTTATTTACAATGCATCCTTATTAGGGTTTATATTTTTATTAGCCAGAGCTCAGAATTATTTTCCTTTTACTATCAATGTCAATTTCAAATGAAAATGATTCGATTAGCGTTGTTTATATGTATTTTTGGTCTGAGTTTTCACATTTTCATTTAATTTTTTTTACTGGATTGTCCAATCCAAACCGCATACACCAGTTTGCAAGATAGATTTACGAACATTCATCATCAAGAATCATGGAAGAAACTTGCAGACATTTCGGTCCGCTTGCAAGTCAAAGTAAACAAATGAATTTAAACTGCTAAGTATTTAATCATTTATCAAATGTTTAATCATTTTAACTCTAATGCCATGATCGTGACTAAATTGAACTTTTCATTTAATATTTCTTTAACCGCTCACGCGATGCGCTCCTCCTACCGCAAAATGGCGGCTATTTGATTTTGCAAATTAGAAAAGCGTTCAGTTTAAATACAAGTTTTTATAAACAAAAATTATTATTCTGCATTGCTAAATAAATACCCTCCGTACTACCAACAAAAACATCTCAAATAAAATGCAGTAACACACAAACGCAAATCCTGCACTTAAAAAGCAATAATGAAATTTTTGGTGTACTTGGATATATATGATAATATTCCGTTTGAGTGGTTCTAACGTTTACCATGAAATTACTCCTTAAAGTATAGTTTATAAACATTTATATTCAGTAGTTCAGTAAACTTAAAAAACGCTACTTACGGTATGTTTTCAACAAATAAACACCGAAATCACCAGCCCAAACAATAATACACACGATTGTCGTGACGTATTTTTGAAGTTGTTTATTTTTTTAAATGACAGACGCAGGCATTAAAAACTTTATGATTAATGGAACTTATAGGGCGTTAAAATCGTATACAGAGCGTCATTCACGCTTTAGTCTTCCTTTGTTCGACTGACAGCGAAGCAAGCAAAATTAGACAGTACTGCGATGACATTACAATTTAAATTCAACGTTTTAGCTTTTTCATATTCCTTACATGTCACTACGTTTAAATAGGTTGACTTGGGACATTTTTTTCGTGGTTTTTGTATTAGACCCGTCGTCCATTTATTTGTAAGTCAATGGCTGCATGTATCGCGTGAGCGGTTATAGATAATATAGATTAATAAAAATGATACAAGTAACTCAAAACGAACGCCCCTAAAACTCAATTACAAACGCACAGGTCTATTATGGCAGATAACGTCGAACAAGACAATAAATACATGGCATTTTGATAACTGGCACCCAATAACTAATATTAAAGATGCTCGATAACCGCCGTGTTCTATCAACCATCTACACGCCATTGTTCCTCAAGATGTCTTGGTTAAGGGTTGATTTATATTACAGTGATGGCGAGGCGAAGATTTGGCCAAAAAGTGATTAAGTTAAAATTACGTTATTTTATGGGAAACGTTGATCTACTACAAGCCGAATTACACTTGAAACCGCCAATTTAATTTAATCTTAAGCGGTCTCAAGTGTTCACGGCTCTGCAATTGCTATTATAGAACCTGTGAGGGTTGAAGGGCGTTAAGATAATGTCTAGGAATCAATGTCAAATCTAAATCTACGAGAGAACCTGGCCGAACATTCGAATCATTATCTTCATCGCCTAAAAGTACATTTATTTTTACAATAATTCAAAATTCGTAGCAGTAGAGCTCCTTGTGAAAGAATTCGTCGAGGGTAGTACTGTCTCCTTATTCATTTCTGCCGCCAAGCTGATCACCGCGTTCCGGTTTAGAAGGATAAGGGTGCTTGCTGGTGAAATTACAGTCGCAATGAATTTTCAACTTATGTCTCAGGGTGACGGACAGTGCCCTTTTAGCGCCACAGCAACGGTTATGGATGTTATGGACAGGCGTGACTTACCATCAGGAGTACGATTTGTTTGTTCGTTACTTAGAAATCGTCTTTTCAGTGAATTCACTTGATTCCAACGTCGACTAACAGCACACACAACAATTACTCATTCATTATTTGATTTTCAAATCGGGACTTAATCACGTATAAAACATATTTTATTTACCTCGACGTTTCGGACATACTGCAACGTCCATGGTCTTGAAGGAACTGAAGAGGTGGGTATCTTCTAGCCGTGCGAGTTTTTTTAACTACCCGCACTTGATCTTCATTATTTCCTAATGAGCTCTTTTAATAGACGGACACTCGCAGCCCATAGAATATTTGCAGAAAACGGTGTATCCTTACGCGGTATTATCCTAACACACATAGGAAGTAACTCCGAATCGCGACACTTAATTAAAAATGACAACGATGTAATTATGCGCACTCGTTTAATATGTCCGAAACGTCGAGGTAAAAAAAATATGTTTTATAGGTACGTGATTAAGTCCCGAATTAAAAATCAAATAATGTGTGAAAATCGCGGCAGTTTAAATCATATTAGTCATTCATCTTTTAAATGAATGAGTCAGACACGTCTCCTTAAAAACCTTTCCCAAACTTTAGTATTATTTGCATGATTTCCCTTATTCTTTACTTTACTTTAGCTATGGTCCTTGCTAGCGCTTCACCTGACATGACTAACGGGTTGATGCCGACAGTCGCTCAGCATGACGACTTACGTAACAACTCGACTGGCGGGCATAGGTCACAAAGCGTCTGCCTGACGTGTGACGTGACGCGACCTTCTTGCGGGAATCTACTAGATGCGAGAAGCGCAAAACCGGTTGTTGTGGACATATTTAGGGGAGGTCTATGTTTCTGTAGGACGACGTCTTTGTGATATAACGATGATGATTTAAATGCTATTCATTCGTAAAGCAGATTCACCTGAGAAGGACGAGTAAGAAACTCTAGGGAATAAAAGTGTTTGTAATAGTCTTCAAATTTCAAATTCAAAATATCTTTAACATCATAGTAAGTTAAATTACATTTGACTTTAGATTACTGATGATTAAATATAGTAAGGCAGATTTCCCTGAGAAGAACTAGTCTGAAATTCTGAAGGCCGCTTTTTGTAAATTGATGTTTGTTCATATTTATATCTGAAAATATCATAGATAGTAATAGTAAAAGAGCTAATAGTATAGTTCCAATATTTTTTTCTTATAAGACACCCCGTCTTTGTTGGATGTGTATGTCTTTAAAATTAATTTATATATAAAATACATAGTAATGGCTTCGGTATTGACTTTATTTGAAAGATAACTTTATATCAGTAACCAACTTCAAAAAATTAGGAGGTTGTGTTGCTATTTTTTTGACAACAATTCATGTAAGCGATCTGTTCAGCTCTTGCAGGTGGTTTCTAAACCTGATATTTCCGAATAAAATTGTTGTAAATTATGAATATAAATAAAGGTACCTATTTTCATAAAGAAAATTATACTCACAAAACTTTCTCAAGAAAATTATACTCACAAAACATTAGATAATTATTTTGATAAGTACGAGTGTTGACTTATTAACCGACTTCAAAAAAGGAGGAGATTCTCAATTCGACTGTATTTTTTTACTCCGATTATTCTGACAATTTGATATTTGCTTTGTTGGAAAGGGAGAACCTCAGTAGTGGTCCCATTTCAATTTGAACAAAATATTCCGTTAACCGGTTTCAATAAAACTTTGCAAATAGGTGTGTGTTCACAAACTTGTGAGGTTGTATTTTCCACAGTTTAAATGCGACTTTATACGCCGCGGCTAGCTCGCGGCGGATTCACACTAAAACACAAATATGGTAACACAAAAAAAAGGGAATATTATAACCAATACATGGCGCCCGATGTACGAAAAAATGGTCGAAAATTGGATTTCTAAAGTATGATTTATTCGAGCCAGTTACTGCGGCCATATGCCTGAAGTCGTACCTACATAACGCCAGCAGCCGTAGAGCTCCTGGTGAAAGAGTTCGTTCAGGGGTGACTTTAGGAAAATGAAACGTATTAGTATGGGAAAATTTTGAATTCGAGCTGTGAAATAGGATTTTTCAATTTACGTCTCAGAGTGACGGGTTCAGTGGCAGTGTCCCTTAGTAGAACTAGCACAACAGAACGCGACTTGCGCGAGAGAGACACGAGGCGCGACTATACCTCGCGCATAGAGATTCCGCACTGTATGTCGTTGTCGCGCAACTCGTGCTAGACCTACAGATCTTTACGATATAAAGCTCTGAGCGGCACTGCAACTGTTATGGACAGGTGTGTCGATTACCACCAGGCGCACGACGTTCTATATCCCGTCATTTGGTATCATAAAAAAATATAAAACTGTAATAGCATATAATTATATTTCAAATAAAACCTGTACCTCGAAAAACAACCTGTACAGGAAACGTTGCACGTACTTTGAATTTGTAACTTCAAGAACGGCTAGTTAGTTTATACATACTTTTAATAATGTTTAAGTAATCATAATAATGTCAGACAACTACACTAATTGCCTGGTCTCAAACTTGGGAATTCCTTTTACTATAAGTGTCAGAGCAACGGAACTATTTAGAAAAGTTCATTTCATATGTGGGGCGTACATTTGTTATTATTAATGGTTATACATTTTTTTATACGTGTATAGTAAAGTACGTACCCCTGCAACAGGAACCACTCATAACACTGTTGTAACAAATTGTTGATGAACCTTAATAAATAAAATCCACTTCTCTTCTACTGGACAACACGCCTGCGGAGCCAAGCGAAACATTGTAAGGGCCCATTGTATTCGGCTGTATCTATAATTACTCGTGATAAGAAAACGATGGGTTCCGTCGACGAAGATTTTAGAAAGATTACACGAAATTATCTTCTCCATAAAGGCAAAGTAAACTCAGGAAAGTACTGAAGCTGCAAGATACAAATTCTACAAATATTTTTGATCATTATCAATCCATTTCTATGTTCGAAAGCTGGACACGGGTCTAGACAACATCACATCACATATTATAGACAATATCACGTACGTTGCTCTGATCCCAAAGAAAATAAGTAAAGCACTTGAGTCACGGAAATCGGAAACATTGACCATACCACAAACGCTCATACTCGAACAGCCGGCTATTGAATCCAGGACCTCGGAGATGACGACATCATGAAAACCACTCAACGACGGAGATCGTCTACACTCTGTCGCGCGGGACTCGCGTAATTAAATACAAGTCTCGGTTCACATAAATTTTGTTGTAGAAATAAAGAAAGAGTACACGAAGGGAAAAGAAGAGGTGAAGTAAAGGCGTAAAGGCTGTAACAAAACATAATGATATAAAAACAGGTACAATCGTATGAAAACAGTCCCTACTTAATTACAGGTTGTGGTAAAAAGGAACTTATCCCAAAAGGGTCTGTAATTTCTAGAAATACTATGCTTTATAAGCAGTTCGGTTACATGATTTAACTGGTTAGAATTTTATGCGAAGTAGAACACGTTATCTCGTTTCGGAAGTTTGGTAGAAAGTGGCGATGGAAGGAATAAAAGTAAGTGAAGAAGAAGAAAAGGAATTTAAGAAGGCTTCAAAGTAGGTGGTCAGATACCAGAGATAAGGGTGACAAAAAGGTTGGGTGACGATGAAAGAGGTCGCATTGTCACAACTCAGGCGACGGTTTAGCCCCATGCAGTGTTCGTCGACGTGCAGGTTTCATCACGATAATAGCTCCCTGGAGCGCTTAAAAAAAGAGACTTACCCGCGGCAC
Source organism: Hyposmocoma kahamanoa (assembly GCF_003589595.1). Taxonomy (NCBI): domain Eukaryota; kingdom Metazoa; phylum Arthropoda; class Insecta; order Lepidoptera; family Cosmopterigidae; genus Hyposmocoma; species Hyposmocoma kahamanoa. The sequence goes on from NW_020654748.1 coordinate 19,792,893, forward strand.
TCCTTACACTACCAGGTGCCGGTAATCCAGAGGCTAAAGAGTCGGCATAGGTTCATTAAAGAAGTATTCCCTCTGGAACTAATCAAGTCCGTATAAATTTCTGGAAAGAGAGATACCCCACGGCATCACTCATTCAGCAGTTGAAGCATCTCTCACCTGGGTATAATCTACCTTGGCACACTTGGAAGTCTTTAAACAGACTGCGGACCCAAGTCGGCCGAAACAAGGAGAGCATTCTCAGGTGGAGTTACAGCTCTGAGAGCGATGTATTTGTGGTGTCTCTCCCCAGAGTACGGCACATCTTTTGTCTTGTCCTGCGTGCACCTACACCTGCACACACGAGGAACTGTACAACGCCACTAATAATACTGTCAGTCGCTGAGTACTGATCCTCACAAATATAAATGTCAGAGTCGACACTCTAAGAAGATCACGATAATTTCCTCATGGTAAATTTCAAATTAAATTCCGCACATAAATTCCGAGAAACTCAGAGGTGCGAGACCGGCTTTGAACCCACGGCCTCTGCTTGAGATGCGGTAAGTGAAACAATAAGGCAACCACGGCTTTTAATGTTGAGTTTTAAAAAAATCTGCAAAATTTTCCGAAATCGGTTTTAAATTAGTACATGTGGTTGCTATATACGCTTTGTGTCGAAGACTGGCTTGTTGCGAGTTGAGTGTTGTCAAACAAGTGTGTCGGATGAAATATTAAACAGGAAATAAATCCGCTTTATTTTTTAGTGAAATTCACACGGCTGCCGATGCCGCCCGGGACTGTTTCAAAAATGATTCATCCAAAATATGGACTGACCTGTGTTTATCTGTAAGAGGGATAGCGTGTCAATCTTTGTCGAAATGTAAGCAATGAATATCCACTGTGAGGCTGAGGTTACTACATTATCTAGAACTACACAAAAAAGTCACTATCTGTAGGTAGGGTAGTTAAAGGACTTCTGTAAACAAGTTTTAGAAGCAGTAGGGCTTCTTCAGAGTTAGCGCAGGGAAGTGTTGCCGCCTTACCTATTTCTGCTGCCGAGCTGTAATGTAAGCATTACTTCATTCCGGTTTCGAAGGGTAAGGGTGCTGGAGAAATTACAGGCACATGGGATTTGACAATTGTCTCAGGGTGACGGCGACAGTGGCAGTGCCGCTCAAAAGTTTTGAGTGGCATTGGACAGGCGTGTCGGGCGCGACTTGTTCGTCTCTTACTTGGTATCATAAAAACAAACTATTCTACTGGTCGAGATCAATAAATGAGCCCAAACACGATTGCTTTGTTGCGAGTAGTTGAGGAGTTGGGTAGCGTGCAGATCGTCTTGGTTGCTGTATCAGATCAGCTGCCCCATAACATAACCTAGTAAGTGCTTTAGACAAAATTTTACCAGAGAACCCAAAAACACAAACCAAGGTCGCCCTTAAACTTAAGAGTGATTACACATGGCAACTTTTAGCAGCGATGCAATTGCAGTCGCTCGCTTGCATCGGTGCTTAAAATCGTGCGCGTGTGTAAAGGTAGACGATTAGCGACTGCATCGCGTTTGCATCGCTACTGCATCGCGTTTGTATTGCTGTTAAAAGTCACCGTGTGTAACCTCGCTCTTAATGTAAAAAGGTAAAGATAAAAAAATATTGATGACACAAAAATGAGTAACTTATACAGGGTTATTTGTAAAATACTAACAACCTCACAGGATTGTATTATTATCACACAATAGAAAACAACTTTTATACCATAAGTTCATACAAAACATGATAAATATACCAACAAACCGATTTTGTTGTACTATCTGACACTTTTTAGATCTGTATATGATATAGTCTGTTCCAATACATTGTACCAGAAAGGTAAGCAAACAGATCATTGACCCGACCATAGATAGTTTATTGTTTGCCAACTGCACTGCCCACTACAAATCGATTAATTAATTGAATGAATCGATTTGTTTAATTGAATGTATGGAATAACTGGGTTTTATATAATAAAATGGGTTTTGTGATTCGCTGCTGATTACTATAAAATAATATGTGATTTAAGACTGAGCGATGATTTTAGATTTAACAAATTAAAATTTTCCGAAACCTAATTTTTAAATGAAATCCTTACATTTAGATATTCATTCGATTGTGATTAAATTTTCGATTCACTAATCGATTACTAAAACTTTAATTGAATGTATCGAATGAGTCGAATGAATGTACAGTCTTATGCAACCATAGAATATTAACGAGAAATAACCTCACTTTTGAACTAACATTTTTCAAATAAGATATTAATCTGTTATTCAAAAAAATATTGCTGGAAAACGCGATGAGATATCAAGTTGAAATCTTCAAAATATACGTGAAAGTGTTACTTATTCCATTTATTCAGTGATTGCTGTATAATTTTAACCAAACCGGTTTGTTTACTTTTCTGGTGTAATAGATTGGAACAGACTTTAGTGTTAGACGTGTCGTCCATTTGTTGGTAGGTCAATGTTGTTAATACGTACCTGTTTTGTGTTGTATTGAGTCTTAAGCAACCAAATTTTGGTTTTGGCATACTATAATTATCATTGTCATCATCAACCTGTCATACATCCCATTGCTGAGCACAGGCTTCTCCAAGCTGGCTTAATGATAGATAGATAGATAGATAATTCGTTTATTTGCCGAAACACAGTACATTACAAAACAAACTTACAACAATGGTACAGTAGTAGAATTAAAAAATAATAATAATAATAATAAAGAAAAACAAACTAGCCTATACTTGATGTGGAGTGTTATATTGTGTGGAGTGTAGATTTGCGTGTACTGTGTCAGCAAAAAGGACCCAACTCAGCATTATGTCGCAGCTCAGTAGAACTATGACGCTGGTGATTCTGCTAGGTCCTAAATGAGCCGGTAAAGAGAAGATTTATAGTAACGAATTGAAACTGTGTCAGTGTGTATGAATATAATTATAATTATGATATTAACTGTATATGAAATATAATATAATACAAAATAATATATACGTATACACATGCACAACACAATAATGCGGGTAAGAGACTTCCAAGGGTCGTGAACTTTCGTAGATTTGCAGGTTCCAACACAATGATTTTCTTCAACATTAGCAAGAGATTATTCGGATATAGCTAGTAAACATTCACACATAACTTAGTATTTAAAGTCATAGGTGCACACCTTTACAGCAGTGTTGGGCAAAATTTAATTGTTCAGGCAATTAAAGATTGACAATTAATTAATTGTCAATTGCGAAACAGCAACTAACAATTAATCAATCGTTAATATATATACGCGATCTACTATTAACAATAAATTAATTTTCAGTCTCAGGAAATGAAACTACTTTTCCGGATTTAAATCGCGTATATTTGTTTTTTCAAACAAACCGACGTTTCGGGCCCTTTACAGGTCCCATGGTCACGATTGACTGAGGTGGTACAGTCTTTAACCAGTTATGTCTAATATTGATGCAAACCACCCTATTTTTTCACTATAGTTACAATTGTTATTAATGAAATACCTTATTTTTCATTTTACAAAGAAAACATTCCAATTTACGCTACATTAAGTTTTACAAATTATTTTATTGAATAAATTTTTATTAAGTTCGATTTATTATTAATTAACAATAGAAATTGGAATAAACTAAAACATCTTAACTAGTACTGCAGTCTTAGGTCTGTTTGGAATTTTTCATTGGAGGAACTGGATCCCATTGGGACTGGATCCCAAACTGGTGGTACGGAGAAACCATCTTCCCTGTTGAAATTAGGATATTGGGTTGGGGGGTGGGTTAGGTTAGGTTAGGGGGTGGGTTAAGACCCGGGAGAAGGGTGTCGTCACCTCTATGGAGGGGTGGTCAGGTCCATGGCTCTCTATGGGGCTCCTATATGAGCTGAAGCTCTGAATGCTTAGACCAGGACGCTGTTGCGGAGGCCGCAACGGGTCATGGCGATCAGAGTGGCGAGGGCGTATCGCACCGTGTTTTACGAGGCAGCGTGCGTCCTCGCGGGAACCCCCCCATAAGACCTAGAGGCGGAGGTCCTAAAGGCCGTATACAACCATAGGGCTGACGCCAGGAGGGCAGGGGCAGACCTGTACCCCGAAGACGTCCACAAGTGGAGACTGAGCGCGAGGCGGGAGCTATTCCGAAAATGGAAAAGACGGCTGGAGGACCCGACTGCTGGCGTCCGTACGGTAGAGGTAGTGCGGCCTATTCTTAAGGAATGGGCGGAGGGGCGGAAGGGGCCGCTCACCTATCGACTGGTACAGGCGCTCTCTGCGCGCGGGATGAATACCCCGGCCAAATACTACCGGAGCAGACGAACGTATTCAACCCTACAGCTAACCACATACCCTCGCGAGTCCATACCCAAGTCTACTAGTGACGTCAGTGAAGGCGTATTCATTGGGCCGGACGCCCGCCATACCCTGGTCTTACCAGGGAACCCGCAGTCTCCCCTGAACTTCTTTGTCTCGAGCCGGTATAAACATCAATATAAACCACTTTGGGGATCGTCGCTTTAGATTATAGTGACAGAGCTTGGAGTGACAGTTCACGCAATATAAACGGCACTTAGTGTTGGAGTATTTTGATAGTAACCATACGTTTTGATGCAACTTTTATTCCATCTCTTCTAACATCAAAACACAGCACTCAGTTATGACTTTGCTAGCTCACAAGATTTAATTTTATTGAACTGACCACTAGCTTTTTTGCAACATAAACAGTGCGATTCAACGCATTAAAAAAATGGAATTAAAATTAATCAATGTAATTTGAATAAACGTCTAAAATAAGATTTTCTTAGAAGGAATATTCATCAAGCAGATTAAGTTAAAGAAAATTGCTTTAGCGAAAAAATGTTCGACTTATTCCGGATACGACGTTTTATAACTAGTATACGGAATCTTGACGGCGGAAAAGCTGGTTAGTACGGTAATACGGTTTTTTTGCTTTATATTTAAAAACGTTTTTGCAATTTTTTTTTGTGCAGGTATATTTTTATTTGTAGGTGGTATAAAAAGTTAAATTCTCGGTAAGACTTATAAGGCTTTCCTGTTCGTGTTTTGAATATTGATTGCGATGACGGTATGGGAAATATTATAACTCAATTTTCATGTTGAAAAAGTTTGCAAATTCTCTCTTTCCTTCCTCCGACGAGAGTTCTTTTTAGTGCCTCGCTGGTGGTACGGAAGAATGTTCATAGCGGCTATTAAATTCGTAATTGGTTACGTTCTCCTAATTAACAAAGGACCATCCCGTTAAATTCTCTTTCAAAGAAGAAACACCACTTTGAGATCAGTCCATCTGTTTGAAAGCTACGATGCTACAGACAGACGTACAGAAACGTAGATAAAGGCTTGAAACATATAACTCCCCTCTTTTTCTTTCTTCTTGGTTACCTACGAGACAGGTTTTGCCTAGTGTAGGAGCCAGTGTAACCGGTTTAGATAAAGTTTAAAAGTACATGTCTTAAACATACGTATTCCATAAGGTGTAATATGTTCCTGTTCCTGTTATCGGTAACTGAACTGTATTTATTTTTATGTACAAATAAATAAATTACTTACTTTTGCGTCGGATTTAATAAACCACAGTTGATTTCTGCTTCGCTCCGACAGATAAGGGGTTTGAGCCGCAGATTTGTTCACACGATCGTATTATAATACGAGCCCTGTACTCCACTTATGGTGTGGTCGGGTTCGGCGTGGGGCGCGTGGTCGGGTTTAGAAAAGATGACGGCGTGTGCTTATACTCTTCGGTAGCACAGGGAATTTAGGAGACGAACATATTTTGTTATTGTTATGAACGTTGGTTCTGCTCTACTTTTAGCGACGTATTTAATACTTCTAATATGTTTGGCATAGCTTTCAATAAAAATGTAGCTCACACAGAGACGTAAGTCGAGATACAATAACGCTATAAGTACGTACCTCATTTCCACTACATCGGGAAGTGTGCTTTACATTTTTAACAATTGTGAGATCTTGTATTCGCAATAGAGCGTTCTTATACTACCTACGTACGGTAGCGTTATCATATTATAATATAGAAGACAAACACTTCCCCAAACGACATTAAACCACAGACGTCATAAACGAGATCTCAGTAAGAGCGGCACGAGCGGAGAACTAAGTTCTTGATGCTTTGCGGATTATAATGACTCGTATTACATTGCTGCTCCACTGAGAGGTGTTAAAACGGTTAACAGGTGTTAAAAGACTTGTACTAACTATACGAGAGTTGTCGAGGTTTGGCAACCAGTTTGTCGATCCCTAAAAGTATCTGCGAAATTTCTCAAATTCTTCATTGTAACTCCGTATCAATCTCCGAATAAGGTCAGAATAGAAACTAACCCGCGTGTCCGTCTCCCCGCCACAGACACAAGTTCATTCTGTTTCACTACAGACAATAGGTCAGGGGGTACAATAGCCAAGTTCGAGTGAACAAAACCTTTCGCAACGTCTCTCTTTGTGTCCCCTTTATGAATTGTCTCGGGAACTGAACGAATGAAAATTTATTCTGTATTAGGTTTTACAATTGTTACAAAGGTTTTTAGAGTCCCGTGTCATGCAAGTGGAAGTTCTTTTGTTACTTTGACTATTCTGATGTGAGGTATAAAATAATGAGACCCTAAATTTACGTAGAGCATCCGTGAAAATTTTACACAGAAATTTTATTTAAATTTAAACAAAAAATGAGAGATAAATTGTTAAATTTAAGTTATAAATGTGCTGTTGCAATAAAAAAAGCGTGGGAGTTCTAGAAATGCTATACAGAGAAATAAAGTTAAAGTAACGAACATTTTCCTTTCATCATTTTTGAATCTTTTGAGGAGTGGGGTTAGTCCTGTGGGACGTACGTTGCTTCTCATTTGCGCCGAATTCCTATGGCGGTAAGTATGTATTTTATAATTTTATTTTCTCAGTTACGTACATTTGTAATACCTTTTTCTAACGGTGGAAGGACACCGTAATGATACCTGCTTGTCGTAGAAGGTTCATAGTCCATGTAAAATCCACGTAAAAAGCACTATCATTTTATTTCGTGACTCAGGAGTCTATACCACCTGAAATGGGTTTGGTTGATTCGGCATAATAGTGAGTGTTGAATCAATCTCTTTGGAAGAAATATATTGTAAAATTGAGGATGTATACTTGTGACGGTGTGACCTCCTTACACCGTCATCTCACCTCTTTGTATCGCCTCTCTCCTCTTGTATCTTATAATTTTTTTTTAAATTTGAATTGTTCCATCTTCCTTCACTTTCTCATTTTGTTTTCGTACCACGGTCACTCCCAGCTCGACCGCCACAACGGTCAGAGCTGTTAATAAGCTAATCATGTGTAATAATTTATAAGTCTACACCCTTCATGTGTCTATTTCTGTAATTCAGTTTCTCGGCCCATTTAGGGGTAAGTGCCTTAATAATAAAGTGTAGGGAGTGTTTTATACTGTTATACTTGGTTTTTTTTTTACATTTACCTTTATATTGTAACAGCCTTTCTTTAAACTTTACTTCTTTAATAAATTTTGTGGACCGGAAGTTTCCCATTTCATTGCCGTGAACCTGTTCACGGCTAGTTAGGGTTGCAACCCTTTCATACTGATTACTATACGGTGTGAAAACATGATTAGTAAAAATTTTCACGATAATCAAAAAACACAAACTTACTACGAAATTTTACAAGAAAACCGCTGTATTCAATATGTGCTCAATTAAATAGAATACGTATAGAATACGATATATATTTTTTAAATAGCTTTTTTTTGTCGTTTGTAAAACAATTAATTCTAAAATAAAGCCATTTGCTTGACCCATGCAAAATGAATCGTATTAGTATGGGAAAATTTTGAATTCGAGCTAAGGTAGTGTCGACTCTTAAATCTGCTATGTAACATAGGGCTCGGACTATTTTTTGTTACTATCCTTTAGTAAGTAGACAATACCCACATCAAGAAATAGGAAACGTGAAACTCTTTTCAAATTAGATGCTTACAGAGGTGCTGCAGTGGCGCCACTGTCGCGCGCGCGCCAATTTGCAGACACAATTATACTAAATACAAATTAGGATGATCCCTGTGACACTTCATCTGATATTTGTCATAGCAATGAGGAATAGTGGATAGATTGTCAGTGTATTTGATTTTTTAGTTTTATTTTTCTGACGTATTCTGAACGACGTATAGATTTGTGAAGTATTGTGTATTATAATGAAGGCTTAAAATATACAACTATAGTTCAAATGCATTTTCAATAGATATTTCAGTAAATTTAAAAAACATTTATTTATATTATTATCATTGATTTATTGGTTTCAAACAGTAATAACACCGACATTTTAATTCATTGCCTATAATTAATTTTTTACTTTAAGAATGAATTATACATTTATTCCTTAAATAAAAAAAATTCTTATCGATATATCTCATCTCTAGCAAATGTAGTGTAATGAAGTAATTTTTGCAAGTTGTCGTCAAAATCAATGAAATTTCGAAAAAAAAAAGTTTTTCCTTCTTACAAATAAATATTTCAATTTCATATATTTACTCAAACAAAATCTATTAATGAATCTAAAAGCAAAGCTTATAAAAATAGTTATGAAATACGTAAATTAGTGCACGTCGTTACAAGGTTATATTTTCTAGATTTTTATGACCTGCTACAAGGATCATCCTAGATAACTTTTAGTGCGGTGAAGTAAAAATTGCTGAAGCGCAAGAAAAGTCTTTCAATGTGTTGTCACTTACTTTTAAAAATATTATAATTTATCCATGAAGAGACACCTCCTATTCTCAATATTTGAAATACTTTCTCTACTATTAAATACACAGGGTGTCCCACGGCTATGCGACACGGAGAGAAAGTATTTCAAATATTGATATATACATATATGTATATATACTCGTATATTTTGTACTTTGAACCGAACCCACGCCGAGACCGAACATTATAATTCCGAATAATAGAATAAGTGAACAATAATAATATTATTATCAACTTTAAAATTAAGCTTAAAAAATTAAGCTACAATCATATTTCAACCTCAGTAATAGAATGGCGTAATTCGAAAAAGTAACATTTTTGGAAAACTGACAAATAAAATATTAGGAAATGAAACTATTTTTCCGGATTTAAATCGCGTATATTTGTTTTTTCAAACAAACCGACGTTTCGGGCCTTTACAGGTCCCATGGTCACGGTAAACCGTGACCATGGGACCGGTAAAGGGTCCGAATTTAAATCCGGAAAAATAGTTTCATTTCCCATGTGCAACAATCGCGAAAACCTAAGAACTCGATAAATAAAATATTAAAATGTAACGTACGTGACATCAGCAAAATGTGCCATTTTTTTCGTATGTATATGATAAAAGAGACAGGTTTATTCCGAACGTTACCCTTTTAAATTTGATTTGTCAATTTCTCAAAAATTTCACTTTTCGAATGAAGCCACTTTATTGTTGTGCGGAACGTTGGTGCGACCAGGTGGCTGAAAGTCTGCCAGTACCAGTAAGCATCGCATTCCACCTAGTCAAAGACAGAGTGCAGTGGAGAAGATTGATTGACGGTGTACTTGCTCGTCACGATCCTCAGCTGGGAGGGAGCATATATTCGACACGAATTTTATCGCACTCACCCCGCGCGGTCCCCGAGCGGAGTCCGCGTTGCCGCCGCACAGCGACCGCGTGCTTATAACTGTCATGGCAAAATACGCTCTATTTATTTAGCTTTTACGTTTTAACTTAAATGAGCGTCTCTGACATGCGGGCGAGTCTGGCTTGAATTTTGTATTATTCGCGCGGTTCTATTATTCAGAGGATTTTAAGTGTTATTACCTAGTAAATAAAATTCAGATTCGCTATTAATGTACATGAAGGCGTGGTAACTGGGCGGTCGCCGGGCGACGGCCGCGCGAAATCTTCCTCCTCGTGTGACTGGGCGCTGAGGAACCGACAGAGGAGGAATATTATCCCTTTCAAATTCTTAGGTAATTTTGATAAAATGAAATAAAGAACACTATTGTTTTCTATTGTACTCTATACCATAAATAAGCCTTTGTCTAACCAAGAAAAAAAGAAAGGCATTATTCTAAAAATACCAAGTCACGCTCGATCGCAGCAAGACAAATAACATTAAGCAACCGTCCCGACGCAAACTAAGCGTGTTCAAGTTAAATTCAAGATTACCGAGCAACTTTGAACCGAGGCTTAATTCAATTCTAAACAGTGCGAAGCCGTAAGCAGGGTTTAAGCTTCCATCTGTTGAGACAGCCTGCAGCAGCTCTCTCAGAGATTTGTATTACTTGTGTCGGATTATTGTGAAGGAATCTGATCGACCTGTATTTACAGGACTTATAAATTTTTACGAGCGTGGGCAGGAACGGTTGCTAAATTTAAATGTCAAAGTTAGGAATTCCTGATACTGCATGTCTATGACTTTGATTATTTGCAGAATATCTCTCTAAATGACTATCACGATGTTTTACTACCGTGATATTCAATTATTTTTTGTAAATTTACTACACTTGTTTATTATAATTATTAATACAAATATCGAACATCCTTCTTCGTCATCTCACCTTTTATTATCCTTTTTACTGGTTCCTGGCCACTTACTTTTAAAATTTGGATCATTCCTCGAATTCCTTTTCCTTCCACTATTCTTTCGTTGATCCTTTCCGTCATGACTCCCATCAAAACTCAAGTATATAAGACTGTTTAGTATTATTAGGGAGTGTTTTATATATAATTTTATTATCTTTTGTTACAGCCTTTTTCCTTTCATTTTCAACCTACCTTTAATAAATTTATGTGCACCTGGTTCTTCTCTTCTACTTTCGCTAAGGCTAGGCCACAAAGGTATAATAGATATGAAATTGTATTTACATTGTCATGTCTATAACTAACCTAACGAAACGAATAATTCTATAGAATACCGATAAGCAGGCAACTTTACAGCGGCGTTCAAGGCTCTGCAGCTTCATCTTTACTAAATCCGAATCACCTATAAGCATCTTGACACGTTTTTCAACAGAATACAAGATGGCCAGTTGGTATTTAGCAGAACTATCCCTTAGGTGGCAGTAGTAACCGTCCCGATGTGGTGAACCTTACCTTGAAAAGGATACCAAGCTTCGTGACTGCTGGCCATGGATTTTATGTATCTGCCGAAGTACAAACTGGACGACACGTCTAATCCAAGTAACTGGTGATCGGTTATCGGTATGGTTGAGAACGAAAACTGCTAAACCCTTTGAGCCAGCGCGATTTAGGAAATTCACAAAGTGTTACAACGCCATCTAGTATTAACAAAACTAACTAAAACTGATTGCTCACTACAAATTACTGAATGTTTAACTAAAAGGATTCCTTCTTAAAAAAATTGCATTAAACTAAATAAAAATTACGTTTTCACAACAAATTACACGTTAACTGTTTGTTTTGTCTACGCTGTGTTATTTTCGGTTAAATTGTGAATTTTTGGCGAATGTTTATCCAATGTATACTACTATATTATTATTTGTGTACGCTTGGTTACGTTTTATGGAACCGTAAATTAACAAGTCGTGGTGTCGCCTATTTGACATTATTCGTGCGGTGGACCTTGTTAATGAATTATTGATTTCAGTTATTACCAAGATATAACAATAAGACAGATGTATTAAATATATCAAAGTAAAGTGTATCGCGGAGTGCAAAACGGCGACGTACTTTGGACTCCTTTTTAATAACGTACGTGCGTACGTACGCTATTTCTGCCGCCAAGTAGTAATGTGAGCATTACAGCCATCCAGTTTTGAAGAGTAGTGATGCTGGTGAAATTATAGACACATGGTACTTCTCAACTTATGTCTCGGTGTCTTCTTCTTATCATCTTTATGCTGATAACCTTCAAATATACACCCAGTCGTGTATTCAAGACTTACCACGTGCCATTAATGGTTTTTTTTGTGTGTGGACCTCGAATCCATTCTTCAATGAAGTCAGTCCTTTGGCTTTAAAGTTAATCCATCCAAAACACAATCCATTATTATAGGTAGCATTTTTGGTTCACTTCTACAGTACTGTGTTCCGGTTTTGACGGGTAAGGAAGGGTGCTGGTGAAATGACAGACAGAATTCTCCAGTCCCAATTCTTCAATTTTGGTTTTTATATAATTAAAGCTTTCTTTAATACTTTCTTTCAGTAGTAAAGGTAAAGCTACCACATAGATTAACAATTTTCCGTAAATCATTATTGTTAACCAAATTTATTTGTTTTGCTTCAATCCAAATCTGATTTGAGCAATGATAAAAACAATCATGATTGCAGATTTAGGAATCTTTATACGTATGGAACTAATGGGAATAAAGATAGAAACATTAAATTTGCTCCCACTAGTTCCATGCATGGAACTTTTGGGTTACAATTGTTGAACTTTTGGGCTACAATGTGGGACTGAGTACATGGAACTACTGGGAATAATCCCATGGGACTTGTCAACTTATGCCTCAGGGTGACGGTTGCAGTGGCAATACTTGCACCTGCATTAAAACACAGGCGTGTCGCTTACCACCAAAGCACAACTTACTCGTTATTTGTTACCATAAAAAATATTAAATTTGCCATTTCCACAGACCAAAATTATTGCGAAGCTAAAATTATGTGACAGGATCTTCTAAAATTTCTGTTATTTGGATGACAATAATTCATGCGAGCGATTCGTTAAGCTCTTGCAGGTGGTTTCTAAACGTGATATTTCTGAATAAAATTATTGTAAACGGTGAATGTACGTAAAGGTATTTTTATAAAGAGCATCTCTTGTTTCTAATTTGTTCTTCTCAGGAAAATTATAGTCAGAAATATAGTGTTGACTTATTAATCTATTTAAAAAAGAGGAGGTTCTAAATTCGATTGTATTTTTTTGTGGTGGATGTATCTCATTCTTGGGTGTACCTCAGATACACCCAAGAATCATCGCCTGTTATGGACAGGCGTGTAACTTACCACAAGGCGCACTACTTATTCATATCTTCACTTGGTATTACAAAAAAATAAGAAAAAATGGAATACTTAGCGTATGTGTTTCCCTATAACTACAATTATATTTCGTCGCTTCATTCTCGATATAATATTTAACCAGGTAGTTTCCTTAACTTGCTAGGCAACACCGCACGTTTTTTAGAGAAAAAAAAAATGTCCCTACCAGGCTTCAACCGCCATTTTCTATCCTCATTCCATTTTCGTGCGTGGCAACAAGCACACTTCCACAGCTCCGTTAAAATGTCAAAGCGAATAAACTTAAAGAAAATCGAATATTATAATAATAAAAGTAAACTGAAATACTTGGAAAATACAGATGCCAAACGTCGTCGGCGTTATAGAATCATAATATCATCGGACGAGTCGGACATTTATCAAGGTAAGATTTTTTCTTACGCTCATAAAAAAATGAAAATATTCATTTTTATCATATAGCACTACTTGCTACTTCCGTAATTATAATAAATGCTCGCTTTCGTACATCGCAAATGTGAATCTAACCTTCATTTAATAAAACATCGAGTTAACTGCGAGTTAACCCCGATAACCTAATCGGACATGGGTGAATGAAAATCCAAACAGATATATTAATATGTGCATTTTACATAATTTATAATAAAACTGCCTCGGATTTAACTGCGAGTTAAACACGATATTGAAATCGACTGCGAGTTGATTTTAATTTGAACAGCATTTGTACCTACGTGCTAATAAGTACCGTATAATTTTTAAATTAAACTACGTCGGGGTTAACTGCGAGTTAACCACTATAAAGATATCGACTGCGAGTCGATTTTAATTTGAACAATATTAGTTCTTACATGCTTATAAGCAAATAATTTTTTAAATAAACTTACGTCGGGCATAACTGCGAGTAAACCACGACAACGAAAGCGACTGCGAGTTGGTTTTAATTTGAACAATATTAATACCTACGTACCAATAAGTATTTTTTTAAATAAATTTACGTCGGGGTTAATCGCGAGTTAACCACTGCGACTTCGAGTCGATTTTAATTTAAATAGTATTAGTATTTACGTGCTAATTAGTAAAGTATATTTTTTAAATAAAATTACGTCGGGGTTAACTGCGAGCTAGCCACGATAACGAAATCGACTGCGAGTGATTTTGATTCGAACTATATTAGTACCTACGTGCTAATAAGTAAAGTTAATTTTAAATAAATTTACGTCAGGGTTAACCGTGAGTTAACCGTGATAATGAAATCGACTGCGAGCCGATTTTAACAATTAACTTAAAAACTAAAATTAATAAAAAAGTATATTTTTAAAATATGTATAAGTAATTTTTTTAAATTATTCTAAGAAAAGTATATAAAAATATAAAAAAGAAATCAACTGCGAGTTACTTCAATTTAAATCCCACATATGTGCAATTAATAAGTTTTAATGAAACACGCCGTAGTTAAAATTCAATTACTTATCTAATACAATTCTAAAAAAGATCGTTAATGGTTTTAGGCGACAGCCACCTGTAAAACTAATATGCAGCTTCGCCAGCAATAGCATTATGTAAACAGGTACCAACACCAGTCTGTAATACCCGGCATTAGTTTATCGCCAGACGACAATAGAAAAAATTGCATATCACAATTAAAAACTTAATTGACTTGGGAGCAATGACAAAGTGCTGTCCTAGAAAACATCAATACATTTCTAGTACTTTTTTAGCCCCAAAACGCAATGGTAGTAGTCGTTTCATATCGAACATAACGTTCTTTAACAAATTTGTAACAAAAACTCATTTTAAAATGGAGGACTATCGAATTGACTCAAAACTGATACCTCGCATTGAAAGAGGTGTATTCACTGACATCTATCTGCGAAGCAGACCGAATATACCACAGAGTTTAGTATTTACTTTGTGGTTCGAATGAAATTGAAACCTATGAATTTACTGCTCGGACATACGGCTTGTTCACAGCATCGAAAGTGTTTACCAAAATCATGAAAGAAGTTGTAACACATTTGAGACCACAAGGATTTAAATCCGTGGTATATTTAGATGATATTTGTTGTATTGCAGCTGATTATGACGATGCATCAATAATGTTAATGCAACTATTAACTTATTGCAATGTTTAGGCTTCATCGTTAATTACGGCAAGTCTGTGTTACAACCACGTCAAATTTCTAAGATTCAATTTTGATTCATGAAATTTAAGTATAAGTTTACCTTTAGAAAAACGTCAAAAAATTTACAACTTACTTTAAAAAATAATGAGGTTACCCCAATGTACCATGCGAGAATACGCTCAATTCATTGTTGTCCTCATCCCAGCTTGCCCTACCACTAAATACGGTTGGTTATATACAAAATTACAGGAAATTCAGAAATTTGTAAGTCTTCAAAAACATGACGGTAACTATGAAACAACAATTTATCTTCCAGATATAATTCTAACTGATTTGAGTTGGTGGACAGACAATATTTACTCGACGTCATCGTATATGAGAACCTCAAGTTTTAAATTAGAATTTATACAGATGCATCGCGCACCAGTTGGGATTCCGTATGTGGCGCGAGTAGCACAGGAGGTCAACGGAAGGCTGTTGAGAAGAAGCACCGTATCAATTACTAAGAATTGCAGTATTCTTATATTATATTAGTATAGTCTGATTGTGTTATATTGTTGCGAGTCCGCAATACTACGGCGATCAGTTACATAAATCGCAAGGGTGGGATCCAATACGCCCACCTTAACGATTTAAGTAAACCAATTTGGCAAATGGTGCGATATTATGTAAATACAAAAGATAATCGTGTCAATATAGAATGTAGGAAGACTAATCCCGATGCCGAGCGGGAGTTGTCCTCTCACGCTTTCCAGTTTGCAATAATAACAGTCTGCTTTATCTCTTTTATAGTCTGAAACCCAGTGCACCAAAGTATAGCAATACTTGGAATCCCCAAGTCGTTCTCGCATTAGGTTCAATGTGGTTTCCCAACACAGAACTTCCTCTCGAAAAACTTACGAAAAAACATGTTGTTTTACTTGCACTTTGTTGTTTTACTGCACACCGCGTACAAACTGGCATTGACTAAAATGAAAAACATACAAATATCATTCCGATTAAAATTGCAATACCTGATTTAATCAAAACGTCTGCCTGCGCCTGGTCGCGTACAGGCCACATCAAATTTTCCATACTTTTAGAGAGGATCCAAGTATTTGCCTTGTCGCAGGTTTCAGACATTATATTTTGGTAACAGAAAATAAGACAACTGGACGTCAGGGAACGCTCTTGCTGACACACAGAGCTCCCCACAGAATAGCCACGAGTCAGACCGTGAGCCGCTATGTACGGCAGGTGTTGGATGCGGTGCGGCGGGTGTGGTCACAGCAGTTTTCGGCGCGCATAGCACGCGGTACGCCTCCACGCCAATCGCGCGCGCGGCTGAGGTGCCGATAGAGCTCATACGCAAGGCTGCGAGTTGGACTCCGACATCTCACATCCTTTACTAGATTTTATAATATACTAATACTTACTGAAGACGTACGCACGTTCGCAAGAACCATTTGCTTACATCATAATAAAACGGCAAATTATACTATTCCAAATTAATAATAATAATGATTTTTATTTATAAAATTATTATATGAATGTACGATTTAAAATTGTTATGATTGTGGTTTCTGGAGAAAAACCGTTATATGTTCATATCTATATATATATTTTTAATAAAAATTAACTATTTACTTCTGATATGACTATGTCAAGGGAGGGAGGGTGTTGATTATATCTTCGAATGAAGCGACACATAACAGTGATCGAACTGCCTCCGTGGCCGAACGGTTGCCATGCCGGACTGCCACACAGAGGTCCCAGGTTCGATTCCCGGGCCGGGAGAAATATTTATATGGCCTACATTTATTTCTCTCGTGAGTTTGGGTGTAATTTGTGGTTGTCTATGTGTGTGTCCATAGCACCCGCGACACAGGGTTTCCCTAGTGCGGGGATATGTTGAGTGTGTGCGTTAAAAAAAATAAACTTGACTTCAAGAAGTTCGTTTGATCATCTATTTGGGGCTATTCAAGACTATATTGAATAGATATTTTTTTGGAAAATTAAAAGTAGTTTTTTATCGTTAAATTTCAATGTCATTCAGTCAGTGTTTGTATTTATTTGAGTTGAACAGATTGTTAGAAAGTTAATCTTGAGAAACAATTTATTTAACACAACTGTAAAAGCTTTTTCTAGCTTTAAGATAGATTGTTATGCGAGGGTTTTCTTCAAAGATTTATTTAGTAAAAGAACTAGATTTAAACTGTGGAAATAAGAATTAACGTCTTTGTAAAATTGCATAAGGAGTCTACAAAAAGAAAATAAGGACAGTTGTTCTTATTTTATCTACAAAATATTTATCTATATTTATCTACAAAAAGATTTTGTAACACGTTTTGTAACACGAAAAAAAAATTTAATATAAAAATAAACATTAATTATTAACATTAAATACTTTAATGCAATATTCCATTTTTTATGCCACAAAGTAGCCGGACGAACAAGTTGTGTTCCTGGTGCTAAGCGACACACCTGTTCATAACAGTTGCAGTGTCACTAAAAGTTTTAAATCACGAAGATCTGAGGGGCACTGGCC